>NC_136427.1:141631217-142231217 GCF_052849685.1 Lactuca virosa | reverse complement strand
TTGGTGGCTCAACTACTTTCTAAGTCACATAGTGAGTTCTTTTGGGAATCCTATGAAACAGACTAAGACAAGACCCTTAATGATCTTATCTATTTGCTAAGACCAACTTCCTAAAACGCTATGGACATTGACAATGATGACATTGGATATCCAGTAAAGCTCTCTCTTCCCAATGGAAAGGGATCGGCCATAGTCAACTCGGTTGACCCAATGGTAAAGAGAGAGGCGAAGTCTGAGATAGTCCCATTATCAAGGGTCCATAGGTAACTATTGCCAAAGGAAGGGGCATTGGTTACGAAGCTGCGAAATTTACCTAAGGATGTTAAAGTCAATAAGTTTGGCTCTACTTCAGGTAAAGTCCATTGTCTAACTCTATTAAGTACATGCTGATTCTGATCGCGAAGATGGATTTCAATCGCATGGTTCGGTGATCAGAATTTTGGGCTATTACTTAAGAGTTATGATATTTATATTGCTTAGGAATAGATAACAACAAGGTTTTCATATGGATTGTAAGGATAAGTTTTTCCGCAAAGTTTTAAAATAAAAGAAAAAGGTTTTGATTTTATTTATTTTAAGTATCCTTACAATGGCATTTGTGAAAAGTTGTTGCTTATAAGATTCCATTGATAGCAATATTGGAAAAATGGATTTGATTCTTTCGGTTGTGGTAGTGTCTAATATTACCAAATAAGGAAAGATTCTCATCACCCAAGGTTCAATTGGACCGAAACTTGGAATCATGCAAGTTGTATAGTATGATGAATGAGAACTTTCAGCTTGGAAAATTAAGACTAATTCCTTATGTGAATAAGGAAAGGACTAAGGGATCGAGTACACATTCTTGAGCACTGGTCAAGTCCACCACAAAAGATCAAGAAGACTATTCGTCATGATTTACTTAAGTTCAGTAAATATGGTTATACTTATAAGTTTAAGTATAAGTCTGTAGCATTGGAGAAGTTTCAATGTGAGACAGAACGAATAAGAAGAATCAAAGTATGGCAGAAAGATAAAAGTTTCTCAAATCTGAAAAGATGGGAGAGTACTTTAGTATCATGTTTATGATCATCTTAATGATTAAGATACCATATCACAATTGGTCCTCTAAAGTCATCTTAGTGCATTCTTATGACTAAGAAGAGGAGTCATGAATTGTTGAAATGGTTAAATCAAAAAGATGAGTCATACTTCGTTCCAAAACAATTCTTAGAGTCATACTCCAAGATTGTAACTTGAGTGACATATCTTAAAGAGGGTTTGTTAACACTAGTCAAATGTAAGAGTAAAAGGTTATCTACTCTTGTACATTTGAAATTGGTAAGTTGTGATGTTTTGGATAAAACAGAGACCAACTTAGGCCAATTGTGTAAAGTGTTAGTCTTGATAAAGAATCCGCACTATCTCTTGAATATTTGACAAGGGAGTCGTATATGTCAAGAGGACAGTGGGAGTCTTAAAGCTCTTTAAAGTTTCAAGACTTAATCAAGAATAAAACCTAAAGTCCTTCACTAGCACACGACTTGAGGTTTATAACCTATCGTGTTGAAATTTTTGTGCCTATTCAAGTTGGCTTTGCATAGGAGTTCTGAGAGTTCTCAATTGGTTGCACAACTACTTGGAAGCAATGGCAGGCACCTGAGCTACCAAATGGCAAGAATTCAAGATTGCACAAGTTTAATCAATATGAGTTTGGATTTGTCACTAACCTTGTCTTGTGATTATGGTTTTGACAAATTCACATGGATAAGAACACATACACTATTAAATCTAAGTGTCATAAGGTTTCTCTCCGATTCATGAAAATGATGGTGAGGAAACACTTTCACTAAGTAGATTTTAGCTAGATAGCAATTGTGATATTTGCATTCTCAAAGTCGTTAGTGGAGCGTGTGTGGTTTACCGGCACACTAACATGGACTTGTGAGAAGTGGCAAAGGTCTAAACAATTGAGACTATGATTACGGCATCCCTTTTCATAGTTCTAAAATTGTTTAGACACACATGTGAGCTATCTAAGAGAGGTGTATGATTTTGATAAAGTTTTATCAAAACAATCTAGTATCAGAAATCTGAACTTTGGTAAGAAAGTCAGCTGATTTCTGAGTACATGTCAAAGCTAGTGGGAGCATAAGTGTTATGCTAATAATCATCATGTTAGTGGGAGCATTATAATTATGACAAAGGTTGCAAGTTAGCAATGTTAATTATAGAAAACAAAAGTTTCAATTCGTGAGGTTGCAGGGGTTGAAAAAGTTGTTTTGCTATAATTAAGGGAGAGGAAATTATACTTCATTTCAATTCTAAAAGCTTAGATTGAGATTTTAATCGTATTTAATCAAGGATATATATATGAATTTCATGTTTGAATGGCTCAACATAAGGAAATTCTATATATGGGTCCATTATTTGCGTTCTAAAATTCGATTATGATTACGGCATCCCTTTTCATAATCTGAATTTTGAGACCTTAGCAAATTGAAATGGAAATATTATAGCAAAAGACTGGTTTAGTCTTTATGCGAGACATCATGAATCGTGTCCCATATGCTTCGGATATAGGATCGATTACATGTGCTATATTCATCCTTTCTAAAATTTTCCAAATGCTTGGGGCATTATGAAGGGAAAAGGTCTAGAATTGGATATGACTAAAATGATTAAGCAATTGTCGAGGACAATCTAAGGTTTACCAAAGATTGGTTGCTCAAGGACAGTTGGAAGTATAATGTTAATTCTGGAAGGACCATATTGACATAATTTGTAAGGAGGCAACTCTTGTTCAGAAGTGATAGTCAAAATGGAATATGGAAATGTTTCAAAGTTAGAAATTATTCAATCTGTGTAAGATTAGGAAACTTAATGAAAGAATGATGTTTCCAAGGAGCTGATCTCCTTTGGAATGCTCTGTAATGATTGTTGTCAAGTCTTTCTGACTTCGTGCATAATCATTAAGAGGATCAATGCATATAAGTTTAGAATCTAACAGATTTCAGTAAATGGCATGAATTTGGAATTCTTGCATTTGCAGTAAGGATTTGGGACTGTGAAAAGAGGATCATTGAAGTGATGTTCAATTGATCTATTTTACAAAGTAAAGATCATAGACAAACATAGTATGCATACTTGGTGTATGGCATGACTAGTGTTTAGAAAACATAGTGTACATGCTTGGAGCATGGGACAACTATTGTTTTAAATTCAAGTATAAAGTTGATAAAACCGAAACAATGAATAATGAGTAATCAGTATGGTGATAAATAAAAGTGTTTATTTATATTCATAGGGTTTGATACCATATTTGATTCATTTATTCTTGTGTTTCACTTTGCATGTTTTGACTTCCAGAATAACTAAGTCGCTCTTCCTGAATGATTAAGTTATTCAAACCATCCACAGTCGGTCATATGTTGGAAGTAGATATGAATCAAGACTGTCATGGGTTGGTTTGTAGAGGTCCAAGTTGGTGGACAAAGTGGTGCTACAACACTCATGAGTGCTCATAAGTTCTGAGTATTGGATTCAACCCGCGCTCATTTGAATCACTTCATGGATTTTATCACGAGTGATCATGAGACGATAATATCTTATATTCTTCAAACCTAGAGATATGAGTTGTTACTATGAGTTGGTTATACATTGATTGCACGAAAACGCATTGGTAACTCGATGTTATAAAACGTGCCTTTGTGTATGATTCAACAAGTAGTAGAACAAGCCATATGAGTCGAAGTTTATCCATTCCTTTTACCTTGAGGATAAAAGCGATATATGTGGGCCCCTCGATGATTTAAAGATGATACATGTGAGTGCTTGGCCAAGCCAAGACTTATTTGATTTGTTCAATCAGTCAGTCATCATGAATCGGAAATCGGGAAACAACAAATGGACAGAGAGAATGATTGATAATCCATGTCTCAGTCCATATGATATCTAGAATGGAGGAATATATGATCCCTTATCTAATGGACAAGTCATTGACAAAGGTCAGAGTTCATCGACAAGGTCAGAGTTCGACAGAAGCTTTTGAGAGCTACGATTGCTGATCGGTTTCTGAAGTCATACGCAATAATAGTTTTAGACTTATCCAAGTGGGAGACTGTTGGATTAATGTCTAAGTCCATAACTATAATTGGTAATACTTGACCCGACCCGGCATTGTCCATTTGAGTTGCATGGCATCATGCGTTTGGATAGACAATAATAAGAGAAATAACACTTAAGGTTGGTTAATATATTATAAGTTCTAATATATTAATAAGGTTATTTAATTAGTATTGATCAAGAATTAATTTGGAATTAATTAAGTGATCAAAAGGAGACTAATTAAATATATGGGTTGATTGTGTAAATCATTCATTCTTATATATGTGGGCTTGTGATCCAAGATTCCTTATGTTGGACTAAGTCCATGGGGTGACCCATGGATACTCCATGGAGGTTAAAATCCATGGAGCATAAGGAATGGGTAAAGTTATGAGTTACATGGTGTAACCCTAATAACCACCATATAAAAGAATCCCATGGCTCAAGAAATCGTGCACTAATGTGTGAGTGTGAGGGCTAGACGATTTCAAGGAGTGTTCAAGTTTCTCTCAAGTTATTCCAAGTGTATTTGGTGTTGTGTGAACCATTTGAGGTGTCACACTTGGGGCACTAGGCACTCAAGCTTCATGAAGACATTCTACATCAAAGAGGTATGTATTCTATCTTGTTATATTTATTATTTTGTATGCTAGATTAGGATAATACCTTGGATGTTCATAATTGTATGTATAATAGAGAAAACATAGATCCAAGGTATTTAGGGTTGCATGTACACTTAGGAGTGTTAGAATGCTCATAACCCAACAGTAATGACTATACCCAAAAGTCACAAAGACTTGGCAACAAACATTACAAAGAATTCCAATGGAGATCAATTCCATGGAAACGAAGTCTCAAATTCAAAGAACATTCCTTTGAACATCCTTCTTGCATTAAGTTCTCTTACACAGATTCAAAGAATAACTTCCACCTATGGAAACAATTCCACATTCCCATTTTGACCATCATTTTTGAACAAGAGTTACCTCTTTTCAAAATATGTCAATATGGTCCTTACTCTATACTTCCAATTGTCCATGAGTAACCAATCTTTGGTAAACCTCAAATTGTCCTCGACAATTGCTTAATCATTTTAGTCATATCCAGTTCTAATCCTTTTTCCCCTTTTAATGCCCTAAGCATTACGAAAATTTAGAAATGATAACTATTATAGCTCATGTAATCGATCCTATACCCGAAGCATATGGGACATGATTCATGCTATAAATTTTTTTTATTTGCCATGTTCTCACAATTCGAACTATGAAGAGGGATGCCGTAATCATAAACGAATTTTGAGAACGCAACATATATAGAATTTCCTTATGTTGAACCATTCCAGCATAACATTCATATATATTCTTGACTAAAGTTGATTAAAATCTCAATCTAAGCTTGTAGAATTGGAATGAAGTATAAAATCCTCTCCCTTAATTATAGGGAAACAACTTTTCAAAGCGAATTGAAACTTTTGTTTTCTAAAATTAACATTGCTAACTTGCAACATAATCATCATGCTCCCACTAGCATAATGATTATTATCTTACTATTATAACACTTATGCTCCCACTAGCTTTGACATGTACTCAGAAATCAGCTGGACTTGTAGAAAAACAATATTTTATTGACTTTCTTACCAAAGTTCAGATTTCTGATACGAGATGCTTTGATAAGACTTTATCAAAATCATACACCTTTCCTTAGATAGCTCACTTGTGTGTCTAAACAATTATGAAGAGGGATGACGTAATCATAATGTTTAGACCTTTTGTCATTCTCACAATTGCTATCTACTTAAAATCTACTTAGTGAAAGAGTTTCCTCACCATCATTTTCATGAATCGGAGAGAAACCTTATGACACTTAGATTTTATGGTGTAAGTGTTCCTATCCATGTGAATTTGTCATAACCATAATCACAAGACAAGGTTAGTGGCAAATCCAAACACATATGGACTGAACATGTTCAATCTTAATTTCTTGCCACCCGACAGCACAAGGGCGTACCATTGCTTCCAGGTTGTTATGCAAACAATGGAGAACTCATAGAACTCACAAGCATAGTCAACTTTTAACTGGAATAGACACAAAAATAAGAATATGTCAACACGATAGGTTACAAACCTCAAGTCGTGGGCTAGTGATTAACAATACTCTTGATTAGTTCTTGAAACTATCTCAAGACTCCCACTGTCCTCTTGACATATAAGTCTCTCTTGCCCAATATTCAAGAGATAGTGCGGATTCTTTTACAAACACTTCACACAATTGGCCTTAGTTGGATTTTGTTTTATCCAAAACATCACAACTAACCAATTTCAAATGTACAAGAGTAAGAAAACATTTTACTCTACATTTGACAAGTGTTTTAAACCTTTCTTAAGATTATGTCACTCAAGGCTTAATCTTGGAGTATGACTCTAAGATTTTTATTTTGGAATGAAGTATGATTTATCTTTTAATTTAACCATTTCCACAATTCACGATTCCTCTCCTTAGGCAAACAAATGCACTAAGGTGTCCTTAGAGGATCAATTGTGATATGGTTCCATAATCACTAAGATAATCATAAAACAACATACACAAGTACTCTCCCATCTCTTCAGATTGGAGAAACTTTTATCTTTCTGCCTTATTTGATTCTTCTTATTCATTCTGCCATATATTGAAACTTTTCCAATGTTTCAGCATTACACTTAAACTTGTAAGCATAATCACATTTACTAAACTTTAGTAAATCATATGAATAATCTTATCAACCTTTGTGGTGGACCTGACTAGTGCACAACCTAATATACCCGATCCTTTAGTCCTTTGCTTGACTCATATGTGAATATGAACAAGGAATTAGTCTTAATTTACCAAAGATGAAAAATCTCATTCATCACATAATACAACTTGCATGATTCCAAGTTTCTATCCAACTGAAACTTGGGTGATGAGAATCTTTCCTTATTTGATAAATTATGACACTACCACAAACGAAAGAATCAAATTCATTTTCCAATATTGCTTATCAATGGAAACATATAAACAACAATTTTTCACAAATGCCTTTGTAAGGATACTTAAAATAAATAAAATCAAAACTTTTCTTTTATTTTTAAAACTTGCGGAAAAACTTATCCTTACAATGCAAATTCATATGAAAACTTTGTTGTTATCTATTCCTAAGCAATATCTCATAACTCTTATGCAATGGCTCAAAATTCTGGTCATCGAACCATGCGATCAGAATCAGCACAGCTTTTCTTTAAGCTTCCTTTAATTCTTCAAAAACATCAAAATGTAATTACATTACATCATGTATTAAGAATCTCCAAAAGAGACTTAATAGAGTTAGATAATGGACTTTACCTGAAGTAGAGTCAAACTTTTGACTTTACCATCCTTATGAGGTTTCAGGTAAATTCGGCAGCTTCGCAACCAATGCCCCTTTCCTTTGGCAATAGGCGCATATGGACTCTTTGGGAATGGTACATGGGACTATCTCAGACTTAACATTTCTCTTTATCATTTGGTCAACCGAGTTGACTATGGCCGATCCCTTTCTATTGGGAAGAGAAAGTTTTTCTGGATTTCCAGTGTCACCATTGTCAATGTCCATGAAGTTTTGGGAAGTCGATCTTCTAATCATATTTGCTTTACCAGTGTTCCAAATCATTGCTGATTCAGCATCACCAAGCAAATAGATAAGATCATTAAAGGCTCATGTCGTGATCTGTCATCAGGGAGTGACTGAAGAACCAAGTCAACAGCCAGCTACCTCGAGACTTCGACACCCGACTCTCCCGACTTGTCAATATGTGACTTAATCTCCAAGACCTAAGCACATATAGACTTGTCTGCCAATAGGGATTGAGTGACTTAGAACTTATCAAGTCTTGAAACTTGTAGGATAGGAAGATTTATTGGAGGAGGTGGAGGAAATGAAGTATGATTTCCATTCCCATTAGTGCTCAATAAAGGGATTGGTCTTTCACCTTGATTGCCTTTTGGGATATCATCTTCATTAGGAAGCTTGTTCCTAAAGATATGGGAAGACCATAGTTGTCTAAACTAGACATCTATAAGGGAGAAATTCAAGTTAGTTGATTTAAAGTCCTTAATATAACACCCAATATGAAATATTAAGGCTAGGACCCAACAACCTATTTATAACTGGAAGAGGGATGCCGTAATCCGAGTTATAAAATAGTTGAAGGTAGGTAAATGACGATTTACCAATTTCCACCGTGAAAAACGAAATATAATTAAGTTTTAATTGGATTTGAAACTCCTAGATCTTTTGAGATACATTGAACATTTCAAAGGCATGTTTGAATCTCGATTGTGCCCTCTGAAGTTTGTGACTGGGATGCCGAGGATCACAAACAAGGTGTGAATAACCATGCAAATTGACTTGGTACCCTTAACTTTATCACCTAATCGATGTGCCGGTTAGCCACACAGCTCCACCGATCTATAATAAGGTCAAGTTACCCTTTGCCACTCTTACTAGTCCTTATTAGCGTGCCGGTTAGCCACACACGCTCCACTAATCGACTTGGTAAGGTACAAAGTGTAATTTCATGGGTTAGCACCTATTTCACATTTTCCTAAGTAACTAAGATTGGGAATTTATAAGTGTTTAGTTACTTAGTATTTTTCATTATACTTTTAATGAAGGGAGAATTATAGTCTTTTCCTACCTGTTAGGCTAACGACCCTCCACCAGTCAAGGAAGCGGTAGGTGAGAATGGACACCCATTAAACTGCCATTTTATAGGCAGTAACCTTATACCCCCCTTATAGACCGGCTTCGTGAATGAGGCCTACTAATGGTAAGATTGACTTTATCTTATACATATCTATATAATTAAAATTATAATAATAGTATAAGGGTGTATTTTAAACATTTAAAATACTTGGTGGTTTAATCTATTAATTAAACTATACTCTTAATTTAATTAAACTTAAACCATGTCTTTATGGAATTATTAACTTTTTTAATTAAACACTTTAATTAATTTAATGAAGTCCATAAATTTTGAATTTTAACTTTTAAAATTATAGAGTTTGGAATTAAAGCATTAATGTGTGTGAGACTTTACAAATTCCAAAACTTGAGGGAAAGTTTTGAAACTATTCAAAACCTTTCATTTCATAACTTATGAGTTTAATGGTTCATTAAAATGAAGACTCTTCATTTTTATGTAACCTCTTATTTTTTAATAACACTTGTAAAGAAGTGACTCTTAAACATCCATAACTTGAGGACAACTTATGGAGTCATAAAACAATTTAATGAAAAAGACTCTTCATTTTTGTGTAACCTATGGCACTTTTGTGAGTTTTAAGATTCATAAATATGACTTTTCATGTGACTTGAAGACAAGTTACAAAAACACCTTTTGTGAACTTCTCTAGATTAATTTGGATTGAAAACAACTAAAACACAAAAAAAAATTCATTAATCTAAACTAACTCATAAACCAAGGAAACATAAAACTCTTGGTAATCCATAATTTGAGGACAAGTTATGGACTCCATACAATTTCATTGAGATCAAGAATTATACTAACAAACAATTTGCACATAATTCTTATGATCTACCAAAACTCATAAGCATGAACATTCATAATCAACATTTTTCAAGAATTACATAAACATATATAAACTTGAAACTTCGATTATAGCATTGAAATTGGTTTAACACAATCATTAGCACATTAAAACCAGGTTTTATAAGACCAAAACAATCAAAGGTAATGATTCTAGACCAATTCCAGCACCAAAACTCGAAGATATGCTGTTTGGGGGTCCAACTCGTCGAGTGCATGAACAAACTCGGCGAGTTGGATGCATTTTTCCTTGGACTCTTCGAGTCCCTTGATGGACTCGTCGAGTCCCCTGTCCAGATAGCACAAAACTTCGATTTTTAAGCAGTTTGCATCAAGTATAAGTGAAAACAAGCCTAGGCTCTGATACCACTGTTGGGTTTTGAGCATTCTAACACTCCTATGGTGTACATGCAACCCTAAATACCTTGGATCTATGTTTTCTCTATTATACATGCAAATATCAATTTTCCAAGGTATTGTTCTAACTAGCATAATATAAAGTACACATAATATAAATTCTAGTAGAATTACATACCTCTTGTTTGGTGCTTGATTCCATGGAGCTCAAGAGCCTAGTACCCCAAGTGTGACACCTCAAATGGTTCACACAACATCATAAACACTTGGAATAACTTGAGAGAAAGTACACACTTCATGAAATCGGTTTGCCCTCCACACATAGACTTAGTGGCCGATTTTGACAAGAATGATATGTTTATATAGTGTGTCACAATTAGGGTAAACCCTAATTGTCATGGCTTTCCATTTCCTTGGATCCATGGGTTCAAATACACCATGGAGCATCCTATGGGTTTTAGCCTAACTTGGTAATCCAAGGAGTCTTAGCCCACTATACAAGTATGGATGATTTACACAATCAACCCATATATTTAATTAGTCTTCTTTTGATCACTTAATTAATTCTATATTAATTCTTGATCAATACTAATTAAATAATCTTATTAATATATTAGAACTTATAATATATTAATAAACCTTAAGTGTTATTTCTCTCATTTTAGTCTATCCAAATGCATGATGCCATGCAACCCAAATGGACCATGTCGGGTCGGTTCAAGTATATACCAATTATAGTTATGGACTTAGACACTAATCCAACAGTCTCATGTTCAGGTTCGGCTGAACCATGATATGCCTCAAGCTCTTGTGGTCCGTGTATATGGTACAACGGACCCCGTAGAGGTAATGTCTCCAGATCTTGAGGGCGAACACCACAGCTCCCAATTCAAGATCGTGCGTGGGATATCTCGTATCATGCGGCTTCAACTATCGCGACGCATAGGCTATCACTCGTCCTCTCTGCATGAGGACCGCTCCCAGTCCTGTGATAGATGCATCACAGAAAACCACAAAATCCTCCAATCCCTCAGGGAGGGTCAACATCGGGGCCTCGCATAGTCTCTGTCGCAGAGTCTCGAATGCAGTCTGCTGCTCAGGGCCCTACCGGAAATCCACCCCCTTCCTCGTCAGACTAGTGAGGGGTACTGTAATCTTGGAGAAATTCTGTATAAATCTCCGGTAGTACCCTACCAATCCCAAGAAGCTCCTGATATCCGAGGGAGATTTCGAAACCTCCCACTGCATAACCGCCTCGATCTTGGCCGGATCGACCAAAATCCCCTCATGGTTAACAAGATGTCCAAGGAACTGAACCTCTCGCAACCAAAACTCACATTTCGAGAACATGGCATAAAGTCGTTCTCACCTCAAAACTCCCAAAAACTCGCGGATATGCTCCTCATGTTGCTCTCTGGTCTTGGAATACACCAAGATATCATCGATGAACACAATCACTAAGCGATCGAGCATAGGTATGCATACCCGATTCATCAGATCCGTGAATACTGCAGGCATGTTGGTGAGCCCAAACAGCATCACCACGACCTCGTAATGTATATATCGAGTTCGGAACGTGGTCTTCTCCACGTCCTCCTCCCTCACCCTGACCTGATGGTACCCGGACCTCAAGTCTATCTTGGAGAACCAAGATGCTCCATCTAGCTGATCAAAGAGATCATCAATCCGTGGTAGTGGATAACAGTTCTTCATCGTCAACTTGTTCAGCTCCCGGTAATCAATGCACATCTGGTGTAAACCATCCTTCTTCTTGACGAAGAGAATCGGTGCTCCCAACGGAGAACTGCTTGGACGAATGAACTGCTTGTTTAGCAGCTCCTGTAGTTGAAATGACAACTCCTGCATCTCAGATGGTGCCAATTGGTACGGCGCCTTGGAGATAGTGGCCGCACCTGGCACAAGGTCGATACTGAACTCGACCTGCCTCTCCGGAGGTACTCCGGGTAATTCCTCCGGAAACACATCAGCAAACTCTCTGACGACTGGAACCTCTGGAACCGAGACCTGATCCCTAAGCCGCGTATCCACCACATACGGCAAATAACCCGCACACCCGTGCTAAATATACTGTCGAGCCTGTAGGGTTTTGAGCATTCTAACACTTCCTAAGTGTACATGCAACCCTATTAAACCTTGGATCTATGTTTGTCTAAGATACATGCAAAATATTATTTTCCAAGGTTTATAACCTATCTAGCATGGCATGGGGTACTTTTAACCATAAAAGAACTAGATGAATTACATACCTTTTGTTTATTGTTGATTCCTTAGAGTTTGAGAGCCAAGCACCAATAATGTGAATGCCTCAAATGGAAATCACAAATCACCACAAACTTGGAAAATGTATGAGAGAGTATACTAACTCTTGATTTTGGCCACCACACTTACACACACATTAGTGTCTTTTTCATGCAACATAAGCTTGTTTATATAGTGTACATGGTTAGGGTGAAACCCTAATAACCCATGTCTTTTCCTCTTCCAAGGATCCATGGGTAAAAGCTCCATGGATCATCCATGTACTTCCATATAAGCTTAGCCCATTCCAAATGAGTGTTAGCCCACACCATATAAATATAATAGCCCATGATTTAATTAGTCTTCCTTTTAATCACTAAATTAATTCATAATTAATTCAAGATCAAAACTAATTAAGTAACATGACTTTATATTAATATATTATAATTTATAATATATTAATAAATCGTAAGTATACAACTCTCATAAAATTATCCATAACTAGTTCGGGTGAAGTGCAACCCAAATGGACCATGCCGGGTCGGGTCAAGTATATACCAAATAAGTTATGGACTTAGACACCTTATCCAACAGACTCCCACTTGGATAAGTCTAATAACTGTATTTGCCTATATTACTTCAGGAACCAACCGACAATCGTAGCTCTCGAAAACTCTTGTGAACTATGAAGCGCCATTTTAGATAAGTGATCATATAATCCTCTGTTCTCATGATATTAGCCGGACAAATACATGGAACAATGTCTTACTTATTGTCTAGCAGTTGTTTCTCGATTTCCGATTTGTTTGACAAAGAACTTAACCGAACACATCAATTTAGTTCTGACCGGGCCCGGTACATGGGTCAACACAAAATCATCGAGGGGCCCAGATATCACTTCTATTTCTAGAAGGAACAGATAAACTTCGACTTATATGCTTGTTCTACTACTTGTTGAATTGTACACAAAGGCACCTTTTATAACATCAAGTTACTGATGCGTTTACGTGCAATCAATGCACAACAAATTCATAGGTAACAACTCATATCTCTAGGTTTGAAGACTTATATGATATTATCGTCTCACGATCACTCGAGATAAATTCCATGAAGTGATACAAGTGAGCGTGGGTTTATTCCAATACTCATAACTTATGAGCACTCATGAACGTTGTAGCAACCATTGCTATGTCTAAACACCTTTAGCCATCTACAAACCCAATTCATGACAATCTTGATTCATACCTACTTCCGACGTATGACCGATTGTGGAGGTTTGAGTAAATTAATTATTCTGGAAGTCAAAACATGCAAAACTGAAACAATAGTAAATAATTGACAATGATAGTAACACTTTACTCATAAATAAATCACACATTTTATTCATCATCAAACGTCGATTACATTTTATAAGTTTCAGAAAAATTATCCAATCTGTAAAACTAATATCGTCCCTCAGCCCGATGCGCCTCGCATGCTGCAAATGCTTAACCCTCGTCAGTCCCTTCGTAAGGGGATCTGCAGGGTTCTCATCTGATGATACCCTCTTTGCCACGAGGAGTTCTTCTTCTATCTTGTGTCTTATGAAGTGATATTTTCTGTCAATGTGTCGGGATCTGCCATGATCTCTCGGTTCCTTGGCTAAGGCAACCGCACTATTGCTGTCACAGAAAATCTCCATAGGTTCCTTAATGGCTGGTACAACTCCATGGTCTCCGATGAAGTTCCTCAGCCATATCGCCTCCTTTGCCGCTTCACTCGCTGCTATGTACTCTGATTCACAAGTCGAATCAGCTACAGTCTCCTGTTTGGAACTCTTCCAAGTGATTGCCCCTCCATTTAAGGTAAAGACCCAGCCCGAATGAGAGCGGAAGTTATCCCTATCAGTCTGAAAGCTAGCATCACTATACCCTACTACTCTCAAGTCATCACTCCCACCAAGGGTAAGGATCCAATCCTTAGTCCTCCGCAGGTACTTGAGAATATTCTTTACCGCAGTCCAATGAGCCTTGCCAGGGTTCCCCTGATATCTGCTGACCATGCTCAAAGCGAAGGCGACATCAGGACGGGTACAAGTCATAGCATACATGATCGAACCAACAGCGGAAGCATAAGGTAATCGACTCATCTCAGCTATCTCATCTTCTGTACTCGGGCTCTGAGCCTTGCTCAGTTTGGCATTGCTTTGGATCGGTAATTCTCCTTTCTTGGAATTCTGCATGTTAAACCTTTTCAACACCTTATCCAAGTAGATACTCTGACTAAGTCCAATTAGTCTTTTACTCCTTTCTCTTAATATCCTTATCCCTAGGATATAGGTAGCTTCTCCAAGGTCCTTCATAGCAAAGCACTTCCCAAGCCAGGACTTAACCTCCTGCAAGGTTGGGATGTCATTTCCTATGAGTAGTATGTCATCCACATACAGTACCAAAAAGCTAACTATACTCCTACTAGCTCTGACATACACGCAGGACTCATCTTCACTTCTTGAGAAACCAAACTCTTTGACCTTCTCATCGAAACAAAGATTCCAACTTCGAGATGCTTGTTTCAATCCATAAATGGATTTCTCAAGCTTGCACACTCTATTGGGGTACTCTGCACTGACAAAACCTTCTGGCTGATTCATGTAAACATCCTCAGCCAACTTTCCGTTAAGGAAAGCGGTTTTGACATCCATTTTCCATATTTCATAATCATGAAATGCAGCAATGGCTAGCATAACCCTAATAGACTTAATCTTTGCTACTGGTGAAAAGGTTTCATCATAATCAATACCCTGAGTCTGAGTAAACCCCTTCGCAACCAGTCGAGCCTTATAAGTGTGCACCTTCCCATCCATGTCGGTCTTCTTCTTGAAGATCCATTTGCACCCGACTGTCTTACGGCCTGGTACATTGTCAACCAAGTTCCAAACTTGATTGTCATACATGGACTGTATCTCGCTGTCCATAGCCTCCTTCCATTTAGCAGACTCTGGGCCTGCCATGGCTTCCTTAACACTGTTAGGTTCATCCAGATTTACCAGTGTACTGTCACTGATAAATGTATCACCTTCCGTAGTAATATGAAATCCATAATAAAACTCAGGTGTGTTCCTAACCCTTGTGGAACGCCTCGGAAGTATAGACTCGTCAGCTGGATCAACAAGAATTTCCTCCTCAAGTTGATTGCTAGTGTCTGAGGTTCCTTCACCAATTGAGTCTTGAATTTCTTCAAGGTCAATTTGCCTCCCACTGTCTCCTTGGTTTATAAATTCTCTCTCTCGAAAGACCCCTCTCCTAGCCACAAAGACCACATTCTCACTGGGTCTGTAGAAGAGGTAACCAAAGGATTTTTGTGGGTAGCCGATGAAAATACACCTTTCACTTCGAGGTTCGAGCTTGTCATGAGTCTCACGCCTCACGAAAGCCTCGCAACCCCAAATCTTGATGTGGTCCAAATTGGGAACTTTCCCAGTCCACATTTCATGAGGTGTTTTGGCAACCTTCTTTGTAGGGACTAGATTAAGGATGTGGGCGGCAGTCTCTAAGGCATACCCCCAAAAAGAGATTGGTAGCGAAGCTCGACTCATCATAGAGCGAACGATGTCCAACAAAGTTCGATTGCGCCTCTCAGCTACACCATTCATCAGTGGTGTCCTGGGAGGTGTCAATTGTGAGACAATCCCACACTCCTTAAGATAGTCGAGGAACTCAGTACTAAGATACTCACCACCTCGATCGGATCGAAGCATCTTAATGTTCCTGCCCAATTGATTTTCTACTTCCTGTTTAAACTCTTTAAACCTTTCAAAAGTTTCTGACTTATGTTTGATTAAGTAGACATAACCATATCTACTAAAATCATCAATAAAAGTCACATAATAGCGATTAGCATCCCTTGTGGCGGTTTTGAATGGTCCACATACATCAGTATGTATAAGGTCCAACAAACCCTCACCCCTTGCACAAGTACCAGTGAAGGGTGATTTTGTCATTTTTCCAAGTAGACAAGACTCACAACTATCATCCGACTTGAGGTCGAACGACTCCAAGACTCCATCCTTTTGGCGCTGGCCTATGCGTTTCTTGCTTACATGTCCAAGACGACAATGCCACAAAGATGCTTTATCCAAGCTAGTAGAAGAATCAATATATAATACATTATTTCCTAAATTATCTACAACCGATACAGCTTCATACACACCATCACAAGGTAATGCTTTAAAATAAAGAACATTATTAAAGAAAGCATTAATACTACCAACTTCATTATCAAAAGAAAAAGTAAAACCTTGTTTGTACAAAGCATGAAAGGAAATAATATTCCTCGCCATTTCAGACGAGTACACACATTTATTCAAATCTAACTTTAACCCACTATCTAGCAACAAAGTATAAACTCCAATCTTGGTAACAGGTGCAACCTTCTTGTTCCCCATGATTAAGTTTATCTTTCCGTGCTCCACATCCTCACGTCTTCTTAGGCCCTGCAAGTCACAACAGATGTGAATACCACAACCTGTATCAAGAACCCAAGAATTAGAATATGGTGAGTTATTAGACAATATAGTGTAAATACCTGCATGGGTGGTTTCACTTTCCCATCCTTGACATCCTGCAAGTACTTTGGGCAGTTTCGCTTCCAGTGCCCCTTATTTTGACAGTAGAAGCATTCAGCATCCTTAGGGATGGCAGTAGGAGTGATAGAACCACCTTTGGTTCCAGATGAAGAGCCTTCAAGGGACTTTCCCTTGGTACCCTTCGAAGGGTGCTTCCTCTTCTTCCCTTTGCCTTGCCCGATAGCCAAAACAGGGGTAGTAGTAGGAGTAGGAGTAGCAACCGACTTACTCTTAAGACCACTTTCGGCAGTCTTCAGAAGTCCTTGAAGCTTACTGAGTGTGACTTCCTCCTTGTTCATGTGGTATGTCATACAAAATTGATCATAACACGATGGCAAGGAGTGCAAAATGATATCAATTGCCAACTCCTCAGGGAAGTTCACATTCAGTTTCATTAGACGGTCCACATACCTTTGCATTTTCTGCATGTGGCTCGTGATTGGTTCGCTATCCTTCATACGGGTAGTGATCATGGAGGAGATTATTTCATACCGCTCTTGACGAGCACTCTGATGGTACCTTTCCATCAGATCCTGATGCATCTCAAAAGGGTAATAGTCCTCATAGGACTTTTGGAGTTCAGCTGTCATGGTGGCCATCATGATGCATGCCACCTTGGTGGCATCTCTTTCATGTGCCTGATACTCAGCGACCTCCTTAGGAGTAGCAGTGGACTCATCAAGCTCCTTTAGCTCCTTATCGAGGACATATTCCTTGTCCTCGTAACGAGTAACCATCCTGATGTTCCGGATCCAATCCATGAAGTTGGAACCATCAAAGATGACCCTCCCACAAAGGTTCATGAGGGAAAAGGAGCCAGTAGGGTTAGAGCCCGAAGCTTTGTTGTTGAAAGACATTTGAAAAGAAGAAAACAAGTTTAGATTAGATATATCGAATCCTTAATAATACACCCAAATGTAATATTAAGGCTAGGATCCAACACAATATATTATAACTTAGAAGAGGGATGCCGTAATCTAAGCTATAATATATTTGAAGGTAGGTGAATGACGATTCACCAATTTCCACCATGAAAACGAAATGAATTATTAGGTTTAATTGGTTTTGAAATTCCTAGATTCTTTTGAGATTCATTGAACTTTCAATGGCATGTTTCAATCTCGATTGTGCCCTTCAAGTTTTGTGACTGGGATGCCGAGGATCACAAAACAAGGTGTGAATAACCATGCAAATTCACTTGGTACCCTTAATATTATCACCTAATCAATGTGCCGGTTAACCACACACGCTCCACCGATCTATGATAAACATTAAGTCACCCTTCGTGATCCTTACTAGTCCAAGTTAGTGTGCCGGTTAACCACACACGCTCCACCAACGACTTGGTAAGGTACAAAGTGTGAATTTCATGGGTTAGCACCATATTCACATTTTCCTAAAGTAACTAAGATTGGGAATTTATAAAAGGTTTAGTTACTTTATAATATTCATCATACTTTTAATGAGAATTTATAAGTCCTTGTCCTACCCGTTCGGCTAACGACCCTCCACCAGTCAAGCAAGCGGTGGGTGAGAGTGGACACCCATTAAGTTGCCATTTTATAGGCAACAACCTTATACCCACCTTATAGACTGGCTTCGTGAATGAGGCGTACTAGCGGTAAGACGACTTTAATCTTATACATATATATAATAATTAACCATTAATGTTATAAATAGTATAAGGGTTGAATTTTAACTTTTAAAACTCTAAGGGTTTGGAATTAAAGTATATTAAAGTGTGTGTAACTTTACAAATTCCAAAACTTGAGGACAAGTTTTGAAACTATTCAAAACTTTTCATTTCATAACTTATGAATTAAAGGTTCATAAAAATGAAGACTCTTCATTTCCATGTAACTTATGTGTTTTAAGTGTGTGTTTAAAAGAAGTGACCTTTGGATATCCATAACTTGAGGACAAATTATGGACTCCATTAAAACACATAAATGATCAAGAATTAATCCTAAACAATTCAGCAAATAATTCCTATCATCTTCTAAATTCATAAGAACATGAACATGATCATCAAAGTTTCAAGAATTATATGAACACATATAAAGCATGAAATTTTGATATAAGCTATTGTAAATGGATTAGAACAACCATTACACCAACTAAAACAAGTTTTAAAACACCAAAACAGTTTAGGGTAATGTTTCTAGTCCATTTCCAGCAGCAAAAGTCGAAAATCTGCATTCTGAGGCTCCTACTCGCCGAGTGCACGAACCTACTCGCCGAGTAGGATGAGTTTACTCATGAACTCGGCGAGTCCCCCCATGGACTCGGCGAGTTCATCAGGCAGACAGCAAAAAAATCGACTTTTTTCACTATTTTGCATCAAGTATCAAACAAACAAGCCTAGGCTCTGATACCACTGTAGGGTTTTGAGCATTCTAACACTTCCTAAGTGTACATGCAACCCTATTAAATCTTGGATCTATGTTTGTCTAAGATACATGCAAAATATTATTTTCCAAGGTTTATAACCTATCTAGCATGGCATGGGGTACTTTTAACCATAAAAGAACTAGATTAATTACATACCTTTTGTTGATTGTTGATTCCTTGGAGTTTGAGAGCCAAGCACCAATAATGTGAATGCCTCAAATGGAAATCACAAATCACCACAAACTTGGAAAATGTATGAGAGAGTATACTAACTCTTGATTTTGGCCACCACACTTACACACACATTAGTGTCTTTTTCATGCAACATAAGCTTGTTTATATAGTATACATGGTTAGGGTGAAACCCTAATAACCCATGTCTTTTCCTCTTCCAAGGATCCATGGGTAAAAGCTCCATGGATCATCCATGGACTTCCATATAAGCTTAGCCCATTCCAAATGAGTGTTAGCCCACACCATATAAATATAATAGCCCATGATTTAATTAGTCTTCCTTTTAATCACTAAATTAATTCATAATTAATTCAAGATCAAAACTAATTAAGTAACATGACTTTATATTAATATATTATAACTTATAATATATTAATAAATCGTAAGTATACAACTCTCATAAAATTATCCATAACTAGTTCGGGTGAAGTGCAACCCAAATGGACCATGCCGGGTCGGGTCAAGTATATACCAAATAAGTTATGGACTTAGACACCTTATCCAACAGAGCCCTGGCGGCTCAACAGAATCCTGAACCCAACCTGGTGCCCTCGTCGTAGATAACCAGCTCTCCCCCACTTAGGGTTCGACCTACCACACGCTGACCCTCGCAGTCGATCATGGCACCGAAACGACTCAGCCAGTCCATACTCAATATCACACAAACATCCCCCATGGGAATCGAAATCAAGTCAATCAGGAAGGATACCCCGAAGATCTCCAGAACGCAACCCCGATAGACCGAAGAAGCATAAATTATGTGTTCGTTGGCGATGGAGACTCGCAACGGACACTCTAGCTCTCCTAAGGGCAAACTGAACTCCCTACTAAGCGATCGAGAGACAAATGACCGACTCGCTCCAGAGTCAAATAATACAAGAGCAGGCAGAGAGTTCACTAAGAACGTACCTAACATAGGTACAAACACATAACCATAAAACAGATATAATTAATAAGATAAAGGATAGAAGCATACCAGCCACCACATCCGGTGCTGTCCTGGCCTCCTCGGTTGTGAGCTGGAAGGCGCATCCCTGAGCCCTCGGGGGCTCTGCTCTACCCTGACTCCCGTCAGTAATCCTCATTGTAGCCGGAGCTGGAGCCTGTGCCGGCCTGGCAGCGAACAATGGACAGTTGGTCTTCACATGACCAACCTGATTGCAGTGGTAACAGATCCTCATATCCTGAACCGGGGCTAACTTGCGACAACCCTCGTAAAGTTCCCCTCCTTTCCGCACTTGCGGCACACACCACTAGATCGACAAACTCTAGAATGACCATTCCCATACTTCCCGCAAGTGCGGCCGCGCTGGCCTCCAGACCTAGAATCGGCGGTCTTGGACCGCTTCAGCGCAGGCTGTAACTGCATCGGGGCTTGCCTCTTCTCTCTCAACTGTAACTCAATCTCAAGATCACACCGCCTAACGGCCTCATGTAACTCTAGTAATGTATCACAACGTTGGGTAGCAACAAACTGTCTGATGTCGGTCTTGAGCATGATCAGATAACGTGTCATATGAGCTTGCTCGGAAGCAAACTCCGGGCAAAACATCTCCCTCTCAGTAAACATTCAGGTGACTTCCATGAATGACTCCGTACCCTGTCTCAAATCCAGAAACTCTTGTTCCAGCCGCTCTCTCTCAACCCATGGAATATAGCGAGAGCGGAACATCTCCCTGAACTGATCCCAAGTAACCGCAGCTCTCTGCTCATAAGAATACGACCTTGTCATCAATCTCCACCAGTCCTTCGCTCCGGACCTCAGCAGGTTCAGAGCACACCTGACCTTCTAGTCAGTAGGACATGAGCATGTGAAGAAACATCCCTCCACATCAGATAGCCACTTCATGGCTATGATCAGGTCCTGAATCCCATCAAAAGTCGAGGGCTTCGTGTTATCGAATTCCCGGTACTAGAAAGCCCGACTGGACCGACTACCTGCAGCTGCTACGGCTGCGGAAGCTGCAGTGGCAGCCATCTCAGCAATGGCTGCATAGCGCTTATCAAAGTACTCAACCATAGCGGTCTTAATAGACCCAAACATTTCTGACAACTAAGCCCGGAACAGTGTAGCAACCTCATCATGCAGGATCTCGCTAATCGTGACATCCAACTCATCTGGTCTCATCTGACCAATGGTCTCGAGCACTACTGGTCCACCCTGACTGCCATCCCCTGATCCCAACCCGGATCCGGTCATAAATTGCCTCGTAACCACCATGCTGAAAATATACCAGGAAGATATCAGACATTCCATATAATAACGGGGAACCAACTCCCAACAAATCCCTAGGGGTTGTGACTTCCTTGCTACGTGTATGGGTCTTGTGCTTTCAGTAGTACGGGCCCATACTACCTTCCACACCTACCCATATTTGTCTCAAGTATCATCACAACGCCCTAACAATAAACATAAGGATAGGCGAGCGCTCAATCCTCACTCCTAGAGGAAGGATAAATATCTCAAAACTGGCCGACTGACCCAGCACAACTCATCCATGAAACTTCCACCAACCCTACAGCACTTGTGTATGCTAGCCATACATAACGTTGGACCCTATAGACATTTGAATACCTAATCCTACCCTAAGCCCTTCATCAAACAAGAACAGGAAATAAGGCAAAACCAAACATTCTCAAGCTATAAGATCTTAGTTATATACAACCATTATGCATACACTAAGCAACTACAATAATGATTTCAATTTCATATAAGCAGAACCCTAGGCTATCAGGCATCATATAATCAGACAATTCTATCATGCAATTCCTGAAGATCCCTAGCCTATCACTAGCATGCTTTTCTAACATATCATAATATCAAATAACTGTATGGTATTTTGGGGTCTACTTACTGGCTTCGGCTGATCGTACACTTTGCATCCTCCTTTAGTATTTTGAAAACCATTTGAAAATCATTTTGAAAATCTTTTCCTTAGTTTGAGACTGGATTCGCACGAGTGTTCCTCCAATTCACTCAAACCAAGGCTCTAATGCCAACTTGAAACATCCATAAAATTCAAGCAAATTTAAAACTTTGTCAAGCATCCAAAAACCATTAGTTATTACAAAATGTTTTCAAAATAGTTTCATATAAGAGAATCCCATGAATCAAAGTCATAAAATGTGAGGAGGTGCACGATCAAGCCTTCGCCTTCCCACGATCATCTGAAGTACCTGAAAGAAAATCAACAACTATAAGCCCGAAGCTTAGTGAGTTCCCCCAAAATACCAACGTCATACAAACCACAACAATATCATAACAAACAACATGCATATAGAGTTTACAGTATGACTGGACCGCCCTCACCAGGCCTTCAGTCTATCTGGCCCACTCTCAGAACATTTAGCATGTCTGGTCTGCCCTACCGGGCCTTCAGCAAGTCTGGACCGTTGTCCGAGCCTTCGGCCAGACTGGTACGCCTCGATGAGCTTTCAGTCTATCTGGGCCGCCCTAGGTATGTTAGCCTAAAGCACAAAGTAGGACCGCCTCAACCCACTCGCAATCACACAATCAACACATAAATATCATACGCTAGCTAGCATATACAGACATTCGTACAGATCTAACAGATCACTAATCATAGCATCATCCTATATACCAGGATACGGATCTAACAGATCACTAAACATAGCATCATCCTATATACTAGGATACAGATCTAACAGATCACTAAACATAGCATCATCATATAACCAGGATACAATCCAAAAAGAGTCGGCCTTAGTGCCTTAGACGCTGTTGATATAGTGAGAAGAACTCACCTCACAAGTAGTGTCGAACCGATAAAATCGAATCCCAACCCATGGCTCCGAACTCAACTGCCTGTAACCACCTTATGACTAATTTCATTAAAATCCCAAATTACCAAAATACCCTCAGAAGTCAAAACTTGGTCAACCATAGTCCAAGTCAAAGTCAACAGTCAAGGTCAACAGTCCATGTTGACCCAACTCGTCGTGTGCATCTAGCAACTCGTCGAGTTCCTTCAGTGTTCAGAAAATTATGAAAAGCTCGAGTCAACTCGCCGAGTTACCAGAGAAACTCGTCGAGTTATTCAGCATCAAGAAGGCGTGAAAACCCTCACCAACTCGTCGAGTTGGCTATGCAACTCGTCGAGTTTTCCTATCTTAACGTATTCAGCCCTTTGCAGTCGAATCCAAGGCCCCAAACTACAGATCTAGCCCCTTAGGACTGAGATACCACGTAAAGAGACTAACTTTACGTGCATGCAAGGCATCAAAGGGATTAAAACACTTATATGAAGATTATTACAGGTTTTAGAGCATGAAGGAGGGCCAAGACTTAATAAAGTTGGCCACTTTAAGTCCAAGTAGGCCCTAAGATGCTCATATATGAAGTCCTAGCTTCAAACAATGCTCAAAACCAAGAATGACTCAAGAATGAGCTAGAAATGACCATAAACTCTCTAATGGAGAGATCTAACAAATGAGTGATCAAGATGGCAACTTTTTACCTCCAAATGGTTGCAAAAATAGTGAAGCTCCCGGATCTAAGGCCTTCTACGCAATCCAGACTCTTCAAGCTTCTGGTTTCATCCAAAAGAACAAAAGGTTAACTCTCCAAAGCTCACACACACTCAAGAAAGTAATAAAGCACAGCTAGGGTTTCTCTCTGGACGATAAGGTGGTAAGGGAGGCTGGTGAGGGGACTTAAGGTCCTTTAAATAGGGTGCAAACACTGAAAATTAGGGTTTTCATCCACAGCCTCAACTCGTCGAGGTGGGGTCATCCAACTCGTCGAGTAGATTCCATAATCCATGCGGCTTTATTAGTTTCGACACGACGAGTTGGGGCCTCCAACTCGTCGAGTAGATCTTATGTGATGTACAAAAATCCTTAAAATTTCATATCTGGCAGTCAGGATGTTATAGTTCAGCTTTATGTGATCAGCTCTCAAGCTTGCGAAGGTTTCTTCTATGTCCTTTAAGAAAAACTCAATGGTTCGAATTTTTATAACCATGTTGTCCACATATACTTGCAAGTTCATACCAATTTGTGGCTCAAAAACCTTTTCTGTGAACCTTGGGTATGTCGCTCTTGTATTTCTAAACCTGAATGGCATTTTAGTGTAACAAAAAGTTCCTCTGTCCGTATTAAAATAAGTTTTTTTTCGTCCCCTTTATGCATGCTTATTTGGTGATATCATTTATATGCGTCCAGGAAGCTTTTCCACTTGTGTCCATTCAAAGACTCTATCTTCTCGTCTATGGACGGTAACGGGTAACAATCTTTTAGGCATGATTTGTTTAAATCCGTGAAGTCGACTCACATTCTCCATTTCTCGTCTTTTTTCTTTACTAAAAAAGGTTTGCCACCCAATCCGGGAATAGTGATTCACGTACTATCCCTAGCTTTACCAATTTATCCACTTCATCATTTATTACTTTGCTCCTTTCCTTCGATTGGCTCCTTTTTTTGTCTAATTGGTTTTGCGCTTGACTTATCATTTAGCTTGTGTTCTATCAGTTCCCCTGGTATGCTGATCATGTCGGTTGGCTGCCATGCAAACACGTCAGTGTATGTTCTCAGCAGTTTGGTCAACTCTTCTCTTAGCCTTTTTTGGTAACATTGTGTCTATTCGTATTTCTTGGTCAGGCTAGGGATCGTTTGTGACAATTTTGATTGTTCCTTCGTACAGGAACTCAATTTCTCTGGATGATTTGATTACCTTTTCGGCCACTAATGTCTCTACACATGCATTTAATGGCTTGTTGTAAATCGCCCCATACCCCATATTTGTTCGGAATCGTATTAAACAATGAACTGTAGATGCGATAATTTCAAATTTCTTCATTGCACTTCTTCCAAATATTATGTTGTATGGTGATGATGATTGTGTTATTGTTAAATCTAACGTTTGAGTATTTTCAGCCTTCATGAAATGCTCATATAAGGTCAATGGTAATGATAAAATTCCCAAGGTCCATACTGAATGGCCTGCAAAGCTTGTCAAACGCACGTCCGATTTTTTCATTCTCCTTTGCATTACCTTAGGTAAGTTTAGGTAGTAATGTGTGTACATTATCTCTGTGGAGCTTCCACCATCGCAGTAAATCCGATGTATTCATATATCCTGTACATAGCCATGTATTAAAATCGGTTCATCGCCTTATATGTTAGACTTTCGGTTCCTCCATGCATTGAACATCCCGTGTAAGTATGGCGCAATTTCATTTTTATTATATATGGTCGGTATATTCTTGGTATGGCTGTTATTTCTCATTATTGTGTTGTTAGATGGTATTAAATACGGATGACACCATTGTTGCTACGTCCTCTTTCGCCTACATGTCGGAGATGGAGTTTCCGGCTCCTCCTAACGAGTAATCCAAAAGGTATGTTTCATGAATTAACAACTTCTAGGTTAGAAAGTCATACCGAGGGTTAGACCCCGGTACTGCTCTCTGATGCCTAAGTTAGATGTTGTATGAGGTCTATCCAAAATTACACAAAGTTTTAATGTTCAATGAAAGCTTACCTTCTTCTTGATATCAGCGGGTTCTTATAGGCTTTCCCTTATCCGTTGGTACAGGGTTATATCCAGTCATTTGATAATATCCAGACAAAGGCAGCTTACAGTTCCTCATACGACTTGTTATTTTATTGCCAAAGATCTTTTCCTTCCCTGAAATGTGGGATATGCATTGCATCTTGCTTTTTTTACATTGTGCCTTACGGTTGTCTCTTTGGTTTTTTTTTACAGGTTTTTGTTGTCCTTTTATCGATCGGGTTCAAGTTAGTCGGGTCAATGTGATATTTTTTCCTTATCTAGGCTACTTAATATAGCTTTCATTGATTCTCGATCTGTCCATGCCAGGACGGTATCCACCTCTCTTTAATAACCGTCCTGAGTACACCATTAATGACCCTATATCCAACCTTTCTCAACATCATCACCTTGCAAAGGCACATCAATATCTAACGTTTATTAGCTTGAACATCTTTTTTGGCGTCCAACACGTGTGTCTTTATATGCATGAACTGCGAGACCCATTCTTCCGTGCTCTCAAGCGTACCCTACACTACATCTACATTACCATCGATCATGTTCTTCAGCGATATTCCTTTATGACCACGACTCCCATGGCCTACTAAGACGTCTATTAGGGTAATCTAGTGACTCGACAGTCCACATTTGAGTGCTACATTTTCCTTAGAGGCAATCTTTTATGATGGTCATCAAAACAAAATCACATACTTTAACAGTCTAACATCAAATCAAAGAATCGTGATGTTGCCAATACATTCGTGAATACCACCTGGATGTGAAACCTTCTCTGAGAGTCGCACATGTCACTATGCTCTGCCACTCTTGTCTATTGTGATAACAATAATGCGATCTACATGTCGGCTAACCTAGTCAAACCAACATACCAAACTCATTGAGTTTGATATACACTTTTTCTAAGACAAAGTTACAATATGGCATCTTCGTTTTCTCCATCTTTCTTCTCGATACCAGGTGGCTGATATTTTTTATGAAAGGATTACCTTTCCTAATCTTTTAAGAATTCTATTACAGTTTGACCATTCGAAAGTCTCCTATTCGAACTACAAGAGCATACTTGTTGATATATATTTTTATATGTTTGTAGAGGTTCTCGACCCCATTAGTGTTTCCGCATGTATTCGACCCATGGCCTTGTGTACATTATTATCTATTATGTGCAATACTTCATATCTCTTTATGGAAAATATGGAGTCTATTAATTCTCACATACAATAAAAGATATGCATCTTTTTAGCGGCTATAGAAGCGTTTAATCTTCAAAGATATGATTTTTCAAATTACAAAATCATGGTCTTGTAGCAAACAAACCGAATTGAGCAACAATGAGCGGATCTATATGCAAACACGATTTTCAGATTTCATACAGATTTCAAAATTTCAAACTTTCACATCCTATAAGAAAGGGGAGTGATTCGTATACAATATTTTTTTTCTTCACACAACAATTTAGGCTTGTTTGATTGTACATTACAAATTCTTAGAACATAAATTGTTGTGTAAAGATAAATAAAAAATGTTTTGTATGGATGAGTCTCCATAAAAAAGAGAAATTAAATCATTTAACTTTTCTTCTTATTTGTCTTTCTACTCATTTGAAATAATAACAATTGTTTTCAAATATTATTTAATTTTATCGAAATAAGATACTTGTATCATTTAACATATGTAGAAATATAAGTAGGAGGAAAATATAGAAAGATATTTAATTTTTCTCTAAAAAAAAATGGAAAAAGAAAAAAAAATTCTTTTTGCAAAATAATCAATTGTTGAAGCGACTTTGGCCGGACCATTAAATGCAACAATCGAACATATCACATGTACTTTTATTAAAAAAATCTCAGTTGTTAAGACGACCTTGGCGGCACCATTCAACAAGGTTAACCTACGTATAGTAACATAACTTTTTTCTGTCGACTTAAAATATACTTTGGTGGCACCATTAAACAAGGTTAACCTACGTATATAGTAACATGTTATTTTTCTGTCGACTTAAAATATATAATACTTAACAACCTTGAAATAAAGAAATTCTAGACCAAACTCCTAGTTACCAAATTTCGGCAAGTGGTACTCTCTTACGTTCAAAATAATACAATATTTTCTATTTATGTTGTCTCAACAGTTACTTATAAAATAAATAAGATGAACAAAAGAATTATCTTATTATTTACTGAAAGTTCCCTTGAGAAAGAGGTGCATGCATGCTATATATCCTAACGATTGATACGGGGTACCGGTCATCACCTCTAATGAAATTATTGGTGGAACGTGGTCCCGGTCAGCCCCATCTTCTCTAAAGTGAATTTGAAGATTGCTGTCTTTTAAATTTGGTTATAGAATCACCTCAACGTAATCAAACCTAATTCAGTTTGATTATGGGTAATTTAAAATTTCTGGAAAACAGTTGAAATCAAATCAAATCGAATAATTTGTGAAACCTGTTTTTTTTAACAGCCAAAATAACATTAACAACCACTAGAAAAATTACAAAGATATAGCCATAATAGGATTACATAACCAAAAAACATGATTAAACCAAATGAAAAACACCAACATTCCAAAAAAAAAAATCTATACACATCCTGTATTTGGCCATGTAGTTGTCATAACAAGAAATTAGTGAGATGGATCAAAATCCATAATTTTTTATACGGCAATTAGAGGAAATTTCCTTCATTTATATATCAAATCAAGCGATATATTTATATCTGAAAATATAATCGAAATTGATCAGATAAATATTAACCCAAAATAAAATGATGTGGTAAAATATCTGCGATATATAAATCAATTTACTGTACTTTCATTTATCGGTTATCACAATTTCCCGGCAACTTTAGTAATTCTCACTGCAAATCGTGATCATTTACCAGGTTATAATAGTATAAAGCATGAATATTGTCTTTAGTGTACGTGAATAAAAGTATCACATGTATATATAAACACAAAGTTTTGGAGGTATATAACTACATGTACAACGTGAATCATGTCCATCTCATGCATTGAATTATTAACCATGAAGCTTTCATTTGTTCTATATATAGCCAACCCACCCATTCAATCAAACTCCACGTCTAAACTTCTCTTCTCTCCCTCACTTCTTTTCAAACAATACATTATACAAATATGGTGTTTTCAAAAGCCGAAAGCCCATTCTACGACATCAAGGTCACAACGGTTGGACCAGGATACATATCTGGTCAAAATGCGGTTCAAGAACTAACTGGCATGGACTTAGCCATGAAGCTTCATTACATACGAGCCGTTTACTATTTCAGAAGCCCAGCTTTTGAAGGGTTATCCATTGTCGCTATTAAGGAGGTCATCTTCAAGTGGCACAGCAAAGCTTATATCCCTTGTGGTCGTTTAAGAAGGGCTGATTCAGGTCGACCATATATCAAGTGCAATGACTGTGGAGCCCGGATGATCGAGGCTAGGTGCAACATGACCCTGGATGAGTGGCTCGAGTCGGTAGATGATGATAAACACAAACTTCTTGTTCCTAATCCTGTACTCGGTCCCGACTTGCCTTTTTCTCCACCGGTTTTTATGCAGGTTTGCCTCATGATCTTTTAGAGTTTTTGTGTCTCAATCATACTAGTAGGTCCAGAAACAAGAATCACTTGTAGTTGATATAACAACTCGTTTAATATGCATATGATATTGTTTTCTCGAACCTAATTAAATAACATGCATAATGCAACACAAACTTTAGTAACTTTTAGATTATGTTGATGAAGTTTATCATGGATCTAAGCTCAAAAAACAACCGTCAGTATCGTCTAATGTGCTTCTAACACATTTTTTTTAACAGTCTTAACGTTAGCTCTCTCCTCCATTTTGCTTCGTATAACTTGTAGTATTCATATAATGGTACGTAGTATTTCAATAATAGGTATCCAAAAATATCATATCCAATTTCGTGCAGTTTTTAAAGCCAAGTAATTAACTCGATGTACATGTAACTAAACAAATTCGATATATATATATATATATATATATATATATATATATATATATATATATATATATTACCATAAAAGTTGTAATTATCTTTTTTTTTTCCGGGGTTTAATGTGCATATAGCAATAACGTTTCACTTTTTTTTCCTAGTTTACACAGAAAAATGATTCTCTATATGAAATATGGAATGTTTATTTTAATACCAAAAGATGCAACAGTCAGTTTGCGTAACCTATTTAACCAATTGAAACATTGATACACAATTCGTGATGAGTGTGTACTTTGGTAAAAACTAAAAAGATAAAGTTTATTACATAAACTGGTAAAATGATTGAAACAAATCAACAATGTTGCACAAATTGATTAAAAAGTGAAATATTATACATAAAACTTTTGACAAGTATAGAAACCATTCGTATAAAATAAGATTACATTCGTATAGAAACCATTTTGTTCTATGAACTAAAAAGATATAAAACACCATTACATAGATACGCATTTAACAGTGTTCATAACGATGCAGTTAACCATGTTTAAATGTGGCGCGACATCAGTTGGGGTAAGTTGGGCTCATGTACTTGGAGATGTTTTTTCTGCTACGATTTTTATGAACATGTGGGGCGATGCCACTAGGGATCTTTATCCTGCACAACCACTCCTTATGGTTCCTTCACATAATGAGGACGCTAAATACAAAAGCGCAATGAAGGATCCGCTTGCTATAAAACGGGTCGACCCAGTAGGTGATCTCTGGGCCACCACAAATGACACGAAAATTGAAAATTATTCTTTCTATCTTTCTTGGCCCGAGTTAACCCGTCTACAATCAAAGATATGTGGAGATAATGATCATCAAACAATTCCACCATTCGAGTCAATTTGCTCTGTGGTTTGGCAATGTTTAGCGAAGGTTAAACAAGGGTCCAAAGTGAATACTGTGACAATTTGTCAACGTGACTCACAAAATTCGTTCGAAGGGGTTATGACCAACAAAGCTCAAGCGATTAAGGTGGTAGAAACAGAAGAATCTGTCGAAGAATCTAGCCTAATGGAACTTGGGTTACTCTTAATGAATCAAGGCGTGGATGAGCGGAAAAGTATTGAGGAAACAATGGAATCGGATGGTGGATTAGCAGACTTTATATTATATGGAGCGAATTTGACTTTTGTTGACTTACTTGATGCCCCATTTTATGATCTAGATATAAGAGGAAACACGCCTGTGTATGTAAATTGTGTTATTGATAACGTTGGAGATGAAGGTGTCGTGTTCGTTTATCCAGCACGAAAGGATCAGTCTGATGGGATGAGAGTCAGCATTACATTGCCCCAAAACCATATTTCAAAGCTTAAGTCGATGCTTAAGAAAGAATGGTCTCTCTTCTGAGATGAAAACACATACATGTATTACGTACTCAATTTATGTATATTGTGTGCACGACTATATGTACCAGTATGTATAAATCTTGGGCTAATGTGTGTTGCCCATCATTTGAAATAAATCATTTAATCCTGTTACTAAGACTTAATTATAGAATCCATGAGTGAAAATATTACTTTATACGTATAAGTTCGTTATGTCATGGCCTTATATATTATCTTTTTATTAACGTTTGTATGGATATATTATTGTCTAGATAAAGAAAATGTATCTTAAAAAAATATTTATATAAATGAATAAATGTTGCTTCCTCTATCTGCTAGAATGATAGGTGAATGTGTACATGTTAAGTCTTTATATTGTAAATATCTAAATAACAAAAAAGTTAAAACTGTTTTATATAAATAGTGACAAAGATTATTAATTGTTGGATATAAATTTATAAATGAAGGTTAGTTTTAGTGACCATTTTTTTAATGACGAACTAACATATGGTCACTAACAACTTTATTTAGTCGCTATATACCAACTGGTCATTGAATTATGTTAATAGTTGTCACTATGTCATTTCTCTCCTGGGCCATTAAAGATTCATTTAGGGTAAATTACACGAATGGTCCCTATGGTTTGGGGTAATCTGCATGGTTGGTCTCGAGAAAGAATTCTTAACTCGGATCATCCCTATTATAAGTTTTTATTACGCCTTTGTTTTGTAATAAATAATAAAGTATTTTGATATTTTTATCTAAGGATATAAATTTGTGAAATAATTAAATCAAAAATGTTTAATTTAGATTCTTACACATTTACTATTAAATTATAAATAACAAATATTAAATATTAGTTCATATTTATAATCAATATATGTGAAAGTATGGATAATTATAAATTTATAAATATTCTAACTTTTATGGATATATATATATATATATATATATATATATATATATATATATATATATATATATATATATATATATATAGAGGTAGATTCTGTTGAAATTAAAAATAAAATAGAGATTTTGACATTCAACCTCAGCCACGTATTTCACATCTGCCGCTCTAACCCTCCGACATACCGGCGCGGCAGTCATGGTATAATCATAAATGATTATACAGCGCCGCCCGTTCCATTCTTCTCCACCACCATAACCGCCACCGCCACCACCATTATCACCACCTCTGACGCCAGCCGACCTCACCACTGTCACTTCCGTTACTTATACCACTGCCACCTCTGTCACCACCACATCTTCTGCCACCAACTGTCATAATCATTTATAATTACTCAATCTGTAAATAGTCATATATGTATAATCATTTATGATTAGACATATACGTATAAACATGTATAATCCTATATGATTTATACCTCTGCCATATAATCATTTATGATTAGCCATACCACGTTGTTGTCGGTACGCTAGAACACTACAGTGGCAAATGAGAAATATGTGGTTGAGGTTGAATCTCAAGATCTCTACTTTTTTTCTAATCTCAAGTGAACCGTATATATATATATATATATATATATATATATATATATATATATATATATATATATATATATATATATATAGAAAAGTTCAATAGAGAACCATAATTATTGGTTCTCCAAGTAACCAAATCTTTTTTTTAAGTTCTAAAGCTTATTCTTTATCGAAAAAAAAAACTAAAAATATCTAAATTCATAACTTAACATTATGAATGTTAAATATATTTTTCAGATTCACCGTGTGAATTTAGATTCACATTATAAATCTTCAAAGATTCACATTGTGAATTTGACGAAAAAAAATGAAATTTTTTTTATCGAATTCGATGTTATTGGAAAAATGATAAAACGTTATGAATTTCTGAATTTTTAGTTTTATTTTTTTTTATAAAAAATAAGTTCTAAAAGTTGAAAAAAAGATTAGTTCCTTGGTTACTTGGTTAATTATGGTTTTCTATTGAACCTCACCCTCTCTCTCTCTATATATATATATATATATATATATATATATATATATATATATATATATATATATATATATATATATATATATATATATATATATATATAAAAGACACGGTTAGAAATGGAATAGTGAAGTAAATGACCTAAATTTATATAAATATCGTACTTAACAAGGAAGACAACATCTCATTTTTACTAAAACGTGGTATATTGTCTTTTGAAATTTATTTTCCTTATAAATAATAATAGTAGTTTTTATTTTACTCAATAAAAAAACACAAATGATGTTAGTTTCTCACACGTTTCTCTCACACATCCTTCCTCATGCGACCTCTCCTACATTGTTTCTTGGTACATCTGTTCGTCCTCCCCAGTGCCCACGATTGCCATCAATGCAACCTGTTAGGCCGCTCCAGCCACCTTCTATTGTCGGAACCGCCTACAGCCACCCTGTGGCTACCGGTGCCTGTAAGCCCTTCTTCTCGACGACATTTCTTTTCAGGCACATTTGTCTTTTGAATTTCTTCGAAACATTCAGAAGGCTAATGCAACCACAAACTTTTAATAAGCATTTTGCATATAAGTAGCACAAGGCGTGAGATGTTTTAAACATGCAAGTTTTATAAAATTATATATATTTTGTATATACGCCGCAAAAGGATTGAACAATTTAGACTTGATGCAAGGCTAAATTAAATTTGAAAGGAGGTGTGAAGAAGCTAGTACTTTGTTCACGTGAATACTAACATGGTATTTTGGCTCCTGTAGTTGCTGATATATTTTGCTTTTCTTTGGTGTCCTAGGTGTTATACCTTTTCTAAGGGAGTTGTGTGGGTGACATCACTACAACGAAAAAACTGAAAACCGATTTCATAGGAATTAAGGAATCGATAACCGAAACGGTTCCGTTGTTGGGGTTCCATATCCGAAAAGAACCGATATTAGGGTATATTCTTATTGTTTTTCTCTCATAGTAACAAAGTCCACTTAAAAACAGTATCAATTGGTGTATTGTATAAACTAAGACTACTCCAACTCAATCTCCAACCATTTTTACTTGGTAATATATAATATTCCTTTATACCTAGCAATGGAGACGATGGTTGTTCTTGACATGCTTGTCTTATAGAAATCTGCAACAACTAGGCTAAAGGTGTTGGAGAAACATTGAAGCCAAAAGATAGAACATAAAAAAACTGTTGTGCAACAAAACAGGATTAACAGTATCAAGACGATTATATATATATATATATATATATATATATATATATATATATATATATATATATATATATATATATATATTAGGTGTTGAGACCCGTGTACTACACGGGTTTATTAAAAATAAAAGGTTTAATTTCAAGTAAACATTAAATATTCTATAAAGTAATTGAAAAAAGAAAGTAAATCAATAGTTTGTAACATTTATATGAATTTATTCTTAAATTAACAAAATGATAACCTTACATGAATAGAATTTTCCATATATATAATCGTAAATTCTTGAAATTTAATGTATGAATGAAAAATCTTAAAAAATGACAAGTGAAAAATAAAAAAATGAAAAAAAACCAAAAAAAAAAGCAAAGATCAACCAAAAAAGTGAAAAATAGTCTGTAACATTTATATGAATTTTCAATATATATATATATATATATATATATATATATATATAGAGAGAGAGAGAGAGAGAGAGAGAGGAATGATCATTTGAGAACTCAAAGTTTCTCGAGAACTCGAGAACCAAACGAAGGCCGTTAGATCAAAATAATTGAAGGTTAGGATGATTTATGACACTTTTGTAAATAACTAGGTAAAAAAAGAAGCGAGGCATCTTATTCCACATGAATTGGGGGCATTTTAGAGATAACCTAATGTCAAGCCCTTCCCCGTCCCCCGTTCTCTCTCTATCTCATCATCTCGCCTCTCTCCTACCTTCATCCCACCTGTGGCCATGAACACTCCCTAATGTCCAGCTCGTTGATGATGAATCGAAGAAGCAACAGACCGACAGTGTGATTTGGATCGACAGATCAATTATATTCCCTTCATGCCGTCTCAATCGTCCAGCATCACTTCGACAAATGATCTGCAATCGTAGACTACCTCTCCTGTGACCGATCTACATTCAACGATTGGCAGGCCAATGATCTACAATCGCAGACGACCTCTCAGTCGGAGTTGAATCGATCACCTCAAAGAGAAACAACCAATTGATCCATATTTCGTAGTCGTTATCATCAATCGACATGGAATCCAAAATCCTCCAATGATCTAGGCTTAATTGTCGGTGATCATCAACAATTCATGCTTAATTGTTGTACGAATCGTTACTTTCTTCCAAGTTCAAACCCTGCACTTCTGTCGTCGACTCCGTTCTCGACTCCATTGATCAAGTCACCACGAAGCTCCTTATTAAGTTACAGGTATGTTCCCTCATTCTGTGTTTGTACATCTTAAACTGTGTAAATATGAGATAAATAATCTCGTTTCGTTGGTTTCACTCCATTTTCTTTCCGATTTTTGTTCTTTCTAGAATGAAGCATCTGTAGAAGCTGTGATTATGAGATACGATACTCGTTTAGGGAAATATGGAGGCAAACCTTGTCCTGGTGGTCCAAGATCTACCTTATGCATACCCTCACAGGTAAACCATTACCCTATCCATTCCTTCCAAACCGAAATTCTTTCCTGATTTAAGTTCTTCAGTTGATAGATTCAATCGACATTTTGCTCTATATCACAACACATGTATGTGAATCATTCTCTTCAACAGGTTGGATGCAAAATGGGCTGCACATTTTGTGGAACTGGAAGTATGGGATTCAAGAGCAACCTCTCAACAGGAGAGATTGTAGAACAATTAGTACATGCTTCTCGATTATCACCCATTCGTAATGTTGTTTTCATGGTAAATACCTCAAAAAAAACTTGTTTTCCTTGAAATTTATGTCACTACAACTGATACCATCATCTTGTATTCAGGGAATGGGAGAGCCAATAAACAACTACAATGCTTTAGTTGAAGCTATTCGAGTAATGACAGCATTCCCTTTTCAAGAGAAACCTCTCAACTATCATTCTCATAATTTCTTGTAGGTTGGAATAATTCATGCAATAAACAAGCTTCATGGTGACTTACAAAATATAAACGTAGCAGTGTCTCTTCATGCACCAGTTCAAGATATTAGGTGTCAAATAATGTCTGCAGCTCGTGCTTTTCCTTTAGAAAAACTTATGAATGCTTTAGCAGAATATCAAAAGAAAAGGTAGCTCTTTTTTTGCTTCTTTTTTTAATTTCCTCAAAGTGTAAAATTACTAAAATACCCTTCTGTATTTACTTTACAGTTAGCAAAAGATTTTCATTGAGTACATAATGCTGGATGGTGTGAATGATGAGGAGCAGCATGCCCACCAGCTTGGTAGATTGCTTGACACATTTGAAGTGGTGAGAGTGAGATTCAAATTTGTTTTTAGAGTAAATTACAATTTTGGTCCCTGAGTGTTGCTGTTTTTTTCTATTTTGTTCCCAAAAACTTTTCTCTTCCAATTTTGGTTCTTATTTAACGTTTTTGGTCCATGTGTCAGGCAAAACAACTATATTTTCGGAACCAAAATTGTGAAAATCAGATGTACTAAAGCCCAAAAATAGTCATTTTACTTGAAACGTGTACTAAAATGTTACAAGAACATCAAATAAGGGTGAAAAGTGCAACACAACTTTTTGGAACCAAAATTGCAAAAATCAGATATACTTAGGGACCAAAAATGTAATTTTGGTCTCAAAAAGTTTCTCTTGCTATCTCTGTCCTTATTTGAGGTTTTTGTAACCTTTTGGAGTGACAACCTTCTAGAAAATCCCTTGTGTAACTTTTTTTTTCTCTTCTTGATTTTTTTTCGAACCTTATTAAGTAAATTACATGTGATTCACATGTAAATCACATATGAATCACATGTGATACACATATAATTACCATATGAATTACATGTGATTCACATGTAAATCACATGTTATTCACATATGAATTACATGTGATTCACATGTAAATCACATGTTATTCACATGTAAGTCATATGTTATTCACATATAAATCACATGTAAATCATATATGAATTAGATGTGATTCACATGTTATTCACATGTAAATCACATGTTATTCACATATGAATCACATGTAATTCATATATGAATTACATGTGATTCACATGTAAATCACATATGAATTACATGTGATTCACATGTACATCACATATGTATTTTTATGAGTGTTTTTGTATCAATCGATTTCTTTTTATTTTTCTTGTAGATTTGGAAGAAATTGTGGTGAATATTGAAGAGGTGAAAAATGATAAAGTGAAGAAAATATGAAAATATTGACACGAAGACATGAAAACGCTTTGAAATTTGTAGCATTTTTTATTTTTTATATTTTATTGTGTATCGAATAAAATACTTGTATTATTATGTTTATAGATTAATTAATAAAAATGACATTTGTTGTGATTTACTTACGAATAGTATAGTATAAGAAATATACATATATGCATTTGAAAAAATATGCATATATGCATCTAAAAATTTACTTTTTTTAAGAAAAATGTAGTTTTTTTAAAAAAATTTGCAGCTTTTTTTTTAAATTCAGTTTTTTTTTGAAAAAAATATAACTTTCTTTAAAGAAATTGTAGTTTTTTGAAAAAATTGCAGTTTTTTTATTTAAAAATTGCAGTTTTTTTTTTAAAATGCAGGTTTTTTTTTAAAAAAAATTGCAGTTTTTAAAAAAAATATTTTTTTCAATTTTTTTTTTCAAAAATTCATGTTTTCTATAAAAAAATTTAAAAATTTGCATTTTTTCTTAAAAAAAACGAAAAAGAAATACTATTTTTAAAAAAATATGAAAAATTTGATTTATGATATAAATTTTTAGACATTTATATTAATATATTAAATAACACAAAAAAATTAAACATTATATGAGATTGGTAAGATGACGATCATGTCCTTAATGAATTATTTTTGATCCAACGCTCCACTTTTAGTTCTCGGGTTGTCGGGAAACTATGAGTTTTCAACCTATATATATATATATATATATATATATATATATATATATATATATATATATATATATATATATATATATATATACTAGTCGTTTACCCGCGCCAAGCGACGGGTGCAAATAATTTCTTTCGGAAATTGGTTTTTAGGGGCAATTAGTGTATTTGTTCAAATAATGTATTACATCTAAAGAGTTATCAATAAAAGTCATGCTAGCATCAACGAAATAAAAATGAAAAATTCGGATTCTTTTCAATGAAAAGTAGATAAACATATGATTGATTGTGCATTATTAATCATGTTAATACTTCTTTATACACTACATTTATTGTATAGACTTCTCTGCGTTGAATTGTTTGTCAGACTTCACTAATACTTTTGTATTAACACATGGTATCCCTCTAGATAATGCTGCATAAAGTTGGATATGCGAGAAAAACGATTATGGAGGATAAATACCTACGTGAGTGAGCACCAAATACATGGGCGGTGAATTGTTAACCAATCACCATATATTATATGAATTTAAGCTAAAAACTGAGTTTAAAATTTTCAAAAAGAAAAGTTCTTATTTAAACTTTTCTTATATAATAAATATTTAATTTGAATCTATCACAATCATTAGTATATGAGTAGGTTACGTATATTATACACTAAATATATTGAACAATGTAATTAATAAAGCAAATAAGTAACTTTTAATATATATGTTACAATAGTTTTGACTATGTTGATTTATGTTGTAGATACATAGTTAAACATAGTTAAATGAATATAAAACATACAAAAAGGACACCACATGACACCTTTCAAGTAAACATTAGAAAGTGACCGTTCAATGGGTTTTTCATGTCATCCCACAACATACACACAAAATCGACTTGCTGGTAATTAAGGAAACAAATAAACAGAATCACTGCAACAATAATTAAGGAAACAAATAAACAGAAAATATAGGCGAAAGAGTCGATCCAACTTAGGAAAGTATCATCATAATCTAATTTCTGCAGTTTTAGACAGGGCATACTTCTTGAAAAGCAAATTAATCAAAAAAACATTTCTATCTGAAAGGTCACCAAGAATCCAAAACACCAAAAAAATCATTTGTAGATGCTAAATCAATGTTACACACATAAATCCATTAAATCATCAATATATTCATTTTTTTGTAATATACGTGTTTAAGATAATTGATATCAGAAGATTTAACTTACCAAAGCTGAGAGGAGATTTATTGGACTGTGGTACTGATCCTAATACATCAATTACTTTAGCAAACTCATGCTTATTCTCGAAATAAAAGGTGTATTCCAAGTCATAGAAAGACAAAATTACATGTTTTCACCAAAAAACTATCACAACTCACATATTCACATGGAGTAATATATAAAGTAATAATGGTTTAATTGGGCATGAGATGAAAGTAAACATGTAACCATTATATAAATAAATAAAGCATACCTGATGGAAAATTACAAGCTGGTAAACCACAACAAAAAATTTGAAATCGAGGCACAAAGTGATGAAGTTTTTTGTTGATTCCACCTGCTACACACAAAAAAAAAAGTTGTAAACTATAAGCACTTAACATGAAAAACTGAATTAACATATGTATTTATTAATGATCAGTCTACACACAAGGACAAAGGAAAAGTCCTCTACTAAAGGATGTTAAGAGGACACACAAACACACCTACACATACAAATCCACATACACATACATACAAATACATCAAGATCTATTATAAAATAATGTGTTTTTAAATGAGACAAATCCAGATGGAAACTCTCCTCCTATTCACCATTTTCTCCAAAATTCTATGATAAAATATTATAAAAAGAACTCCTTATTAGACCAAATGATTATGTACCAGACTATATATGTGGTTTTGGATGATTTGTGATTATGTAAGAGGAAGATGATCAACTTATGGAAGCCTGAAGCCCCTGGAATCTTTTTGGTACGTGATAAATACTATTTTTTTTCTTTTGCTTCCAAATTTGAAATAAATATGATTACTTCAATCAATCCCATGATAATTATAACACAAATTGAAAGAAATATCAATGTAATACTTGCTACAATACCAGTGAACTCTAGATTTAAAACTATCCAAAGGTTTTTCTTTTGCTTCCAACCTAATAGCCAAATAAAGAGAAATTTTTTCACCATGGCCTATAAAAGAATCATGGGCTAAATTAGCATGGAAATAAAATTCAAATCAGTTTATACTAAAAACATCAAGAGAGAAGATGAGTTTACATTGTAACCTTCTTTTCCAGGAAGCATCTTTGTTGTGGATAAGGAGAAAGAGAGGCACGGTGTCCATCAAGCCCTAATCACAAAATAATAATAATAATAAATTAAATCCCTTGCATAGGAAAGATACAGGGAAGGGAAAAAGTACGAATTTGTTGATGTAGGGAGAAAGGGGGGAGATAGACACACTTGTATGGAGAAAACCTTTGTAAAATGGTGGATTATTCTTCAAGGAACATAAATCATTCTTGATAAAGATTCATGTCCAAAATCAGATGCTTGCAATCTTTCCATAACTTGCATCGGTAGTCCAACCTCTAAAAGCAAAAATCTTTCAAACAAACAAAATTTCAATTAGAAAAAACAAATCAAGTCCAAGAAAAATTTGGCAGTCGAAACAATAAGCATATGGTAGATGAATCAGCATCTATTTAAGTAGAAAACTCAACTATTCAACCTTGGATTGACATAAAGCAGCTATTTAAGTCAAAAAAAAAAAAAACCTCACCTATTCAACCTTAGATCGACATAAACTTAAATCGGGGATCTTAAACTCTCAGTTTCTAAGAAAACGAACACTAATGGGAACAAATCTACAAAAAAACCAAATAATCATTTTCTAATAAATTTGTGACAACAGAAGTGGTGTTGATACATATCACCTTAAAGTGTTGTAAACTATTCGTATTTGCTCAAAATATTGAAGAATTGATGACTTAAAATTGTGAGGTACCTGCAGAGACAGATGACAAATACAAAAAAAACATGTAAAATCAAGAATAATGGAGAAAAATAAAAGATCGGTGTGAAAAACTAACCTCCAGCCACCTGATTTTCATATGGGTTTGTCTTTTAGTTTCCTTTCATTTCAGACTTGTAAACACATATAAAAATATAGGGTTTTTATTATGAATAGAGAGATAGGAAGAGGACAGTGATGGAGGTGCGATTATCGTTGTTGTTAAGGTGGTGTTGTGAGTGCTGAGAGGTTAGGGTGGATCTCCAAGGTGGGTGGATGGTGGAGGAGATGATGACAGATGTTCTTATAGAGAAGATGGATGGAGGGGAAGGAAGCATGGCTTGCTGCGATGTTTCACAAAAGCAAGAACTCAACATCAACATGTTCTATTTTTTAGAGAGTGTCGTGTGAGGTTTTTTGGGGATGACGTATGGGGCAAAGAGAATAGGTGGTACATATCAGGCGAGAATCGACGGATATCAGGCTAGATATCAGGATTCAACATTGACTCTGTTGGGGATTAAAATGGCTACGTCAAAAGAGATAAGAGCTAGAGACCTATTCAACACAATCCTAATTTGGTGATAAGAGCTATCTCAAGATTCAACTTGTTGATCGGATAATGCATTGATTATTGTACATTCAGCTTAAAACATTGGACGTCTTAAATCTATTTATAGAAATAGTAAGGTTTGTATAATAATATAGTAAGATATATATATATATATATATATATATATATATATATATATATATATATATATATAGTAGATGGTTGTTTCTTAACCATCACAACCATTCAAGAAAACCATTATAACTCTTTATCAAAACCGAGACAACCTTTGAGAACCATTGCACCGAGACATCCTTCAAAGAACTGATTCTTTTTTTTTTCTTCTATAACGGCCATAACAGTCAACTTAATAAATGTTGTTCCTATATATTTACAGCTTATATATCTTTCAACAAAAGGTAGCATTCATTTAGTTTTGAATAAATTACATGAATGGTTTTTGGAGTAATTTGCACGTTTGGTCCCTAATTTATTTTTTTAACTCGGAAGGTCTCTATTGTTTGTTTTTGTTGCGCGCTTGGTCTCTGTCTTACCTAAAAAGACTATTTTGCCCATGATATTTTAATTTATTTAAATAAATACACCCTCAACCCACTTCCACCTCACCTTACCTTACTTTACTTACCCTATATTATTTAAATAAATTAAAAAATCAATGGCCAAATAGTCTTTGTAGGTAAAACATGGACCAACCGGACAATAAAAACAAACTGTAGGGATCTTCTGAGTTAAAAAAAAAAAGTTAGGGACCAAACATGCAAATTATCCCAAACCATAAGGACCATTCGTGTAATTTACTCTTTGTTTTCTTCACAGGACTAATGTCTCTGTAATGCTCACATGCTTCTTCGGTTTATATCTAAATCAACAGTTGCTTCCATCATTGAAGATTTTAAATCTCATGTTAGGATCGTGGACTTCGCATGGAGTAAAGGAACGTCACCATTGTAGATGCTACGACTGATGTCGTTAACCATCCTACCGCCTGCTGCATCTGTCTTTCCACTGGTTTAACAGTTTCGATTTGGATTTGCTTTTGGTTAACATTTACATGTATAGCTTTAGATTTAATTTTGGATTTTCTAAGATTTTAATGTATTTGGGTTTGGTAAATAGAAACAACTTGATCGATGGAAAAAGTTTATGGTGCTAGTATTATTGGTCGACTTGAAGGGACGAAATACATATTTAAAAATATAAATATAAAGAAATAAAACCTATTAATAATTTACTCACTACCTTTTAGTAATTAAAACCTATTAATTATAAAACCTATACCTTGATACAAAACTCTATATTTTTTTGCTGCCACAAGAAAGTGATTTGTTAATGCTGAATCTCTTGGGATGACATCATTTGCATGTTTGTAGATATCGCTTATATAAACAGGCAAACGTTAGTGTTGCTTTGTAGAATAAAATCGTATAGTTATAATGTGATAAATATATTTTTAAAATAATTATATTATTAATATTAATTATAAAATATAGTTTATTATATTAATTTGTTATATAAAGTTGTAATGAATTTTAACGATATTATAACATCTATTAAAATTTAACATATTTGATGGTTGCTATTCTTTGTTGGCATGTACATTAAACTAAATATAATTATCGACATAGTAATAGTTTTAAAAACGTATAATTAAATTAATTTAGAATTTACTTATTGACGTTTTTTGTAAGTCAATGTAAGGTAATTTATAAAATACTGTTATTTTTAAATATTATTATTGTTAATTAATTTAAAAACCATTTATTTGAAAAAATTCCAATTATTATAAAACATAATTTTGAATTTTTTTAGTTAAGTTGACATGTAAATTTAGGTTTTACATTATTATATATATATATTAAAGTTGTGGAAGAAAGGAATAGTGAAGTTGGCATACTTTGTCCAGATTTGGTCCCTTGATTTACATATCCGGTCCTTGTATTTCTTTAATTAATTTATTTATGTCCTTTTGTTTGTGTTCAATTTAACTTCCCATTTTTTTTGGCAAAGTTGTGGAAGAAAGGAATAGTGAAGTTGGCATACTTTGTCCAGGTTTGGTCCCTTGATTTACATATCCGGTCCCTGTATTTCTTTAATTAATTTATTCATGTCCTTTTGTTTGTGTTTTCCATTCAACTTCCCATTTTTTTGGCAGAATTGGTCCCTGTATTATTGTTGGAAGTTAGAATACTAAATTTGGATGTTTTTTGGCAACTTTGCTCATTATTCTTTATCCATTTTAATACTTTTGGTCCTTGCAATCAATATTTTTACACTTTTTTCGAACCTTTTAATATTTAAAGTTTGCCCACAAAACTTTAAAGGTTTGACAACTTTGATCCCTTTTCTAAAAAGTTGCTAATTCCTACCCCCTTTAATTCTTTAGCCATTTTTATCTGGTCCTTGCAGTCAAAACTTTTATATTTTTTGTCCGGGGCAAATCCGGACTTTTCATCCTTGCACTTTCTATGTCTGTCATATTTATCAATTCGGAAACAACATTGAAAGCATCTGGCCCCCGCATAGCAGGGGTAACCTTTCTAGTTTAAAATATTTAGACATTCTAAACTATTTAAAAAAATTCTTTGAATATTTTTAAGTTTATTTGATATTTTGATTTATATTTTGGACTTAACATGAATTTAAATGATATTTTGATTTATAATTTGAATTTAAAATGAGATTTAAACTAATTTTAAGTATAGTATATATTAGAATTAAAAAACTCTAGCATAAATATGATAACAGTTGTCATTTAATAATAATTTTAATTAATGAATTAGATATATTAGCTTGAAATTTAAAGTATGTGGGTTATCAAATGTACGTCGAGCTAGTAAAATGGCATCCTTATAGTATACTAGGTGAATATCCACCGGTTATACTTGTTAAATTATGGAATTAAAACTAGATTATTACTCGTGTTAAACGCGGGGAACGCATAAAAAACATAGAAACGTCTACAGATATTCCATAATAATTAAAAAAGAAAATTTATGGGTATTAATATTATTGAAATGTGAAGAAGATACATTGAAATCGATAAATATCTATAATCTTTGAAGAACCTCTTCGTGGACAACATTTTTTATTTTATTAGTCGAGCGACCATCATCGTCACATATGAGTACCTTCAAACAATTTTTGCTTGTTACACGGGAAACGGCTACATATAACTGACCATGAGTGAAGACAGGTCTACGCAAGTATAATCCAACATTTGATAATGATTGTCCTTGACTTTTGTTAATGGTCATAGCGAAACAAACAACTATGGGGAATTGCCTCCGCTGAAAACGGATGGAATTTTCTTATCAGACGGGGTTAACTTCATTCGAGGTATATAAGTAGTCTCGTTGAAAAATCTACCAGATATGATTCGTGCTTCGATGACGTGTCTTCCAAGCCTTACGATCTGTAATCTTGTACCATTGCATAGTCATTTGGTTTGGTCGATATTACGAAGCAACATGACCGGAACACATTTCTTTAGTATAAGCTTATGGTTGGGAATTCCAGAAGCCTTAAAACCATTCAACACATCCGGAGAGTATATTGATTCCTCAAATGAATCTTGTGCTTCGGTCTCACATAACAAATCAGAACTCAGATAAGTTTTCCCTTCATCTTTCATCAATTCTAACATGTAGTCGTTGATATCATCGACTTCTTCATTTGTAGGGACCAAAATAGATTTATCTTGAAAATAAGATGGATCATCAAGATGGTTCTGAAAGGATGAATAAATGGAGGATACAATTGAATGAATATGGTCACTCGTAGAGGGAACGATAACATCTTCTGGAAATTCAACTTCAACTTCACCATCATTAGGACCACCGATAGTACCATCACTAATTTTAAGGATCCATTCAGCAAATGATTTTGTCTCTTCGAAATCATTGTTTGGACAACCAGCCTGAAGCCTCATGTTTACAGTCAAACGTAAAACTGTACATTCACACTATAATCTTGATGAATGCAATGATGCCTGGACAATACCTTAACGATTTCCTCTTTGTATTATTGGAAGAATCTGTCGAAAGTCACCTCCAAATACAATGGTCTTGCCTCTAAATGGTTTATCCTTGTCCAATGATAGGATAACATCTCTAAGTGTCCTATCAACTGCTTCGAAACAATGACGGTGCATCATTGGAGCTTCAACAGGGCAGCTACATCATTACCTGGCGTAATAGAACAAAACGAATCCTCATTCAGGTTAATTGGTATATGAAACCCTGAATGCGCTATCCTACCACCAGAGAGCAAGAGTGCTGCAATTCCACTTGAAGCAACGTTGACAACAATTTCACCTTGAGATCTAATAGCAGCAGACAATGTCTTCCAAAGAAATGTTTTTCCTGTTCCTCCATAACCATAAAGGAAAAAGACACCACCTTTTTTGTTGTTAACTGCATTCGTAATTGTATCATAAACGTTTTTTGCTCGACATTTAATTTGGAATGCAGTTGTTGATGTTCAACTTCAAGACTGGACGGATCATAATTAAGCTCATCTTGAATTAACATATTGCAAGAATCTTGAATATATTTGTGATCAGGTAATGGCATATTGGGTATTTGCTTAAGACTCAAGCCACAGCTCAATAAAGATTTCTCAATGTATGACAACGTAAGGTGGTAAATTTCTTCCGGTTTTAGCTTCAAGCCTAAAAACATAAAAAAATTACGAAATTATTTATTTATAATATCAATTAAATTCGGAACGTTTTTGTGTAAAGGTTAGTTTATTTTGAAATGTACCTTTCACACCTATTTCTTGTTCACGAACGTGAACGGCATCATCGGAAAGACAATTATAGGTCTCTTTAAAAACATGATGAGCTCGGGATACACTAGTTGATGTAATCAACATAACGAATAGAGACATGCAGAAAGAAGCAGTTGCCCATTGATGTGTTTTTTTGTATAGAAGATATGTACTCTCTATCATTGTCTAATAGACCAAAAGTGTAGGAAGCATCTTTGTAAGAGTCATAAATGTGACATCCCCTAATTTCTCGGCCTGAAAAGACCGATTTTGATTTATGCTTTTTAAAATAAAATCAGAGAAGTCCTTTTAAAAGATGTTGCGGAATTGGTCCCCAAAACAAAACATGATAAAAGTTTATCAAAACCTTTCTTTAAGAAATATATAATTTCATTTCATATCAAAACCTGGGGATGCCATGTTCTAATACAGATCAAAAGCATAAACAAGACATTATAAGCCTTACAACAGTTATTTACAACTACTGGCCTATAATCCAAAAATCTATCATCATCCTCCGACTATGCTCGGGGTCCACTACCTGTAATAATAAAAAGCTGAGTGGGTCAGGCTTGGGAGCCTGGTGAAGATATAGGGTTTTCAACCCACAATAATAATAAACTTATTAAGTTCACCAATCAACAATAACCCTGATTACTCATTCCCGTTATCCTCACTTTACGTCCCTAAACACCTATCACAAGGGAGCTAGCCTAAGGAATATCATCGGGATGGACACTACTGCTAAGGGGACTCCTCAGCCATACATGTCCTAAAGGCAACCATGAGGGGGATGGAGTACGCCAATGAACGTTTAGTTCACCAACACCTACAAGTTGCGAACCTGCTAGTGTTCCACTGGACTGTCTAGAAAGCTCCGTAGTCGTCATATATACTCCGCTAGACGACGACAACAACAACAACAACAACAACAACAACAACAACAACATCGAGGTCTCTCACCATTTTAACACACACCGACTATTTTTTCTACCCATGTTTTACCCAACATATTTGTAGATAAAATACATATACAGTTTAAAACTTATATAAAACATCTATTCAACAGTCACCTCAAATAAACAATTAATATATTTACACATAACACGTATTTTAAGGTAAATACTTCATATCTATGTGTAAGGTGAAAGTGACTACACACTCACTTGATTTAATGATAATTGGGCAGCACTTCGTTCCCTAAAACGATCGTTTCTAATAAAACCGGGAGTTTTATTGAGAAACCGGGCTCTGCGACGGTCGGGCTTCAAAACCGAAAAGATAAATTTCTCGGGCTTCTAGGGCACTTCGGGACGTGTTTCGGGTGTTTGGTATGATACCGGGGCTTTGGGGGGAGTTGGAATGAAAGAAATATTGAAAGATGGGTGAAAATTGACAAATTTCCAAATTATCCCCGGGAGGTCTCACACCCTTCTATTTATAGGGGCGAGGCATCTGATCGGACGGCTGATAGGCTTCCAGGTGGCAGCAGATCCGAAGAGGAGTCACATGGGTCGCATCTGTGAGGGGTGAGCTTCTGACCTCTGATTGGACCGAAGTCTAGGTCCGAGGTTCGGATCCGAAGCAAGAGGGAAGGGAGACAGGTGGTGCGAAGGTCGGACACGCGGCAGGTGGTGCGAGGCTCGGACGAGGCTGCACACGCGTCACTCCTTGGATGCGCCACAGCTTCGGATGACTCAGCAATTTCGGACACGTGACATGCATGGAGCGAAGGTGACGTGGCCGAAGCATGACTATGCGAATTTTCTCGATTTTTATGCAAAAACTACTAAAATCCATAACTTTCGCATACGAGCTCCGTTTTTGACGTTCTTTATATGCACGCGTAGGTAAAATTACGTTCTACAACTTTCGTTTAGACTACGTCGGCTAATTTTGACTTTAATTTTTATATTATTATTTTTAACAGACCGGGACTGGAAATCCGTTAAAAATTCATAACTTGTTCATCCGACGTCCGTTTTTGTCTGTCTTTTTACCGTTGTACTCTATTGACGAGACCTTCGAGTCTCGTTTAGGTTGTGTCGGCTAACAATCACTCGATCTAAAATTCGAGTTTTTAGCTGTGTACTGCTAAGCTGAAACTTAGAAAAATCATAACTTCCTCATACGAAGTCAGATTTGGGCGTTCTTTTTATACATACTCTTGGTTTAACGAACACTACGACTTTCGTTTAGATCACTAAGGCTAAAAAGTAGTTTATCAAAAACTCACTTTTTACGTCATTCGACATCGTGCCGGTTTTGTCGCGAAACTTCGACAGGTCATAACTTCTTCGTTATAACTCGGATTTCGGTATTCTTTATATATCCGTAATCCTGTTCACGACCACTACAACTTTCTTAATAGATATCGGCTTTATCTAATTATTATTTTCGACGCTCATTTTTATTCTTAATTAATTAAATCCTAGTAATTAAGCATAAAACACATAATTCACATAATATTCATATAATTCCTTTTCATTTCTTCAAAATGAGTTACAAGGGTTAACTTAGACTATCACATCAATATTAATGCCTAGCCTAGAAACACGGGCATTACAATTCTCTCCCCCTTAGGATGATTCCGTCCCCAGAATCACACATCAGCAAACAAATGCGGGTAGCGACTCATCATGTCACTCTCCGTTTCCCAGGTGAGATTTGGCCCATTCGTATGTTTCCAACCCACAAGCACTAAATCGACCATCTTGCGTCGCAACTTCTTAGTCTTACGGCCAACGATTGGCTCAGGTTCTTCAATTAACCTCTTGTTTTCATCCAACCTTAATTCAGAAATGGGAATTATGTCGGGCACATCTCCCGTGAACTTTCTCAAATAACATACATAAAAGGTATTATGAATACCCTCCAGTTCTTCTGGTAATTCTAGCTTGTAAGCTTGATTCCCGATCCTCTGAAGAACTTTAAACGGTCCAATAAACCTTGGACTCAACTTTCCCCTTTTACCAAATCTTATAAGTCCCTTCCACGGCGAGACTTTAAGTAAAACCGAATCTCCAACTTCGAATGATATCAGTTGTCTTCTCTTGTCAGCATAGCTCTTTTGTCGATCTTGAGCTGCTAACATCCTTTCCCTAATCACTTTCAACTTTTCAGCAGTCTGATGGACTATTTCAGGTCCCATAAACTGCTTTTCCCCAGCTTCCAGCCAACATGACGACGTTCGACACTTTTCCCCATACAAAGCGTGATAAGGTGCCATCTTGATGCTTGAGTGGAAACTATTATTATAGGAAAATTATACTAGAGGTAAGTGTTCATCCCAGTTACCTTGGAATTCTAGGGTACATGCTCTCAGCATATCCTCCAATGTTTGAATTGTTCGTTCGCTTTGACCATCAGTTTGCGGATGGTAAGCTGTACTCAAGCACAACTTGGTACCCAATTCCTCTTGTAGACTTCTCCAAAACCTTGAGGTAAAACGGATGTCACGATCAGATACAATCATTAACGGAACACCGTGAAGCCTCACAATTTCCTTCACGTAAGAATTCGCAAGTTTATCCATAGACCATTTCTCGTTGGCTTCTATGAAATGCACACTCTTAGTGAAGCGATCAACGACCACCCAAATCATGTCGTGACCGTTCCTTGTTCTGAGCAGTTTAGTCACAAAATCCATGGTAATGTGTTCCTATTTACCCATGGGTACAGGTAAAGGTTCTAAACTCCCATACGGTTTCTGATGTTGTGCCTTAACCCTAGCGCAAGTTACACACTCGACCACATACTTAGTAACATCGAGCTTCATCGTCGGCCACTAGTAATAGGGTTTTAGATCCCTATACATTTTTGTACTGCCGAGATGAATCGAGTACATGGTCTTGTGAGCTTCTTCCATCAGAAGATCTCTTACTCCTCCCGTCTTAGGTACCCAAATCCTATCTTTGAATACCTTCAGTCCTTGACCGTTTGTATCAAACACCAACGTTTTACCCAAACGTTCCTCCTTTCGGTCATTTTTCTCTAAAGCTTCCTCTTCAACTTTCTTTATACTTTCCACAATTGTAGAGACAACTTCAATTCTCAACGCTCTTGGCATTTTCTTTTCAAGATTTACCTTCCGACTGAGAGCATCAGCAACAACGTTTGCTTTACCAGGGTGGTAAAGTATCTCACACTCGTAGTCCTTGAGTAATTCTAGCTAGTGCCGCTGCCTCATGTTCAATTCCTTCTGATTAAAGAGATATTGAAGACTCTTATGATCAGTGAAAAGTTTGCATTTAGTACCATAAAGATAGTGCCTCCATATCTTTAAGGCGAATACTACCGCTGCCAACTCCAGATCATGAGTGGGGTAGTTCTTTTCATGCTCTTTCAATTGCCTCGATGCATACGCTATCACTTTATCCCTTTGGGTCAGAACACAACCTAACCCAACTCCAGAGGCATCACTATAAACTGCGAAGTCATCAACTGGTTCATGTAACGAAAGAATCGGTGCTTCACACAATCTCTTCTTTAACTTCTCAAAGGCTTCCTTATGCTTCTCATTCCAAGTATAAGTAGCTCCTTTGTGGGTCAAAGCTGTTAATGGAGTAGCAATCGAAGAAAAGCCTTGGATAAATCGACGATAATATCCAGCTAATCCTAAAGAGCTTTGAATCTCCGTAGGACTTTTTGGTTGTTCCCACTTCATTACAGCTTCAATCTTTGCTGGGTCAACCATTATTCCTTCTTGGTTAATCACATGACCTAAAAATTGGACTTCTTGAATCCAAAATTCACATTTGGAGAACTTTGCATACAGCTTCTCCTTTTTCAGAACTTCTAGCACTTCACGCAGATGCTTCTCATGCTCCTGCTTGCTTTTTGAATAAATCAAGATATCATCTATGAATACTATCACGGATTTATCAAGGTATGGTTTACAAACCCTGTTCATCAAATCCATGAAAGCTGCTGGAGCATTGGTTAGTCCGAACGACATAACCAAAAATTCATAGTGTCCATATCTTGTTCTGAACGCAGTCTTTTCGATATCCTGCTCTCTCACCTTTAGTTGATGGTATCCTGACCTAAGATCGATCTTCGAGAAATAGCTCGAACCTTGCAACTGATCGAACAGGTCATCGATCCTCGGCAACGGGTACTTGTTCTTTATTGTCGCTTTATTCAGCTCTCTGTAATCGATGCACATTCTCATGCTCCCGTCTTTCTTCTTTACAAATAACACCGGGGCTCCCCAGGGTGATGAACTAGGTCGAATAAAACCTTTGTCCAATAACTCCTGAAGTTGTGTCATAAGTTCTTTCATCTCTATTGGTGTTAATCGATACGGTGCTTTTGCTATTGGCGTCGTTCCTGGTAGCAAGTCGATACGAAATTCTACTTGTCGATCAGGGGGCAATCCGGGAAGATCTTCGGGAAAGACTTCCGGATAGTCACACACCACCAGAATATTCTGCACCTCCTTCTTTTATTTCTTAGCATCAATCACGAACGCTAGGTATGATGTACATCCCTTGGCCAAACACTTTCTGGCTTTCATTAGGGAAATGATTCCAGAGTTTACTCTGTGTTTGTGTCCATACACCATAAACGACTCTTTCCCTGGAGGGTTTACTTTTACTATCTTCTTCCTACACAATATTTCGGCATCATTGGCGCTAAGCCAATCCATTCCTAAAACTATGTCGAATCCATTTAACTCGATAGGCAATAATTCCTCGTGGAACTTATTCCCATTCAAGTCAATGAAGATGTTTTTCATATGATGGCTAACAGGTACAAACTTGCCACTAGCAATCTCGACTATTATAGCATTAACTAGTCTATCTACAGGAAAAGCTAGTTTTCTACCAAATTCATGCGAAATAAAGGAGTAATTGGCTCCAGAATCAAACAAAATTTGGGCTGGCAATTCGTTTACGAGAAAGGTACCTGAAGCGACATCAACTTCTTCTTTCGCAGCTTCAAGTGTCATCTGAAAGGCTCTCGCCTTCGGCTTTGGTGGAAGATTGGGTTTTGCTGCGTCCTTCTTCTTCGGGCAATCCCTCAAAATATACCCTTCTTCATGGCACCCAAAACAGACGTTCTTATTGAAGGTGCATTCATTGGCATAATGCCCTGGCTTTCCACATTTGTAACAAGTGAGTTCCACGCTGCATTTCCCAGCATTTTTCTTCTTACACTTGTCAAACCACTTGGCTTCGGCTCCTCCTCCGAACTTTCTCGAACCAGTCTTCGAGAATTTGTTCTTTTTATTGGAACCTGAAGTTCCTTCAAACTTTCTCTTTTCACCAACTTCAACCTTGCCGGCGGCTCTCCCCTTAATCATATCTTCAACAGACTTGGCAGCCCAGATAGCTGCCTCCAATGTAAGTGCCTGACGTACCGGCACCGCGTACTCGCATGGAAGTCCCTTTGCATATCTGTCAATTTTTGTCAGCTCATCTGGGACAATACGCAAAGCAAACTCCATTTTGTCTGTGAAGCTATTTGTGTATTCATCAACGGTCATACTCCCCTTCTTCAACGTTAGAAATTGGTTTTCTACCTCAAGCACATTTTGGGCCGAGCAGTACTTGCGCTTGAAGTGCACCAAGAACTCTGCCCAAGTCAGTTGCAGTGGCTCATTAGGGCTTAGGGTTTTCCCCAGAGTGTTCCACCAACGAGCAGCACTACCCCTGAACTGACGCACTGCAAATGTGGTTTGTAACTTGCCTTGGCAACCACAAGTCATGAAAGCCAATTCCATTTCCGAGATCCAATCCATTACCCCGACAGGATCTTCTTTTCCAGTGAAGGTCGATGGCTTGCAAGTCATAAAGTCGTTATACTTGCACCCATTTCTCTCCACTCTATCCTCGTGGTTATTTCTCCCAACCACAAGCGGTTCACTATGACCAACAGATCTACTGTTGTTTCCTTCTTCAGATCGGTCGTCATTCAATTCACGTTGTTCAATAGGAACTGAAGGTTCATCCCTGTTGTTCAACAACATTTGCCTCAATTCCTCCCTTTGTTCAGCCATCATGGTTTGAATCATGGCTCGTACTCCATCCATGGTGATGGGTTATAGTGCAGCTCCTACTATAGGCACCTGTTCCACCACTTGGGGTTGAGGTTGTTGGTTTCTGTTTGCATTTCCCGCTCCACTTCGAGGTCTTGCCATTATAATCTATATACTGAATAAGGCGAATTTAGGTCTTTATCCTTGATAGATATTTCAATTCCCTTATCATTCCGAAACGTTTACACGTTAGTTCTAATATCGTAATCGTACGCTTAGAATCCTACACACATAAGGTTTCCAGATCCGGTCAGCAACAGACCATAGATCCGACCAAATAATGGCATATATGGCAAACATATAGCATTTAGCACATAAAAGCATTTTAGGCATCTTTCCTATAATAAACTAGTGCTCGTGTCTAAAATATGGTAGACACTCATCTCACAATCATCACTTAGCATTCTAAGTTTAAGTCTAGAAATCCTACAATTTCTTAGTTCGCTTAAACTACTACTCTGATACCAACTATGACATCCCCTAATTTCTCGGCCAGAAAAGACCGATTTAATTTATGTTTTTTAAAATAAAATCAGAGAAATCCTTTTAAAAGATGTTGCGGAATTGGTCCCCAAAACAAAACATGATAAAAGATTATCAAAACCTTTCTTTAAGAAATATATAATTTCATTTCATATCAAAACCTCGGGATGTCATGTTCCGATACAGATCAAAAGCATAAACAAGACATTATAAGCCTTACAACAGTTATTTACAACTATTGGCCTATAATCTAAAAATCTCTCATCATCCTCCGACTATGCTCGAGGTCCACTACCTGTAATAATAAAAAGCTAAGTGGGTCAGACTTGGGAGCCTGGTGAGCATATAGGGTTTTCAACCCACAATAATAATAAACTTATTAAGTTCACCAATCAACAATAACCATGATTACCCATTCCCGTTATCCTCACTTTACGTCCCTAAACACCTATCACAAGGGACCTAGCCTAAGGAATATCATCGGGATGGACACTACTGCTAAAGGGACTCCTCAGTCATACATGTCCTAAAGGCAACCATGAGGGGGATGGAGTACGCCAATGAACGTTTAGTTCACCAACACCTACCAGTTGCGAACCTGCTAGTGTTCCACTGGACTGTCTAGAAAGGTCCGTGGTCGTCATCTATACTCCGCTAGACGACTACAACAACAACAACAACAATATCGAGGCCTCTCACCATTTTAACACACACCGACTATTTTGTCTACCCATGTTTTACCCAACATATTTGTAGATAAAATACATATACAGTTTAAAACTTGTATAAAACATCTATTCAACAGTCACCTCAAATAAACAATTAATATATTTACACATAACACGTATTTTAAGGTAAATACTTCATATCTATGTGTAAGGTGAAAGTGACTACACACTCACTTGATTTAATGATAATCGGGCAGCACTTCGTTCCCTAAAACGATCGTTTCTAATAAAACCGGGAGTTTTATTGAGAAACCGGGCTCTGCGACGGTCGGGCTTCAAAACCGAAAAGATAAATTTCTCGGGCTTCTAGGGCACTTCGGGACGTGTTTCGGGTGTTTGGTATGATACCGGGGCTTTGGGGGGAGTTGGAATGAAAGAAATATTGAAAGATGGGTGAAAATTGACAAATTTCCAAATTATCCCCGGGAGGTCTCACACCCTTCTATTTATAGGGGCGAGGCATCTGATCGGACGGCTGATAGGCTTCCAGGTGGCAGCAAATCCGAAGAGGAGTCACATGGGTCGCATCTGTGAGGGGTGAGCTTCTGACCTCTGATTGGACCGAAGTCTAGGTCCGAGGTTCGGATCCGAAGCAAGAGGGAAGGGAGACAGGTGGTGCGAAGGTCGGACACGCGGCAGGTGTTGCGAGGCTCGGACGAGGCTGCACACGCGTCACTCCTTGGATGCGCCACAGCTTCGGATGACTCAGCAATTTCGGACACGTGGCATGCATGGAGCGAAGGTGACGTGGCCGAAGCATGACTATGCGAATTTTCTCGATTTTTGTGCAAAAACTTCTAAAATCCATAACTTTCGCATACGAGCTCCGTTTTTGACGTTCTTTATATGCACGCGTAGGTAAAATTACGTTCTACAACTTTCGTTTAGACTACGTCGGCTAATTTTGACTTTAATTTTTATATTATTATTTTTAACAGACCGGGACTGGAAATCCGTTAAAAATTCATAACTTGTTCATCCGACGTCCGTTTTCGTCTGTCTTTTTACCGTTGTACTCTATTGACGAGACCTTCGAGTCTCGTTTAGGTTGTGTCGGCTAACAATCACTCGATCTAAAATTCGAGTTTTTAGCTGTGTACTGCTAAGCTGAAACTTAGAAAAATCATAACTTCCTCATACGAAGTCAGATTTGGGCGTTCTTTTTATACATACTCTTGGTTTAACGAACACTACGACTTTCGTTTAGATCACTAAGGCTAAAAAGTAGTTTATCAAAAACTCACTTTTTACGTCATTCGACATCGTGCCGGTTTTGTCGCGAAACTTCGACAGGTCATAACTTCTTCGTTATAACTCGGATTTCGGTATTCTTTATATATCCGTAATCCTGTTCACGACCACTACAACTTTCTTAATAGATATCGGCTTTATCTAATTATTATTTTCGACGCTCATTTTTATTCTTAATTAATTAAATCCTAGTAATTAAGCATAAAACACATAATTCACATAATATTCACATAATTCCTTTTCATTTCTTCAAAATGAGTTACAAGGGTTAACCTAGACTATCACATCAATATTAATGCCTAGCCTAGAAACACGGCCATTACAATAAACAGTCCCATTAACCGTCCTAATATCTTCATAGCAAGTAGGACCCTTTACTTTGTTGAGCAAAATGCGTAAGTAATAAATACCACCAAACTTGGGAGACATGTGATTAATTCTGCCAAGTGACTTTGTCTTTGTTTTCCTTCTTGTCCATACTTTATCTGATTTATTTCAAACATATTGAGTTGGGAATTCAAAATAGGATAACTCTCGTGCCTTTTCATCGTAGGTATTACATTCCATCCAAGCTAAAAATTGAGAAGCAGCAATAGTGGGTTTAGAAACAACATTAGTAACACGTTGGGATGGTTTAAACACAACAGGTTGTTTGTCTTCTAGGTGAAACGATAACCTTTCAACAGGAGGTGTTCTATAATGAATGACATGCCCAAAAAGTCTCCAGCATACGTCACAAACAGAAATAGAACGACAATTGTAATACTCAACAATTTCATCACGATGTTATTTTCTTTATGTCGTTTATTTTTTTTGGGCGTCATAAGAAGAGGTTGCGATCCGGTCTCGACCTTTGTTAATATACTTAAAAAGATACTTTATCGATCCAAGCTGATTACACCACTCAAGATTCATATGCGCTTGGTATTACTTCAAAAGTATCTTATTATATGGAACAACATATATGAAAAAAGAAACAAACATGTCATAAAGAACATTAAAATCATATAACATATCGTGGATATAAAAGAGAACATTTATAAAGAATTAAATAAACATATAAATAAAAATTGAATTTTTACACCTATTATCCAAAGAGACACCGTTTTTCACGACATTGTTTCCATTGTTGCGTCTTCGATAAACTGGATAACCATCATCGTCGATATATGTATCATTTGTAAAATCTTTTGGAAATCCTTTACAACATTTTCCTTTTTTCGTACATGGCATAAATGGAAAATCATTGCCGCAAGGTCCATGTATCATGTTGTTAGCAACAATTTGATACAAATCAGGTCAAGTTCCTTGTCTGGCAATTCAGCACATATAACACGATCTATGACTTCGGGATTTGGAAGTTTAGACTTTTTTTCTAAAAACAGGCATATGTGACAATGGGGAAGACCCCTTTTTTGAAACTCGATCGTTTATACAATTGTATGAGGAAAATAAGTTAGTTGATTAACGCATAATATTATAAAATCATAAAAAAATAAAATGAATAATGACATTTTAGATTTATACCTCCATCGACTTCACCCAAAAAAATTTCTTCCTTGAGGCGTGTGATTAGTGAATCAAGTTTTATTTTGAATATTCTTGTCAAAATATCGGGCCTGTCTTCCGGTTTAAGATTTTCAGATTCAACGAATCTAATCACCTCTGGCCATTTAGGATTACATGTAAAGGTTAAAAAAAGATCTGGATAACCAAACCACATAACTAAAGTCATTGCGTCTAAGTAATTTTGTTGCATGTAACGACTGCCACCCGTAAAAGAAGATGAATAATAATACGGTTTCCCATCGTAGAAGCATCTTCAATTCCTTCTTGAGCAGCCTCGGCCAAGTTGTCGTAAGGAGCCACACGTAATGTTGGTTGGCCAAACCGTATATAATTAAGGCCGCCATTTTCAACCATTGTTTAGGAATCAACCAAAAACTATTGGAAGAGTTTTCTGGAACGTACTATCAAAGGTATTTCATTAGTTCTCTGTTGTATACGGTAAGCAAAAAACTATCGCATGGTCAGTTTTATTCGTCCTTTGGAGTCTGGTTCTTCAACACCACGATGTAATATATCCAATCGAAAACCATCTTCGGCATAAGGGAACAATAAAGGATATTAAAGTAAAAGATATTGAGGATGAAACTCATTAATACGTTGAAGTTTCCGACTTTGTGCTTCCAAAACAATATCTCTTGAATCAGAACCGTCAATGTCACCTACAATGAGTGCAACAACCTCGCTTGTGGTAAGAAGATTATACTGCCCACCATCCTTTTCTCTTGTCCCAATCAATTTAAGCCTAATACACTCTGTTGCATTCGATCCAAATCGATCACGTGCCGTTCTAAATAGCTTAACTAATGGATTTATAAAATCCAATAAACCCATTAGCTCATGAACAGTCAAGAACTCCAGTGAAAAGGGATTTGCCATTGAATTATTAGATCTTGACTTTTTCTTTTTTGAACTACATTGATGGGAAAACAAAATCATGGAAATAAATATTATGCAACATAATAAAAATCTAAACCATATATATATATATATATATATATATATATATATATATATATATATATATATATATATATATATATATGCGTGTGTAATGCTATTATACAATAAAATGTATTTACATACTCGTATGCATTGAATCTGTTGTCAACCTCATGATCTGTATCGTATATATACAACTGGAAAAACTTCGGTAATTCGCCCTCCTCTGATAGTAAGCTGTCACACCCCCATACCTAAACGGCGGAAACGTTCGGTGGCGGAGGACGTCATGTACAGTATCACAACAATTGCATAATAGTAATCAAAGCAAACACAACCATTACATTAATAGAATATATTATTTACATCTGTTCAATACATAGGTTGTATGACATCAAAAGTGTATAGCAAAAGTATAGAAGATGCAACTCTAAAAGCTCCATCTTCTCAAAACTTGTGGGTGTACCTGTCTACCGGTTCCCTGAGAATACAAGTGGTTTTGAAAGTGTATCAACATTTAAGTTTGTTAGTTCATAAGTATGTTTTTGAGATGGAAAGCCTGACTTGGTTCTTTGAAATTGTTATAGTGTATTTCTAGAAAATCCAATATTTTCTTTAGTAAATGAAGTGTAGCCTTAGGCCTTAAGACCAAAATATATATAGTTACTGTATTCTGAAATAGTGAACTTGTACTTTGAAATAGTGAATTGTAGTCTTATTAATAAATAAAACCATGTCATAAATGTTTCTTGAAACTTGTACGTTGGACTAGTGTATTCTGTACTAGGAAAGTAGTGTACTGTAGTAGAGTCTGTAGTGTTGCTTGTAATAGTGTTTATATGAAAAGCTTATTGTATGTGTGTCTGGAATCCACCAGCTGTAGAGTAAAATATTGTATGGTAGCTTCATTATTTTACATAAAACCATTTAAAGTAGTGTTAATCCCATAAACCAAAGTTTTAGTTGATACTATTGTGAGTTTCATATAACCATGCTTGATATGACCTAGTGGCCCCTACGACGTTCTTCAGGCGTCGAAATGTTATGACATTTGTCACCCCAGGCCTGCCGGCATAGCTGTTGCAAGCAGCTCAGGTGCAGGATTGCCAGTCCCGTATAAATCTATACACAAATTCACGCTCTCCCTCCAGGAGGCTTTGGTTATAATTTATAGTGCCCTGATGGGTACCCCGAAGTAGTGCCTCACAATACATATTAACTAGTTTAAGTGTAGTGTAGTAGTGTTCCCTTGTACTTGAAACTGTATGTATTACGTTGTAGTAATGTACTTTGTAGTGTAAAATAATTATACTTAAATAATTATTTAGTAGTGTATCCTTGAATTAGTGAAATATAGTAGTGTTCCATAAACTATACCTATTATTGTTTAAATGTATGTTCTTGTTCCTGTTGTCACACCCCAAAACCGGAACGGCGGAAACGTTCTGGGGTGGAGGACGTCATGTTTAGCATCACAACCATTGTATAATAGCAATCATAGTAACACAACCATTACAGTGAATACATATATGGAAAGGTTTACATCTGTTTAAAACTTGTTTGAGTACATCAAAAACGTATGTAAAATATTAAAAAAAAACGAGACTCTTGTTGCTCCAGCTTCTCAAAAATCCAGAAGGTACCTGTCTACTGATTTCCTGAGAATACAAGCAGTTTTGAAAGAGTATCAGCATAAAGCTGGTGAGTTCATAAGTGAGGTTATGTAGTAAAATCTATTTATGGATTATAAAAAGGTTTGCATGATTCCAAGAAAATCCAATAATTTCTTAAGTTATGAAAAGTAGTCTTAAACCCTAAGGCTCGTGGGAAGTTCATTATTGAATTCTGTTCTTATATCTGAAAGTACTTGCATGAAAACCCTGGTTATCACCTGTAGTGTAAGTATCATATGGTGTGAAAACCCTGGTTAATACCAACATGTATAGTAAGTTTAATTACTTAGTTAGAACCAATGAAGAGTGAAGTCCCGTAAACATATGATTAGTTTATACTTATTGTGAGTCGTATAACCATGCTTGATATGACATAGAGACCTTTTACAACGTTCTTTAGGCGTTATTTAAATGACATTTGTCACCCCAGGCATGCCTGCCTAACGTTAGTTAGCAGTTCAGGTGTGGGATTGTCAATCCCGAATAGATCTATTCACAAATCTCACGCTCTCCCTCCAGGAGACTCTGGTTATACTATGATAGGATTTAGCCCTGTAAACCTAAGGGTATAGTTTAGAAGTAGTGCCTCACAGTGTTGTACAACCTAGTTTACATGTGGTGCTGTAGTGTTATACTGTAGTGAAATCCGTATGTATACTGTGTGTAGTGACAACTGCACTTAAGTGATTATGAAATGCCATGTTCATGTAGTGATGTATACCATAAACTATATTTGCCATAGTTTATATCTTTAGTAGTGAAAAGTCCCTGACTTGTTACGTTTTGAAAATCCCAAACTATACCTATTATAGTTTGCATGTATAGTGTAGTTGGTGTGAATAATGAATCTGAAAACTATGCAATTTTGGTTGTAAGTTATAAGCGTCCCTTATGCTCAACATAGTACAAAAGGGTAAGAATATGAGAATTGCATGAGTTTTATACTTGTTAAAAGCCCTTTGTATTAGTTCACAAAAGCATTTATGTTTGGCTTGTATTCCTCCCCTGAAAATGTTTTAAAAACCAGTAAAAGCATAGGGGTATGAACTCACCTTGAGCGAGTGGTTTGTATGAAAGATTGGTACGAGATGTTGAGTGTCAAGTGCAACCTTGAACTCAATTTGATCCTAATTAACATGTAATGACACATATAGGAGTCAAATGAAGGTATTTCACTACTAGATATGATAGAGAACCACTCCAGGGACTTGAAACCACTTGCACTAAGTGTTAGAACCTTATAGGATTGAGTGAGGGAGGTGTACGACCACCTTAAAGGTGTGTGCGGTCATGGGTGTGCGGCCCATGAGGTGTGCTGCCGTACACTCATGATGGGAGGTATTTTTGAGGTGTTTTCAAGGTTCATCCTTGCATCCATGAAGTGTTCTAGGTCCAAACTTAGTTGTAGTGCAAGTTTGAGGTCCATAAAGGTCATAGAAATGGGTTTGCAGCCCTAAGGTGTGTGTGTGGCCGCAAAAAGGAGTGTGCTACTGCACATACCTCATGTTTTTGTCCAAAAATGTCAACCTTAAGGTGCAACAAGTCTAGGTTCATGTCCAACTCGAAGATAGGAGTCAAACCCTCACTTTGGAGGGTCTTTAGGAGTGTGCGGCCACCTTATGGGGGTGTGCGGCCGCAATCACTCCTAAACATGAGGAACATGACGAATATTGTAGACTTAAGGCTTAGATAGAGTGGTCTTTCATGGTTAACAAGTTAGCGGATGAACTACTCATGTTCTTGTAGCTTTGGAGGGTTCACGGTTGAAGAAACTTGAGAGAATGGTGTAGTGTACGGCCAAGAAGTGAAAGGAATGAAGGGAAAGGGGTCTACCCTTTATAAATGAGAGGGTGTGCTGCCATGAGGTGGGTGTACAACCGCACACCCATGTGTACGGCAGTACACTCCTCCTAGAGGTGTGTATGGCCCGGTTTTGACACTATGCGATTTGTTAACTCATTCCTAACCTCAACCTTGACTGCACTCAAGCTTAGAACACTTAAATGAACCCTTAAACAAAGCTAGAAGTTAATAGTACAAGTTTAACATTGATTGAATTGACTAGATGTACAATATAGAAGTTCCAGGTTGTCAAACCTGTATAGTATTCTTTGAGCTTGTGAAATAGTGTAGTGTATCCCAAACTATACCTATTATAGTTTGAATGTAAACTCTTGTAATGAATTGAAAACCTTTGTAATTTATCTGTGTGCATAAGGCAGTAATAAAAGGTTTGAATAAGGTTCCCTTTTCCTTGACATGTTACAAAAGGGTTAATATATATATATATATATATATATATATATATATATATAAATCTACTTTGATAATTGCAAAGGTTTTGAAATCGTTTGAATATTAACACAAGAGTCCTTGTGTATTACTTGTATTCCCCCTTAAAAACATTGAAAAATAGTGAAAACGTAGGGGTATGAGCTCACCTCTAGTGCGTGTTCGCGTTCGGATAGCAAAACTGTAGAGACGATCCTCGGGATAGCGTACGTGAGAATAGTGTTACCCTAAAATAATTATATCCGACGTCGTATTTAAATTAATAAGATATTAATTTAAATAATAGATTGAATAAATGTTTAAATAATAATTAAAGTGTTAGACAACACTTTAATTATGTAAGGAATACATACAAAATTATTTGGAATTATTTGAAGTGTTGCAAGGTGTTTTCGGTGAGCAAATGTGGGTTCTCGGTGGGCTTGAAGAGTTTTCGTTGTGTTCTTAATGTTCTTGGTGAGATTATGAAGATTTGAAGATGAGATGAATGTTCTTGAGGAGCTTATGAAGATTTGAAGGATTTTGGTTGAATATTTGAAGATTTCGTATGATACTTGAGGGGATTCTGACAACTTTTGAGAGCAAAATGAGAGTGTTTACGGTTGGGAAATTGAGAAATGAATTGGGTTTACTGCCAAACGCTTATATATAGTGATGGTTTTCGGTCCTAATGGGCCTAAACCTTTGGGTTTTCGGTCATACACTTCCTTTAAGGAAGTGTTTGCGGTCCTATAGTCGAAGAGTAAAAGGATTTCGGCCAAGAAGTCAAATGGAGAAGTGGTTTACAGTTTTGAGTCAAAGGGAAAAGGAGTTTGCGGTCAAGGTATTTGAAAAGTCAAACTGAAAACTCCCTTTTGAATTGATTTTCCAACCGTGAACCTATTTGTTCTAGATTATAGGATCGAAAACTCCATATTTTAATTACTTAAAACCGTAAACCCTTATATAGGGTGTTTATTTATGGATTAAAGATTAAACTTTTGACTTATAATGACTTACATTAGCTTATATCAACTTAGGATTCAAGCTTCGTTCAGTTATTGGTTTATAACATACCTCCAAGGCTATAGATGATGCCATGCAACTAGAATTGAAACGTGACTTCATTTTTATTGACTTGAAAATAACGAGTTGTTACATTATCCCCCCGTTGGAGGGAATTTCGTCCCGAAATTCTTTCTATAGAGAGTTGACTATGGACTAGGGTAAAGATGCGGGTACTTTTGTTTCATTTGATCCTCTCGCTCCCAAGTGAATTAAGGTACCCGCTTGGCATTCCAGCGAACCTTCACTATTGGTATGCGACTTTGTTTCGTTCGTTTGACTTCCCTATCCATGATTTCTACTGGTTCTTCCACAAATTTAAGAATCTCTTTTATCTCGATTTCATCGAGTGGAATCACAAGAGTCTCGTCGGATAGACACTTCTTTAGATTTGACATGTGGAAGACAGAGTGTACGTTGTTAAGTTCTTATGGTAGACAGAGTTTGTAAGCTATTGGGCCGATTCTAGCGAGAATCTCGAACGGCCCGAGGTACCTTGGATTTAGCTTTCCATGCTTCGGAAACGTATCATGCCCTTCCAGGGTGAGACCTTCAACAGAACGCGGTCACCCACCTGGAATTCCAAGGGTTTTCGTCTATTGTTTGCATAGCTCTTTTGTCTATCTCTAGAGGCTTTCAGTCGTTCTCAGATTTGGACGATATTTTCTTTGGTTTCTCGAATGATTCTGGGCCAGTGAGAGTGTTGTTAGGGACTTCCCTTTAGCTAGTTGCGTGTCAAAAACTTCAGCCCAACACAGAGGGGATCTGCACTTACAGCCAAAGAGGGCTTCGAACGAGGTAGCCTTGATGCTAGAGTGGTAGCTATTGTTGTATGAAAACTGGACAAGTGGCAAACAGGTATCCCATGCTTTATCAAAGTTGATCACACAGGCTCTCAACATGTCTTCTAGTGTTTGGATGGTTCTCTCACTCTGCCCGTCGGTTTTTGGATGATAGGTTGTACTCATATCCAGCCTAGTGCCCAGAGATTTCTGTAATGACTGCCATAATCGCGAGGTGAATCTACTGTCTCTATTAGAAATAACAGATATGGGCACACCATGCAGTCGTACTATCTCTTCGATGTAAGTTCGAGTCAATTTATTCATTTTGTCTGTTTCCTTTATTTGTAGGAAGTGGGCGGACTTGGTTAATCTATCGACGATTACCCAAATGGTGTCATTGTTGGGTTTTGAGTACTATAACACTCCTATGGTGCACATGCAACCCTAAATGCTTAGGATCTATGTTTTCTCTATTATACATGCATATTTTCAATTTTTCCAAAGCATTGTCCTAACTAGCATACAAATTGCTAAACGAATAAAACATCTAGTTAGATGACATACCTTTTGAAGGACTGGTAGTTCTTGACCCTTGAAAGCTTGAGCACCTCAAGTGTGATGCCTCTAATGGTTCACAAACACCAATATGTAAGAAGATGGTTTAAGAGAATAAGCTACTTATCTCAATAGCAAGGTGCAACCGATTTTGGTCTATGGAGGGCTCTATTTATAGTGTTGGACATGCTAGGGTTACACTTGGTAACCCTAATAACGCATGACTTTCCACATTCTCATGCTCCATGGGTTTAACCTCTATGGACTATCCATGGATTAGTTTAGCCCATAATCATGGATCATTAGCCCACACTACAAGAATGATTGATTTACATAACCAATCCCCATATATTTAATTAGTCTCTTTTGATCACAAAATTAATAAATTAATTCTTGATCAATACTAATTAAATAATTCCATATTAATATATTATACTTGTAATATATTAATAAACCATAAATAACCTTATTCTCAAAATCCATCCTATCAAATTACACTGGTGAAGGCAACCCAAAAGGACCATGCTACAATCGGGTCAAGTACATACCAGTTATAGTTATGGGCTTAGACACCAAATCTAACAGTCTCCCACTTGGATAAGTCTAATAACTATTACTGCTAATGTACTTCAGGATCCGACTTAGCAATCGTAAGCTTTCAAAAGCCGTTGTCGAACTCTTACCTAGTCAGTGACACATCCTTCAGATAAGTGATCATATACTCCTATGTTCTCAAAATATCAGCTAGACAAATACATGGAACAATGTCATACTTATTGTCCAGCAGTTTGTTTCCCGAATTATCATCCGTCTGACATAGAACATAACTGAACACATCAATTTAGTTCTGGCCCGGGCCCGACACATAAGTCAAAGCAGAATCATCGAGGGGCCCATGACATCACTTTTAATCCTTTTAGGATAAAAGGAACAGATAAACTGCGACATTATATGCTTGTACTAACTACTCATCAAATCATGCACACCGACATGTTTTATAACATTAAGTTACAGATGCGTTTTCATGCCATCAATACACAACCAACTCGTAGTCAACAACTCATATATCTTGGTTTGAAGATTATATGATATTATCATCTCACAATTACTCGTTATAAATTCCATGAAGTCATTCAGGTGAGAGTGGGTTGAATCCAATACTCAAATCTTATTTCAGGAGCACTCATGAATGGTGTAACAAATCTGTTGCTATGCCTAACTCCTTAGACAATCTTACAAGCCAACTAGTGACAATCTTATTTCATACTTACTCCCAATGTATGATCGACTGTGGATAGTTTGAATAATACTAATAATCATAATTTTATTATTCTGGAAGTCAAAACATGAAAAGTGAAACAATAGTAAATAATTGACACAAGACAGTAACTTTACTTATAAATAAAGCACCTTTTATTCATCATCAAATGTCAATTACAATTTAGCTATTACAAGTTTCGATTTATCTAATCACTAAAACTAATATGGTCCTTTATCCCAATGCCCCTCGCATGCTGCAAGTGCTTAACTCCAGTCAGTCGCTTTGTAAGAGGATCTTCTGGGTTATCCTCTGACAATATCCCCTTTACCACGAGGTGCCCTTCTTCTACCTGATGTCTTGTGAAGTGGTATTTTCTCTCTATATGTCTGCATCTACCATGTTCTCTCAGATCCTTGGTTAAGGCAACCGCACCTTCATTATCGCAGAAAATCTTCATAGGCTCCTTTATGGATGAAATGACTCCAAGGTTTCCGATGAAGTTTTTCAACCATATTGCCTCCTTCGATGCTTCGATTTCTGCTATGTACTCTGATTCGCACGTTGAATCAGCTACAGTCTCCTGCTTGGAACTTTTACATGTCACTGCTCCTGCATTCAGGGTAAACACCCAGCCCGACTGAGAGTGGAAATTATCAATGTCGGTTTGGAAGCTAGCGTCACTATACCCTATCACTCTCAAGTCATCACTCCCACCGAGGGTAAGGATCCATCGCTTAGTCCTCCGCAGGTACTTAAGAATGTTCTTAACCGTAGTCCAATGAGCTTTACCAGGATTCCCTTGATATCTGCTGACCATGCTCAAAGCAAAGGCCACATCAGGGCGAGTACAAGTCATAGCATACATGATCGAACCAACTGCAGATGCATATGGTATATGACTCATTTATGCTATTTCAGACTCTGTACTTGGACTCTAAGTCTTACTCAGTTTGGCATTGCCTTGGATAGGTAAGTTACCTTTCTTGGAGTTCTCCACGCTGAAACGTTTCAACACCCTGTCCAAGTAGGTACTTTGACTAAGTCCTATTAGCCTTTTGCTTTTGTCTCTCAATATCCTTATCCCTAGAATATAGGTAGCTTCTCTGAGATCCTTCATAGAGAAACACTTCCCAAGCCAGGAGTTAACCTCCTTCAAGGTTGGGATGTCGTTTCCTATGAGCAGTATGTCATCTACATACAATACCAGAAAGCTCACTATACTCCCACTAGCTTTGACATATACACAAAACTCATCCTCGCTTCTCGAAAATCCAAACTCTTTGACTTTCTCATCAAAACAAAGATCCCATCTGCGAGATGCTTGTTTCAATCCATAAATGGATTTCTCAAGCTTACACACTCTATTAGGGTACTTTGCATTGACAAAACCCTCTGGCTGACTCATGTAAACATCTTCAGCCAACTTTCCATTAAGGAAAGCGGTTTTGACATCCATTTGCCATATTTCATAATCATGAAATGCAGCAATGCCCAACATAACCCTTATAGATTTAATCTTCACTACTGGTGAGAAGGTCTCATCATAGTCAACTCACAGAGTTTGAGTAAATCCCTTCACAACCAGTCGCGCTTTATATGTGTGTACTTTCCCATCCATATCGGTCTTCTTCTTGAAGATCCATTTGCACCCGACTGTCTTATGACCCGGTACACTGTCAACCAAGTTCCAAACTTGATTGTCATACATGGACTAAATCTCGCTGTCCATAACCTCTTTCCATTTTGCAGACTCAGGGCCTGCCATGGCTTCCTTGTAGTTGTTAGGTTCATCCAAATTGACCAGTGTGCTATCACTGATAAATGTATCACCTTTAGTAGTAATATGGAAACCATAAAACTCAGGTGTGTTCCTAACTCTACCAGAACGCCTCAGAGATAAGGACTCGTCAATTGGATCAACCGGAGTTTCCTCCTCAGGTTGATTGCTAGTGTTTGAGGTTTCCTCACCACCTAACGCTTGAAGCTCTTCAAGGTCAATTTGCCTCCCATTGTTTCCTTGGCCTATGAGTTCTCTCTCGCGAAAGACTCCTCTCCTCGCAAAGAAGACATCATTGTCACTCGGTCTATAGAAGAGATATCCAAAGGATTTCCTTGGGTAGCCGATGAAAATACGTCGCTCACTTCGAGGTTCGAGCTTGTCGTGAGTTTCTTTTCTCACAAAAGCCTCGCAACCTCAAATTTTGATGTGGTCTAAAGTGGGAGCTTTCCCAGTCCACATCTTGTGAGGTGTTTTGGAAACCTTTTTGGTGGGGACTAGATTAAGGATATGGGCGGCAGTCTCTAAGGCATACCCCCAGAATGAGATAGGTAACGAAGCTCGACTCATCATGGAACGAACCATGTCTAGCAAGGTTCTATTGCGCTTCTCAGCCACACCATTAAGTTGTGGTGTCCTAGGTGGTGTCAATTGTGAAACAATTCCACATTCCTTAAGATGGTCAAGGAACTCGATACTAAGATACTCTCCTCCACGATCGGATCGCATCATCTTTATCTTCCTGCCCAATTGATTCTATACTTCTTGCTTAACTCTTTGAACTTTTCAAAGGTTTCTGACTTGTTCTTGATTAAGTAAATATACCCATATCTACTATAATCATCTGTAAAAGTCACATAGATGCGGTTAGCATCCCTTGTGGCGGTTCTGAATGGTCCACACACATCAGTGTGTATTGGATCCAACAGACCTTCACCCCTTTCACAAGTACCAGTGCAGGGTGACTTAGTCATCTTTCGAAGTAAACAAGATTCGCAAGTTTCATCCGATTTTAAGTCGAATGACCACAAAACCCCATCCTTTTGGAGTTCGGCTATGCGCTTCTTGTTGACATGTCCAAGACGACAATGCCACAAGCATGCATTATCCAATTCATTGGAAGAATCAATATTCAACACATTATTTCCTATGTTATCTACAACCATCACAGTTTCATATATACCATTGCAAGGTAATGCTTCAAAATAAAATACACCATTACAATAAGCATGAATACCACCATTTTCATTATTAAAGGAAAAGGTAAAACCTTGTTTATACAAGCTGTGAAAGGAAATAACATTTCTCGCCATATCAGCCGAGTAACAACAATTATTCAAATCTAAATTTAAACCATTACTAAGTAATAAAGAATAAACTCCAATCTTGGTCATAGGCGACACTTTCCTATTTCCCACGATTAAGTTTATCTTACCATGCTCCACATTCCTACTTATTTTTAGTCGCTACAAATCAGAACAAATGTGAATACCACAACCTGTATCAAGGACCCAAGAATTAGCATGTGATAAGTTATTAGATTGAATAGTGTAAATACCTGCAAAGGAGGGTTTGATCTTCCCATCCTTAATATCTTGCAAGTACTTGGGGAAGCTTCATTTCTAGTGCCCTTTATCATGACAGTAGAAGCACTTTGCTTCCTTCAGGTTGGAAGAGGGATTAACATAACCAACTTTGGTGCCACTTGAAGAGGATCCATCAAGAGACTTTCCCTTGCAGCTCTTGGACGGAGCCTTCCTCTTCTTTCGCTTCCCATGTCCGATTGCCAGAACAGGGGCAGAAGTAGTAGTAGGAGTAGTCAAAATCGACTTGCCTTTCAGGTTGCTTTCTGCTGTCCTAAGAAGGCCTTGAAGCTTGGTAAGAGTGACCTCCTCCTTGTTGATATGATAGGTCATACGAAACTGATCATAACAAGAAGGTAAAGAGTGTAGAATAATATCTATGGCCAACTCTTCATCAAAATTAACATTCAATTTTAGCAAGCGTTCCATGAATCTCTGCATTTTCTGTAAGTGGGCCGTGATGGGTTCACCATCCTTCATTTTGGTTGTGATCATGGAGGAAATGATCTCATACCTCTCCTGCCAAGCACTTTGATGGTATCTTTCCATCAAGTCATGATACATTTCATAGGGGTAGTAGTCCTCATAGGACTTCTGCAGCTCAGCAGTCATGGTTCCAATCATAAGACACAACACCTTTGTCGCATCCCTCTCATGAGAAGTGTGTTCAGCAATTTGTTCAGGAGTAGCAGTGGTGACATCAATCTCCTTAAGCTCTTTATCAAGGAAATATTCTTTGTCGTCATAACGAATAGCCATCCTGATGTTTCGAATCCAGTCATTGAAATTCGAGCCATCGAAAATGACCCTACCACATAGGTTCGTGAGGGAGAAAGAGCCTGAAGGGATTGGGTTGGAAGCATTGTTTGGGATAGACATCTGTAAAAGAAGAAGAACAAAGTTTAGATTAGATGATAATCCTTAATATTACACCCAATATGAAATATTAAGGCTAGGACCCAACTTAATATTCTACAATTGCGAAGAGGGATGCCATAATCCAATTGTGAAATATTTGAAGGTAGGTAAATGACAATTTACCGATTTCCACCATGAAAAACGAAATAGATTATTAAGTTTTAATTGGATTCGATATTCCTAGATCTTTGAGATTCATTGAACCTTTTCAATGGCATGTTTAAATCTCGATTGTGCCCTTCAAGTTTGTGACTGGGATGTCGAGGATCACAGACAAGGAGTGAATAACCATTCAAATTAGCTTGGTACACCCAGTGTTACAAATCACCTAATCAATGTGCCGGTTAACCACACACGCTCCATTGATCTATGATTAACACCAAGTTACCATTTGCCACACATTGTCAGTCCCAGATTAGTGTGTCGGTTAACCACACACGCTCCACTAACGACTTAACAAGATGCAAAGTGTAATTTCATGGATTAGCACCATTTCACATTTTCCTAAAGTAACTAAGATTGGGAATTTTGATAAAAGTTTAGTTACTTTATATTTTTATCATTATACTTTTAATGAGGGAGAACTAATGTCCTATCCTACCCGTTCGGCTAACGACCCTCCACCAGTCAAGGAAGCGGTGGATGAGAGTGGACACCCATTCAACTACCATTTTATAGGCAGTAACCTTATACCCCCTTATAGACCGACTTCGTGAATGAGGTCTACTAACGGTAAGACCGACTTTGTCTTATACATATATATATCTATATTTATATATATATATATATATATATATATATATATATATATATAATTAAACTTATAATATTATAAAGTATAAGGGTTGAATTTTAACTTTTAAAACTCTAGAGTTTGGAATTAAAGTTTCATTAGTGTGACTTTACAAATTCTAAAACTTGAGGGCAAGTTTTGAAACTTGTCAAAACTTTTCACATTCATAACCTATGAGTTTAATTTGACTTTAATGTAAGAGACTTTTCATATTCCATGACTTGAGGACAAGTTATGGAGGTCATTAAAATGTATTTAGATCATCTTTTCTAACAACTAAATTATCACATAATTCTTGATCTAACTAAACTCATATGCAAGACAATTTCAAATCAACAATTTAAAAACAATTTTGTTTATCATATAGAAACAACAATTATTTTAAAAACTATGATAATTATCTTGTGGTTGGATGAGTACAAGCACTACCATATCATAAAAACATTTCCAATGATCCAAAACAGTTTGTGGTAGTGCTCCAAATCCAAACCAGGCCAAGAAACTTGAATTTCTGCGCACAGAGCCTTCAACTCGTCGAGTACATGAACTGGACTCAGCGAGTTGCTCTGTTACTGAGTGGACTCGTCGAGTCTGTTCATGTACTCGACGAGTTCACGAGTCAGAGGCATAAAATTCGACTTTTTCAGATTTAAAAAACTAGTAAGCATCAAATATATGAAAACAATCCTAGGCTCTGATACCACTGTTGGGTTTTGAGCACTATAACACTCCTGTGGTGCACATACAACCCTAAATGCTTTGATCGATGTTTTCTCTATTATACATGCATATTTTTCAATTTTTCCAAAGCATTGTCCTAACTAGCATACAAATTGCTAAATGAATAAAACATCTAGTTAGATGACATACCTTTTAAAGGACTAGTAGTTCTTGACCCTTGAAAGCTTGAGCACCTCAAGTATGATGCCTCTAATGGTTCACAAACACGAATATGCAAGAAGATGGTTTAAGAGAATAAGCTACTTATCTCAATAGCAAGGTGCAACCGATTTTGGTCTATGGAGGGCTCTATTTATAGTGTGGGACATGCTAGGGTTACACTTGGTAAACCCTAATAACCCATGACTTTCCACATTCTCATGCTCCATGGGTTTAACCTCCATGTACTATCCATGGATTAGTTTAGCCCATAATCATGGATCATTAGCCCACACTACAAGAATGATTGATTTACATAGCCAATACCCATATAACACAATATTAATAAATTAATTCTTGATCAATACTAATTAAACAATTCCATATTAATATATTATACTTGTAATATATTAATAAACCATCCTATCAAATTGCACTGGTGAAGGCAACGCAAAAGGACCATGCTACAATTGGGTCAAGTACATACCAATTATAGTTATGGGCTTAGACACCAAATCTAACAGTCATGACCACCCGATGTCTTGGGCAATTTGGTTATGAAATCCATTGTAATCCGCTCCCACTTCCACTCAGGTATCTCCGGCTGCTGAAGTAAACCTGAGGACTTCTGGTATTCTACCTTGACTTTGGCGCAAGTTAGGCACTTGCCCACATAGGTAGCAATTTCGGCTTTCATGTTCGGCCACCAATAAAGTTTCTTGAGATCCAGATACATCTTATCTGAACCTGGATGAACGGAGTACGGAGTTTTGTGGGATTCGTTCATGACAACATCTCTGTAGCCACCAAACTTCGGTGTCCAGATCCGATTCATGAAGTAACGAACTCCGTCACGCTTGTGTTCCAAGTTCTTCTCCATTCCTCTCAAGGCTTCATCTGCCATATTATCCAACTTCAAGGCTTCTAGCTGAGCCTCTTTGATCTGTGTGGACAGATGTGAATGGATTGTCATGGTTAGTGGCTTCACTCTACGACCTGAGTACTCCTTTCGACTAAGGGCATCTGCTACTACATTGGCTTTGTCGAGATGATATCAAATTTCGCATTCGTAATCATTGAGTAGCTCTACCCATCGTCGTTGTCTCATGATAAGTTCATTCTGATCGAAGATGTGTTGAAGGCTTTTGTGGTCGGTGAAGATAGCACTTGGTACCGTAAAGATAATGCCTCCAGATTTTTAGTGCAAAGACTACAACTCGCAACTCAAGATCATGAGTGTTGTAGTTGATTTCGTGTGCCTTAAGCTGTCTCGAGGCATAGGAAATAACCTTTCCTTGCTGCATAAGCACACAGCCTAGCCCCTGATTGGATGCATCGCAATATACTACGAAGTCTTCTGTCCCTTTAGGAAGAGACATGATAGGTGCGCTGCACAGGGCTTGCTTTAGTGTTTGGAACGCAGTGTCTTGTTTCTCTTCCCAACTAAAAGTTACACCCTTTTGATTCAGGGTAGTGAGAGGTTTAGTGATTTGGGAGATGTTTTATATGAATCTGTGGTAATAGCCAGCAAGTCCTAAAAATTGGCGGATCTCTGTTGGCGTTCTAGGTGCTGACCAGTTCTCAATTGCCTTTATTTTGGAAGGGTCCATGTGTATTCCTTCATCGATGACCACGAGGCCAAGGAAATTTACCTTCCTAATCCAAAACTCGCACTTTGAGAATTTCGCATAAAGCTTTTCCGCCCTTAAGTTTTCTAAGACTTGTCTTAGGTGCTGACTATGATCTTCCTTACTTCGTGAGTAGATGAGTATATCATCTATGAATACTATCACAAACTTTTCTAGGAGGGGTCGGCATACCCGATTCATCCGATCCATGAATACCGCGGGTGCGTTTGTTAGACCGAAAAGCATTACTACAAACTCGTAGTGACCATAACGAGTTCGGAATGTTGTTTTGTGAACATCATTCTCATGGACTCGCAATTGGTGATACCCTGATCTCAGGTCAATCTTTGAAATGTAACTGGCTCCTTGGAGAGGGTATCGGTTTTTAATGGTAAGCTTGTTTAGTTCACGGTAATCTATGCATATTCGGAAAGATCCATCCATCTTCTTAACGAACAGGACCGGTGCTCCCCAGGGTGAGAAGCTCGGTTGAATGAATCCCTTACTGAGAAGTTCGTTTAATTGGCTGGATAATTCCTGCATCTCCGCTGGTGCAAGACGATACAGGGATTTGGCCACGGGGGTAGCTCCAGGAATCAAGTCGATTCAGAATTTGACTTGGCGTTCAAGAGGAACTCCTGGAAGATCTTCAGGAAAGATGTCAGGAAAGTTACAGACTTCAGGAATGCTCTCGATGTCTTTTACTTCTTGTTTTTCATTGACCACATGGGCTATAAATGCATGACACTCTTTTTGCAGGTATTTTTGGGCTTTGATGCAAGAAATGATGCGAAGGTTCGAATTGAGTTTGTCGCCGTAGATAAAAAGAGTTTCGCCACTGGGCAGATTAAGGGGAATGGCTTTTTCGTAGCAAAGAATATCAGTACGGTGAGGACTTAACCAATCCATGCCGATGATGATGTTGAAGCTTTTTATGGAGACCGGCATAAGGTCGATTGGGAAAAAATAGTCGTTTAGAGTGAGGGTAGAGCCTATTAATATGTCTTTAGTGTTCTCTTTCTTCCCGTTAGTCATTTCGACAATGAATGTTTCGTTTAGTGTTTGTGGTTTTTTTAGTAGGTGCTTAAATTTATGGCTGACGAAACTCCTCTCCGCACCACTGTCAAATAGTATGCATGCATAAGAGTTATCGAGAAGGAACGTACCCGTGACTATTGTGGGATCCGCTACTGCCTCCTCCTAACCCATTGCTAGAACTCTTCTTGTATTGCCATCGTTCCTTACCTTCGGGAAATCCCTCTTGTAGTGCCATGTTTCACCACACCCATAGCAGGCCTGACCTACTCAACTCCGCGGGCCTGCGCATTAGGTTGCGTCGGTGTCTTACAGAAGCGAGTTGTATGCCCCTTCTTGTTGCAGTTAGTGCATTGTATTTCCCGACAAGGCTCGTGGTGGTGGAACTTGCATTTGTTGCACTTCGGTAGGTTACTAGCGTATCGACTGGGAGGTGCTGGAGCAGCAGGAGTAACAGCAGGAATGGTAACAACATGGTCTACCACTGTTTCTTGTTTCTATGAGGGCTCCTGTGAAGATTGGACCTGTCGTTTGTTCCAGAGTTTCTTCTTGCTACCAGTCTCCTTGGGCTACTCGGGAATAACTGTTATGGAGACTCGGCGATCTCCGTGATCCACTAGAGTTTGTGCCAGACACTTGGCACTGTCAAAAGTAAGTGGATTGGAAGCTAGAACATTTCCTTGAGTCGGGGGAGTTAATCCCCATACGTACCTTTCCACCTTCTTACTCTCCGGCGTGACCATCCCGGGACATAGAAGAGCCAGGTCACTGAATCTAGCAGTGTAAGCAGCGATATCAGAGTCCTTCATCTTCAGACTCCAGAGCTCTTCCTCTAGCTTTTGCATCTCGCCCCTCGGGCAGTATTCTGCTATCATAAGTTCCTTTAAGTTGTCCCTACTCATGGCATTGGCTACTGGGAGAGTCAATGACTTGACTTGGTTGTTCCACCATGATAGGGCTCTCTCTGTGAAAGTGCATGATGCAAACTTTACTTTGCTGGCTTCAGGGCACACACAAATCTCAAATAGTGATTCGATCTTCTCGAACCAGCATGTTAAAGCAATGAAACCTCCAGTGCCATCAAAAGATTTGGGTTTAGCGTTCGTGGAGTCTTTGTACGAACACTCCCTCGGGTGTCCATGGCTTTCTCCGTGTTTAGAAGAGTTTCCACCACTACCCTCCCCACTAGTGCCACTGACATTAATTTGCGACATCGCGGCTTCCACAACGGCTGTTACTACTGCCTGATAGACAGCAGGATCATACTCAGGAGGTGGTGGTGGTGTTGGATTCGTTGAAGTGTTATTTTTCTTCACGTTATACTTCTTTGGAGGCATCTTTCTCTAAAATGATTTAAGAGAAAGTAATGATAAGTCCTCTATAGCAGTCATGAGTCAGGTGATAATGAACAAGATATATCTTATCCTGACTGTTATAGTGTTCTATTAAGCGATTTGCAGTGGAAGTCTACTAATATAAGTAAACAATCGCTAACTACGTTTATAGCAACACTTGTAAAGAATTTGTATAGTGTGGTTCACACTGGTTCCCCCTACAATCACCTAGTGTATACAAATTACATATAACTAATACTAAATAGACCTTCGAATGAGCGACTCTACTCTAAGTCCACAACCAAACAAGGAACAGGAAGTAAAGCTAAATCACAGATTCTAAGTCTATAAAATCTTAGTTATATATAACTCTTGCGTATACACTTAGTAAATAAAGACTTACCAGCAAAGGTTCTTTGTTTTCTCATGTTGGATTCTAGTAAGAAGGCCCTTATCGACTTATTAGTATGTATATAACTATCGAGGCCTAAATGTTGTTGTGCTAGTGTGTTAGTGCCAAAATACTCCTATAGTATTTTATCTTTATGTTTGGTTCTAGAGTTTCTCTTGTATGTATTTTTGGTAAGTTTTTGACTTGTTACAACACTACCATCACTCCCAAACAAATGTTGGTCGTATCTCAAATAAATATCGTTGATCAGGCTATATTTATCCCAGATATGATTACATAACTGTCCAGGTTTAACTGTAGTGTCCAACATTTAAATACTTTTATATAGTTCTTACTGTGATACTGTTTCTGGTATGTATGTATGTTTGTATACTTCTTATAAAATACTTAAAATTTAAAAGTATACTTTTAGCCAGAGCACTCCGGCCCATTATGTTTATAGTTGTATATCTTGTAAGGTTTGATATACTTAGTTCACTATAAACAATGCTCTGATACCAATCTGTCACACCCCCAAACCGGAACGGAGGAAACGTTCCGGGGCGGAGAACGTCGTGTACAGTATCACAACAATTGCATCATAGTAATCAAAGCAAACAAAACCATTACATTAATAGAATATAGTTTTTACATATGTTCAATACATAGGTTGTATAACATAAAAAGTGTATAGCAAAAGTATAGAAAACGTGACTCCAAAAGCTCCGTCTTCTCAAAACCTGTGGGTGTACCTGTCTACCGGTTCCCTGAGAATACAAGTGGGTTTGAAAGTGTATCAACATTTAAGTTGGTGAGTTCATAAGTATGTTTTTTAGATGGAAAGCATGACTTGGTTCTTTGAAATTGTTATAGTGTATTTCCAGAAAATCCAATATTTTCTTTAGTAAATGAAGTGTAGTCTTAGGCCTTAAGACCAAAATATATGTAGTTATTGTATTCTGAAACAGTGAACTTGTACTTTGAAATAGTGAACTATAGTCTTATTAATAAATAAAACCATGTCATAAATGTTTCTTGAAACTTGTACGTTGGACTAGTTTATTCTGTATTTGGAAAGTAGTGTATTGTAGAAGAGTCTGTAGTGATGCTTGTAATAGTGTTTGTATGAAAAACTTATTGTATGTGTGTCTGGAATCCACCAGCTGTAGTGTAAAATATTGTATGGTAGTTTAATTATTTAAAATAAAACCATTTAAAGTAGTGTTATACCCGTAAACCAAAGTTTTAGTTGATACTATTGTGAGTTTCATATAACCATGCTTTATATGGCCTAGTGGCTCCTACGACGTTCTTTAGGCGTCGAAATGTTATGACATTTGTCACCCCAGGCCTGCCGGCCTAGCTGGTGCAAGCAGCTCAGGTGCGGGATTGTCATTCATGTATAGATCTATACATAAATTCACGCTCTCCCTCCAGGAGACTCTGGTTATATTTTATAGGACTTGAACCGGTGTCCTAATGGGTACCCCGAAGTAGTGCCTCACAACCCTGTATTAATTAGTTTACGTGTAGTGTAGTAGTGTCCTCTTGTACTTGAAACTGTATGTATTACCTTGTAGTAGTGTACTTTGTAGTGTAAAATAATTATACTTAAATAATTATTTAGTAGTGTATCCTTGAATTAGTGAAATATAGTAGTGTTCCATAAACAATACCTATTATAGTTTAAATGTATGTTCTTGTTCCTGTATAGTATTCTTTGAGCTTGTGAAATAGTGTAGTGTCTCCCAAACTATACCTATTATAGTTTAAATGTATGTTCTTGTTCCTGTATACCTATTATAGTTTAAATGTATGTTCTTGTTCCTGTATAGTATGTTCTTGTAATGAATTGAAAACCTTTGTAATTTATCTGTGTGGATAAGGCAGTAATAAAAGGTTTGAATAAGGTTCCCTTTTCCTTGACATGTTACAAAAGGGTTAATATATATATAAATGTATATTGATAATTGCAAAGGTTTTGAAACGTTTTGAATTCGTTTGAAGATTAACACAAGAGTCCTTGTGTTTTACTTGTATTCCCCCTAAAGACATTGAAAAATAGTGAAAACGTAGGGGTATGAACTCACCTCTAGTGCGTATTCGCTTTCGGATAGCAAAACTGTAGAGACGATCCTCAGGATAGCGTACATGAGAATAGCGTTACCCTAAAAATAATTATATTCGACGTCGTATTTAAATTAATAAGATATTAATTTAAATAATAGATTGAATAAATGTTTAAATAATAATTAAAGTGTTAGACAACACTTTAATTATGTAAGGAATACTTACAAAATTATTTGGAATTATTTGAAGTGTTGCAAGGTGTTTTCGGTGAGCAAATGAGGGTTTTCGGTGGGCTTGAAGAGTTTTCGTTGTGTTCTTAATGTTCTTGGTGATATTATGATGATTTGCAGATGAGATGAATGTTCTTGAGGATCTTATGAAGATTTGAAGGATTTTGGTTGAAGATTTGAAGATTTTGTATGATACTTCAGAGGATTCTGACAACTTTTGAGAGCAAAATGGGAACGTTTGTGGTTGGGAAATTGAGAAATGAATTGGGTTTACTGCCAAACACTTATATATAGTGATGGTTTTCGGTCCTAATGGGCCTAAACCTTTGGGTTTTCGGCCATACACTTCCTTTAAGGAAGTGTTTGTGGTCCTAAAGTCCAAGAGTAAAAGGATTTCGGTCAAGAAGTCAAATGGAGAAGTGGTTTACGATTTTGAGTCAAAAGGGAAAAGGAGTTTGCGGTCAAGGTATTTGAAAAGCAAGAGTTTTCGGTCAAAGTCAAACCGAAAACTCCCTTTTGAATTGATTTTCCAACCATGAACCTATTTGTTCTAGATTATAGGATCGAAAACTCCATATTTTAATTCCTTAAAACCGTAAACCCTTACATAGGGTGTTTATTTATGGATTAAAGCTTAAAATTTTGACTTATAATGACTTACATTAGCTTATATCAACTTAGGATTCAATCTACATTCAATTATTGGTTTATAACTGTGACAACCGTCAAATTCAAGTCAAAGTTAACAAGTCAAAGTCAAAGTCAACAAGTCAAACCGGTCAAACTTAACTAATACTTGTATGTTAAAACTTATTCTATGTATAAAAATGTGCATTTGTATGTCAAGAATCCAAGTGTCTCGGAGAATTTATGTGTTTAGCAATATAAAACCCTAAAAAGGGAGTTAAATGCATCAAAACACGACTATGGACCCTTTTGGGGACTTAAGATAATCATAAACGAAGCATAACGGGGTTCACGAACCTTGCATTGGGAGATTATACGATAATAATGGCTAAAATCAAATCTCTCCCAAATCTCTCTCATAATCTCCCTTAACTTTTTATAGTCATCCGGGTCATCCCGACCCTTAACTTGGCCAAAAACCGCTTGAATCGGGGAGTTATATCGAAAAACAGCTAAATAGGGCCGAAACCCTCTTAGGAACTGAACCTCTTAGGAACCAAACCTCTTAGAGCCGAACCCTCCTATTAGGACCGAAGGTCCCTCAAGACCGAACTGCTCAGGACCGAACTTAGCCTTTGAGAACCGAACATTGCATCTCGGACCGAAGCTCAGTGGACCGAAGCCATGCAGGACCGAAATCCCTACACCCGAAATGAACCGAGCCTTCGGTCCATTTCGCTCCTCTCGCACCTTCGGACCCGAGACCCTCCCTTCGGTTCCTTCTCCCACTTCGGTTCCTCCTTCTCCCTTCTCTCGGTTCTCACCTCCTAAGGACCGAACCTCGCAGGTTCGCTCCTAATTCCCGGTTTTCGACCACTTTCGCTTCTTAAGCCCGTTTTTTACGGGGATTTTTCACCAAATTCATATTTTTACCATTTTAAACTCCCTAAACTCATATTGTATTCATTTCTCAAGGATTTATTAATTAAAAATCATTATTTTATATTAAGAAGAGTATTCTACCCCACAAGTGGGTCAAGTGTGCCCACTTGTCTCCATGTGTCATCTTCTCATTGGTCCAATCCTATCTCCATCACACAAACCAAGGTAAACATCATTTCAACTTGCAAATTGCTTCAGCAACATCTATATAAAGAAACCCCTGGAGTAACTTCTTGAATTCCTTGATCATTTCCTTCACTTACACACTTCTCTTACCTCTCAAGAAAGCTACTTTTCTCTCTACTTCCCACCACTTTGTGAAAGTGTTCTTGAGCTACTACTTCACTTTTTGGTAAGTGTTTCATCTAAAATCAAGTGTTATTCCATATTTTCATAACACTCTTGGATCATCGACCCACATTTTTCAAAACTGTTTAATATACAAATAGTTCAGGTTTATACCTTTAAAATTACTACTTGCACATCTCCATACGATTTTTCTACAATTTATGGCGATTTTTACAAAACTGCCTATCACTGCAGCATCAAAGTCGGACCAGGTTGTGAAGATGAACATTTTCACACTGGTTTGAGACCACCAAAAATTATGGGAAAATTTATGTGTCACACCCCAAAACCAAGAACGGCGGAAACGTTCTGGGGTGTAGGACGTCATGTACAGTATCATAACAATGCAAAGTAGTAAATAAGTAACAACATCATCCATTTCATTAATAGTATAGTTTAATACGTGTGTGTTCTTTCATAGTAATAAGACACCAAAAATGAATCAAAATAAAAGACGAGTTTTGAACATGCTCCGTCTTCTCAAAACCTGGTCATCGGTACCTGTCTACTGGTGACCTGAGAATACAAGTTATTTTGAAAGCGTAGATCAACATTTAAGCTGGTGAGTTGATATGTATTTAGTGTCAATGTTTGTATAAGTTTGATGAAAATGTTTGTAATTGATCAATGTAAATGTTTGTATATGTTTGAATACTCCTAGAAAATCCTATATTTTCTACTAGTATAAAAAGTAGTCTTCCACCAAGACCCGACTGTTTTGTATGTTTGTTTATTTGTAAAAGTGAATGCTTTTCCCAAATATGACTATCATTACCAAAATACAGTTTTATATTACTCTTTATGTGAGAAGATCACAATTTGAATATAATGAGAAAAATGTATGTGTACTACAGTATTGTTTGTATTAACTACTGAAGTAATAACAACCTTAAAACCAATGGTTTAATTAAGGCAAAATGTGATAAGATTGTTACCATACTAAACTGACTATAACACGACTATGAAAGACGTCGAAAGAAATGACATTTGGCACCCGTAGACTTGCAAGTCCCACTGTAGCGAACATCAAGGTGTAGGATAGTCAATCCAGTATAGATCTATACGCAAACTCACGCTCTCCCTCCAGGAGATTCTGGTTACAAAACGTGACATAACGAAATGGTCGATGTGTCATGAAGTAGTATACTTGTTATAGTATACTTGTTATAGTAATAGTATACTTGTTATAGTAATAGTATTCTATGTATATCTCTGAATCTTGTTATAGTATACTTGTTATAGTAATAGTATTCTATGTATATCTCTGAATCTCACATTATGTTATCTCTGAATCTTGTTATAGTATACTTGTTATAGTAATAGTATTCTATGTATAGTATTCTCTGTTATTGTATCCTTTGCATAGTATTCTCTGTTATAGTATTCTCTGTCTAGTATTCTCTGTTATAGTATTCCCTGTCTACTATTCTCTGTTATAGTATTTGTATATGATAGTAATCTCCTAAACTATACCTATTATAGTTTACTAGTAATTTTTGTAGTTTGAATGAATGAAAGTATGCCTTTGCTACCCAAGGGTACTGAACTGATTGATAGTACTTTTATATCTACATATGTATACATAATATATAACTGATATTTAAACGACATTCAGACAAATAACCGATACTCTCAGGCCACATCCAAACAAGGAAAAGAAAATAAAGCGAGTTATCAGTCCTAAGTCCTTTAAACATTTCTTATATAACTATACATATATAGACATGCATTTGACAATATATAAGTTTAAAAAGAAGTTTTGTAAAATATTTGAAGAGTTTAATAATAAATATTGATGATTTGATGTCAATTTATAAAACGATTTAAAAGTAGTTTGATTGATAAAACAGTTTGAAAGTACAAAGAAATCCTTTGTTTGTAACAAAGTTTGAAGTGTATGAAATCCTTTGTTTGAAACATAGTTATAAATCACATGTGATTAATTATATAACTAACATGTTTTCTACTTGTATTCCCCCCCATAAAAGCATTTAACATCATTTAAAAGATAGATTAAGGGGTATGAACTCACCTATAGTGAGTAGTTTGGATGAACGAGTGGTATAGGATGCTAAGTGTCAAGTGAAGACTTGAGCACACACACGGATCCTATTTAACATATAATGACACATATATGTATCTAATTAGTGATTTAACAACTAATTAAGCAAGTAAAGACACCCTAGGACATGGAAAACACTTTAATTCAAGTGCTAGAAGTAACAAAGGGTTGCATCTAAGGGAAGTATGGCCTCACATTGGAGTTTACGGCCAACATGGATGTATCACATGAGTTTACGGCCCAGGGGTAAACCCCCATGAGATTATGGCCATAAACTCATGGTATTTTGTACCAAGAATGAAGTGTTCTAGACTCAAGTTCAAAGATTAGGAAGAGGTTAGCGCTCATTTGCACCCTTAATGAGGGTTTACGGCCCAAGGAGATTGCCTTGGCCGTAAACACCTTTTGTTCTTGATTTCTTGATGTTTTCAAGATGTAAACTAAGTGATTCAAGCATATAACAAGCTAAGGCAAGAGTACTTACAATATAGAAGCTTGATAGGGTGATTAAAGTCCAAGAACACTAGTGTGTGTTCTTGGTGTTCTTGGTGAAACGAAGAACACTTGAAGATCTATCAAAATGGAGTGATTTCATGGATGAAATCAATGATCCTTACTAGATAAAGTGTTGTAACAACAAATCAAAGGAAGGAATTCTTACATTTTCGAAAGATCAAGATGAAGAACTTGATGATACTTGAGAGAGAATGGAAGTTCTTTGACTTGAAATGAAGGAAATGATGAAAAATGATGTAAACTCATGCATATAGTATGAGTTCACGGCCAAGGAAGAGTTTACGGCCCAAACTCATGAAGTTTGGCCGTAAACACCTCATAATGGGGTTTAAGGCTTGATTGTTGCACATTAAACCCTAGAAGATACTTCTTTACACCCGATTCTTGATTATACTAGGCTTAGAACACTCAAACAGACTCTATACAGTGCTAAAGGATAGAAGAAACAAGTCTGAATTTGATTGAATTTCTTGACTGTACAAGATAGAAATTTCAGGTTGTCACATCATCCCCCCGTTAGAGAGAATTTCGTCCCGAAATTAGAATTTAAGCAAATAAGTAGTTACAATTAACTAAGTAAAAAGATGAGGATATTTCAGTTTCATCTGATCCTCACGCTCCCAAGTGAACTCAGGTCCTCGCTTGGCATTCCAGCGAACCTTCACTATCGGGATACGACTTTGTTTCGTTTGCTTGACCTCTCGGTCCATGATCTCTACTGGTTCTTCCACGAAATTGAGGCACTCGTTGATCTCGATCTCATCGAGTGGGATTACAAGAGTCTCGTCGGACAGACACTTTTTCAAGTTCGAGACGTGGAAAGTAGAATGTACGTTACTGAGTTCACGAGGTAGATTGAGTTTGTAAGCTACATGGCCGATTCTAGCGAGAATCTCAAAAGGCCCTACGTATCTTGGATTTAGCTTTCCACGCTTTCTGAAGCGTATCAAGCCCTTCCAGGGTGAGACTTTCAAAAGGACTCGGTCTCCCACCTGGAATTCCAAAGGTTTCCTTCGTTTGTCTGCGTAGCTTTTCTGTCGGTCTCTAGAGGCTTTCAATCGTTCACGAATCTGAACGATCTTCTATGTCGTTTCCCGTATGATTTCCGGACCTGTGAGAGTGCTGTCAGGAATGCATCCTTTAGGTAACTATGTGTCGCCCACCTTAGTCCAGCACAGAGGGGATCTGCACTTACGGCCATAGAGGGCCTCAAATGGAGCAGCCTTTATGCTTGTGTGATAACTATTGTTGTAGGAAAATTCGACAAGGGGTAAAAGAGTATCCCATGCCTTCCCAAAGTCGATCACACAGGATCGCAACATATCTTCCAAGGTTTGGATAGTTCTCTCACTTTGTCCGTCGGTCTGTGGATGGTAGGCTGTACTCATATCCAGCCTCGTTCCTAAGGAACTTTGTAGCGACTGCCAGAACCTCGAAGTGAATCTACTATCTCTATCGGAGATAATAGAAATGGGAACACCATGCATCGTACGATCTCCCTAATGTATGTTCTTGTGAGCTTCTCCATCTTGTCAGTTTCTTTGATGGGCAGGAAGTGTGCGGACTTGGTCAATCTATCGACGATGACCCAAATTGTATCAAGTCCACCCGTTGTCTTGGGCAACTTGGTTATGAAGTCAATTGTGATCCGCTCCCACTTCCATTCTGGTATCTCCGGTTGTTGAAGTAGACCTCAAGGCGTCAGCTACTACATTGGCCTTGCCGGGGTGATAACGAATTTCGCATTCGTAGTCATTGAGTAGCTCGACCCACCGTCGTTGTCTCATGTTGAGTTCCTTCTGATCGAATATGTGTTGAAGGCTCTTGTGTCCTGTGAAGATAGTGCTCTTTGTACCATACACGTAGTGTCTCCAGATGTTTAGAGCAAATACCACTGCTCCTAACTCAAGATCGTGTGTTGTATAGTTGACTTCCTGTGTCTTAAGCTGACGGGAGGCATATGCGATGACCTTTCCTCTTTGCATAAGAACACACCCAAGCCCTTGGTTTGAGGCATCGCAATACACAACGAAATCTTCTATCCCTTATGGGAGGGATAATATTGGTGCGGTGCACAAGGCTTGTTTCAGTATTTGGAAAGGCTTGTCTTGTTTCTCTTCCTAGTCAAAGGCCACGCCTTTCTGGGTCAGTGTAGTAAGCGACTTAGCGATGCTAGAGAAGTTCTGTATGGACCTGCGATAGTAGCCAGCGAGACCTAGAAATTGACGAATTTCCATAGGTATCTTCGATGCTGAACAGTTCTCAATGGCTTTGATTTTGGAAGGGTCCACGTGTATTCCCTTCTCGCTAACAATGTGGCCCAAGAATTCGACTCTTCGAATCCAAAACTCGCACTTAGGGAACTTCGCATAGAGCTTCGCTGATCGTAATGTTTCTAAGAGTTTCTGTAGATGTTGACTATGTTCCTCCTTACTTCGGGAGTAGATAAGTATGTCATCGATGAAGACAATGACGAACTGATCCAAATAAGGACGGAACACCCTATTCATTAGATCCATGAATACAGCTGGTGTGTTGGTTAATCCGAACGGCATCACTACAAACTCGTAGTGTCCATAACGAGTCTGGAAGGCTGTCTTGGGGACATCTTTCTCTAACACTCGTAATTGGTGATACCCAGATCTTAGATCTATCTTCGAGAAGTAGTTCGCTCCTTGAAGTTGATCAAATATGTCGTCAATGCGGGGTAGAGGATAACGATTCTTGATGGTAAGTTAGTGCAGCTCTCTGTAGTCGATGCACATATGAAACGATCCGTCTTTCTTCTTTACGAACAAGACTGGTGCTCCCCATGGTGAGAAGCTTGGCCTAATGAATCCCTTTCTGAGAAGTTCGTTAAGCTGACTGGAAAGTTCCTGCATCTCTGCTGGTGCCAGACGATAAGGCGATTTGGCTACTGGGGTAGCCCCTGGAACTAAGTCGATACGGAATTCGACTTGACGTTGTGGTGGTAATCCCGATAGTTCTTCTGGAAAGATGTCGGGAAAGTCGCGTACTTCGGGGATATTCTGAATGTCTTTCACTTCTTGGTTTGTATCTACGATGTGTGCAAGGAATGCATGACATTCCTTTCGTAAGCACTTTCGAGCTTGAATACACGAAATGATGCGAAGGTTCGTACTTGATTTATCGCCGTAAATAACTAGGGTTTCGTTGTTAGGGAGGTTAAGACGAATTGCTTTCTCAAAGCACATGATGTCGGCGCGAAGATGACTTAACCAATCCATGTCGATTATGACGTCGAAACTTTTAATTGAGACCAGCATGAGGTCGATTTGGAAAGAATGACTATCTAAAGTTAAAGTACAACCTATGTATATGCAGTTAGTACTTTCTGTTTTCCCGTTTTCCATTTCTACAGTGAATGATTCCTCTAGTGCACGTGGTTTTTGTTTGAGTAAATGAGCAAATTTTTGGTTCACGAAACTCCTCTCCACTCCACTATCGAATAATATGCATGCATATGAATTATCGAGGAGAAACATACCAGTAACCACCGTAGGATCAGCTACGGCTTCCTCGTGGCCTATCGCCAGAATTCTTCCCACTCCGCCAACATTTCCTGCCTTCGGGTAGTCCCTCTTGTAGTGGCCCACCTCGCCACAACCGAAGCAAGCCTGGCCCACGCCAGCATCGGGGACTTGGGTAATTGGATTTGCCGGAGCCTTACAGAAACGGGTTGTGTGCCCTTTCCTGTTGCAGTTAGCGCACTGCATTTGCCGGCAGGCACCATGATGATGGAAAGTGCATTTATTGCACTTGGGAAAATTCCTCGTATACGGCTTTCTCGGTGCAGTAGCAGCAGGCACAATCGCGGCATGAATAGCCACAACTTGCTGCTTCTTGGCAGAGTTCTGCGCCGATTTGCCCTTTTTGTTATCCCAGAACTTCCGCTTGTTGTCGGCGGCTTTGGAGGGTTCTGAGATGGCTAGGGTTGTTGTTGTTGACGGGGTAGGGACCCCGTGATCGATGAACCGCTGTGCCAATCGCTTGGCACTGTCGTAAGTAGTGGGGTTTGAAGCTAAGACATTCGCCTGAAATGGAGGCACCAGCCCCCAAATGTACCTCTAAATCTTCTTCCCCTCGTTGGGAACCATATTGGGACATAGTGCCACCAGATCGCTAAATCTGGCAGTGTATGCCACTATGTTGGAGCCCTTCATGGTCAGGCTCCAGAGTTCTTGTTCTAGTTTTTGAACCTCGCCCCTTGGGCAGTACTCTTCAATCATTAGCCCTTTAAGAGCTTCCCAACCCATAGCATTAGCCACCATTAAAGTTAGTGACTTGACATGGCTATTCCACCACGTCAGGGCTCTATCACTAAAGGTGCATGCAGCAAATTTGACTTTGATTCCTTCAGTACAAGACCAGATCTCGAGGATCGATTCCGTCTTCTCGAACCATTGCGACAGAGCAATGATTCCATCGATTCCATTGAAGACTTGGGGTTTACAGTTGGTGAAGTCTTTATAAGAGAACTCTCGCGAGCGCACAGTGACATCACCTAGTGTGGAATGAACGACTGTTCCACCTCCACTAGTACCCTGGTTGTTGTGGTATTGTGCCATGGCTGTAGCAACAGCCGCAGCTACCGCATCATTAAGAGTTGCCGTATCGAATTGTGGAGGGGGTGGTGGAGGTGGTGTTTGAGTTGGAATAATCGGAGGATTACGCCTTGTTGACTTACGAGGAGGCATCTTTCAACTATAAGTTTAAAAGATGAGTACAATGATAAGAATTCAATAGTGAAGTTAATGAATGAGTCCCATGAACTAAATCGCGATAGTTCAACAACTAGATAAGAGTAGGAGTTCCATAGAGTTCTAGAATTACAAGAATGAAAGTATTTGAATAAAGATTTCTACAAAAGATTTGCTGACTGCCAATATCATTGATATTAAGGATGTAATTAGTTTGGGGAAAAATTGACCTAAGAGTAGGTCTTACATCATATCAGAAGTAGTAAAATTTTGATAGTTTAGAAGTCTAGTTAAAGTGCTTGAATGACAGGAATATTTTATAGAAAAGTGCTTCATAGAGCACCGATACGAAAGGTTATTCCTTAAACCAAAAGAAACGATGAGTCATACATCTTCTACTGGCGACGGGTATTCCTCAGGCGAACCATCAGATCTGCCAGTTGACGTACTACTGTTGGAATAGTGTCCAAGGTCATTAACTATTGCTAATATTTCTAATAATAGCAGGGTCCTTTTGGGTTGCCCTCAAGACCCAAATTGAGTAGAATAAATAAAGGAGAAATTGGTTTGTTAATTATTATGGTTAATAATTAATTAGAAACTAATTGGAAATATATTTTGGAAATATATTTTGGGAATTAATTAACAGTTTAATTAATTAAAGGGTTGAATGTTCATTAATCGATAGTTGGTTAATCAGGAATGTTCCAGAACCTTATGGAATTAGGGTTGGATGAAAATCACTCCATCCCACATGGGAAAGGAGTGAAATTTCGTGGTTAGGCCTCCATCCCACATGGGAAGGAGTACTAAACCTAAGGAGGCATCCAAGGCTATAAATAGGGCCTTAGGGATTTCATTCCTCCTTGCACCTTGGCTTGAAGTTTCGCCATCCCTTCTTCCTCCCCCTCTTAGGGACGATTTCTAACCGCTTTGGGTTTGTGAAATTGACCCTTCTCCTAGTTATTTTTATGCCACTCTTTGGTGTCATTGGGTGTGATACCATTAGAGGGATTCTGGTTTGGATCCTTTCATCCAAGCAACTTCATGGAGGTTCAAGATCTCAAGCATGGAGATCAAGGGCTACATAAGAGGTATGTTTTCGTACTTATGTTTTAGTTTTCTAGGGTTGATGTAATTAGCATGAAGCCATAGATCCATAGGTTGCATGTACACTTAGGTATATCGTTGTATCGATTTTTCCGCTACCTAGTTTTAGAGTGTATTTGATGCGTAGAAAACTCAACAGTAGTATCAGAGCCATTGGTTCATGGTTATATTCACCCTAGATCCATGTTTTCTGTAAAACCTTGTTTGAAATTGAATGGTAGAAGGATTATTGAAAAATTCGTAATTGATAATACCTTAGTCGCAGCTCAATACGTGAGAGCTTAGAGCTCACGACGTGAGCTCAGCAGAATTAGGGTTTTCGGATTTTTTCCATTTTTCAAATATGAAGCTTTATCAAATATGGACAATTACCAAATTTTAAAATGTTTTAAATCTGGAAATTGATAAATATTATTTAAATGTTTTATTTGAATTTGAATATTTATTAATGGATAAATATTGTTTAAATATGTTTATTTGAATTTGAATATTTATGTGTTTATTTGAATTTGAATATTTATCTATTATTTAAATAGTGAATTTAAATATTTAATATTATTTATAAAAGAGATTTATAAATTTGAATATTACCCCCTTCTGATTTATTAATTGTTACATTGCGTCCTCGCAATTAATTAGAATTAATAATAGACAACTAAATTTAAAGAGTTTTAAATTTACCCCTTGTATTTATATATATTAGAATTGTGTCTATTATATGTATAAGAAAGTTAGATCATGCGCCCTCGCGTGTTTAAATATTGACATTGTCAGTCTTACCTCGACTAGGCTCACCCGTTCTAATGTAGGGGTTTTGAGGAGGTCTCTTTGATTCCTAATGAGGTCGGTTTTTAATATGCTTCACGCTTACCACCCTCACCGCCCTATTGCATTTTGAGAATGGAGTTACCGAAAGGGTTTGATAGTGATAATGGTCAATCTAAAAGTATTCTAAATACAAGTATAAAACAAAATCCAGTTTTATTAATAGAATGTGAGTTTATATTATCCATGAAAATTGCACATTCTCTTTATATTCTCTTGGTGGAGCTCGTGTGGTTAACCGACACATCATTCTAGGGTATAGTTGAGAATGATATGGAACTCGCGAATCTCAAGCGTAACTTGAGCCGGGGGCCATGCGATTTTGCAAGGTTAATTCTCAATCTATTTAATGTGAATCTTATGTTATCCATAAAAGTTGCACATTCTCTTTATAACTTGTTGATGGAGCTCGCGTGGTTAACCGGCACGTCAATTTGAGAGTATAGGTAGAGAATGATGTGGAACTCGCGAATCTCAAGTTTAACTTGAGCCAGGAACCATGCGGTTTTGTATGGTCGATTCACCATCTGTTCAATGATCCGCGGCGACCCCGTCATTGAATTTGAGATGAACATAATTCGAGATTAACATGCCATTGATAGTCAATGAATCTCAAAGATCTAGGAATTTCGTGGTGATCGAAATTGGCAAAGGGCTTTGCCTACCTAAATAACTTTATGGTGTGTTTACGACATCCCTTTACACATCATGGAGCCAAATATGGATCCTAGCCTTATAAAATAATTTTATTTAGGGTGATTATTTTCTAAGGATAAGTAAAACAAACTATAATGGAATTTGTTATTGAATGATGTCTATAACCTTATCCACTAAAATCTACTGCTATAAAACCTTTGAAAGGATTAGCTATGAGGATGATCAATCTTGTCAAGTTCGTAGTTTGGGAGTAGTTCTCATAAACGAAAAGAAAGATCATGCCTTTGTTAAAGCTATTCCTTGGTTACTTCAAAAATTGCATTCTAAAGTGTTAGAAAGAGCAATTGTCAAATGTACGTTGTAAAATGACATATTGAAGTAAAATGGAATTTCCTTGAGTTAGGAGTTGACTAGGATTAATCGACTAGCTGACATGTACATATAATCAATTCATTTTGATTTTGATATGAACAACTTGGAATGACCATGAAGGAGTTGTGGAGCATGTTAAAGTTTCCTTTTGGAATTAACATGGCAGTCATAGAAACTCAAACTTCAAAACACTCCCATATTTTACTATCATTAATAGAAGTGTCAAGAAGAAGAAAGCCAATTGCACACGGTTTAAAAGGCGATTAGTGTGGGTATACCTAATCTAGGCCCTAATACCTAGGACAAAGGAAGGCTTATTCTAAGACATGTTCTGATAGTTGCTCGTTTCCATAACAAGAAAGGGACTAAGAAATCAAACTTGCCCAAATGTATATTTGAGGTGAAAGGACTGGAACATGAAGAAGTTAAATTTAATCATGGATCACGAGCCCGTGCTACTTTCCATTGGATCAAAATATGACTAGTTCTTCCATGTTTTGTATTCAATCAAATATATGGATTTATAATGCCATCAAAACATTACTTCTAAGCCTTGAGTATTTTACTGACATTTGCAAGAATGTGCAGTTGCTAAAATGAAGTAAGAAGATTGATACATGGAGAAGATAATTTGATCATGAATGCCAAGCCCTTGCTACATTCATGGGATCAAAGGACAATTCTCTTCAAATGTTTAGTCTATGGTATTATAATTGAAATTGTTTATACCATGATTCAAGAGATAGTTATGACTTATTTAAATGTGGAGCATTCTAACATGTTAAAAGAGAGTCATGAAATCTATGAAACTAGTATAATAGCAATATTTCAAAGTTGATTCGAATATTTGAATAAGGTGTATTATTGTGAATATCTGTTGAAATTAGTTTACCTAATTGATCGTTAAGATTGACCACAATAAGTACTTATTCAAATACATCCAAATGTTTGGGTGAAATGTATTTGTGGAATCATAGTATTGGATACATAAATGAGAAATGCATTACCAAGTATCCAGTTGGATCGGATTTTGGATATCATTTGGCCTCGAGTCTTATGATAAATGAAAATCTTATTTATCAAGATAGATGATGAATACGTCATTGGGTGATGTGAGTATCTGTTGGAATTAGTTCACACTAATTGACCATTCAGATTAACCGCAATACATGGTGAGACCAACTTCGTATGAATGTGAGTCTAGAACCTTTCAGGTGTTCAGAGCTCTCATAAAGCGAGGTTAAGAATCAACTGGGCAATAGGATGAGACACTCATAGTGAGAATCTCATTCCAAACTTTATCGATCATCTAAGGAATTGTGAAAGAGTTTCACGATCTATCTCCACCCATAACACTAATGCTAGGAAGTGTTAGTTGGATAGAGAAACAAATCATTAATTGATTTTGTGCCAGGTGAGTCGCGCTATGTTTCCTAACAATTCGTGGATTGTACCATGAATAGTGTTACAAGAAGTCCTTTGGTCTTGTGCCAACTAAGTAGGTTCCTGAAACGCTCTATGATATGTGAAGTGGGATTCTAACCTCACTGCCATATATGTAAGTCTACGATTATGAGGCTTACGCTTATCGTGAAGCGCTCGACAATCTAGTGCTTTGATTAAAGATGTGTTATCTCGTTGGAGATCCCATCAAGCATTTTGGATAATTGTTTAACAACCTTCTGAGAACAAAGTGCATGTTGCTCAAAAGGCAGTCTTCCAAGAGAGGGAGCTGATTTCTAAAAGGGCTAGTGGGAGCCACATTGATCTTGGTAAGATTCAAGAGTCAACCAACGAAGAGCCTAAAGTTGGACATAGCATTCAATTTGGAATTGAAAGAGCTATTAAGGAAACTGACATATTTCCATTTTTCCATATAGATATGATAGAAGACCTCATGGACCTAGTTATATAAGAGTTTATATTGCTAAGGTATTTGAGTCACTGGTAGATAGAAATCAGAGTGTACCAGCTATCGGAAGCTATTGTAGGCCCTAAAGGCTACAACATAGAAAGAGGAATTGGAAAGCGAGATTCAATCCATGTATGTTGTTATTTGGTAGATCTAGCACTTGACCTTAACCCTAAGGTGCAAGTGGATCTTCAAGTAGAGACAATCATGGATAGGAACAAACACATAATTAAACTAAGATAGGTTTTGAAGGATGTGTAAGCTTAACAAGTTCATTTATGGAACGAAATAAGCATCTCGCAAGATGGATCATTATTTCAGTGAGAAAGTTCAAAGAGTTTGAATTTCGAGAAATAAAGATAAGTCATATATATGTCAAAGCTAGTGGGAGTAATTGAAATCTTTGTTTCAATGAGAAAAGTTCAAGGAGTTTGAATTTCGAGAAACATAGATAAGCCATATATATGTCAGTGCTAGTGGGAGCATTGTAGTCACCCTTGTATTGTACATAGACAATGTACGATTTATAGGAAACTATATTCTAACTTAGCAGGTGTAAAAGCATGGCTTGGTATGAGAACTGTTTCACTATGATATACATGGGAGATACAAGACACGTGCATAATAAGGATCTATGGAGATAGATCAAAGTGATTTATTGGATTAAGCCAAAGTACATTGAATGTTGAGGAAACTCGACATGCAGAACTCAAAAAGGAGTTTAGGCTGGCATGACATTGAGCAATGCTAATGTCCTAGTTCTACTATTGAGCTAAAGCAAATGAGTCGTGTCCCACATGCTTCTGCTATGGGATCGATCATAAATGTCATGACATGTACTTGATCTAATGACTCGTATGCCTTGAACATGACAAGTTTGATTAGATCAATTTGGCAAGAATCAATGAATCAAGATCAAGAACATTCTTAAGTGTCCTTGGAGGACAGAAGAGATGATCTTGACAGTATGGAAGAGATCATTGTAAGAGTTACATTGATGCTAAGTTCCGCACTAATAAAGGCAATTCCGTTCGCAGTCGGAATTCGTGCTTTTACTGAATGGTGATATATTAGCTTTAAAGAGTACCAGGTAATACACCATAGTGGATTTAACATACTTAGAGTATATTGTAGTTGGTTAAATTGCAAAGTGGACAATGTGACTGAAAGAGATTCATTAGTGACATCTTTGTTGAAATTCAATCATTGATGGTCCTTATGAAGTTTCTTGTGACTTTGGGTGAACTTACCTCGAGTATGGATCCCAAGTCATACGAGCTCACATGAAACATACTCAGTAAGTACCAACACATTTGATAGTAAGTCAAATGTAAAGACATCATAGTCAATGATTCATATCGAAAGATAATCTTGTCGATCCATTCCATAAGCCGATGTCATTGACCAAGTCTGACAGTCAGACATAGTCGAGAGACATTAAATTTGCAAGTGAATTGGCTTAAAAAACTCTTAGTTTGGTTTGTTTTAAAACCCGAGAACTATAAGCGGTATAAGTTTTAATTTGATTTGGCGATTATTAAGTGGCGATCTTAATATATGATGGATTTCAGTCATTTCAATTAGCCTATCACTGCGTTCTCACTTTTGCATGTTTGGAACCCACTTCCCGAGTATTAATTTACTCAAACGTCCACAGTCGGTCATACTCTTGGAAGTAAGTAGTGATTCAAGACTGTCATGAGTATTAGTGGATTGTCTATATTGATCGGACATAACATAGTGATTGCGCTAACACTCATGAGTGCTTAATAGAGATTTAAGTATTGGACCAACCCACGCTTAGAGATTACTTCATGGATTCAGTCATGAGTAATTCTAAGACGATAATATCTTCTATTCTTTAAACCTAGATACATGTGGGGTTTTGCTCTATGATTTTGTTATGCATTGGTCTACTCCAACGCTAACCGTAACTGGTAGTTATAAAGGGTATGTCCATGTGTGACATGATGAAATAGACAAAAACTATGTAGTCGAAGTTTATTCGTTCCTTCTGCCTTAATAGGAGAAGCGATATCTATGGGCCCCTCGATGATTTGGTGCTGACATCTAAAGTGCTTGGCCGAGCCCTGACTGGAATTGATGTGTTCAATTTAGTAGTCAGATGCAGTCGTCACAAATCTATATCGGGAAACATAATATTGAATTCTTGAGATTGACCATTATACATGTCTCGAATTCATACAGATATCATAGAACAAAGGGATAGTTGATCACTTATCTAAGGGCTGAATCTGGATTAGATCAAGAGTTCGGTAGTTGCATTGGATGGATAACTCTCTGTTGATTATTGAGAAATATTGGTCCTCATATAGTTGATGACTTGTCCAAGTGGGAGACTGTTGGAATAGTGTCCAAGGTCATTAACTATTGCTAATATTTCTAATAATAGCAGGGTCCTTTTGGGTTGCCCTCAAGACCCAAATTGAGTAGAATAAATAAAGGAGAAATTGGTTTATTAATTATTATGGTTAATAATTAATTAGAAACTAATTGGAAATATATTTTGGAAATATATTTTGGGAATTAATTAACAGTTTAATTAATTAAAGGGTTGAATGTTCATTAATCGATAGTTGGTTAATCAGGAATGTTCCAGAACCTTATGGAATTAGGGTTGGATGAAAATCACTCCATCCCAGACGGGAAAGGAGTGAAATTTCGTGGTTAGGCCTCCATCCCACATGGGAAGGAGTACTAAACCTAAGGAGGCATCCAAGGCTATAAATAGGGCCTTAGAGATTTCATTCCTCCTTGCACCTTGGCTTGAAGTTTCGCCATCCCTTCTTCCTCCCCCTCTTAGGGACGATTTCTAACCCCTTTGGGTTTGTGAAATTGACCCTTCTCCAAGTTATTTTTATTCCACTCTTTGGTGTCATTGGGTGTGATACCATTAGAGGGATTCTGGTTTGGATCCTTTCATCCAAGCAACTTCATGGAGGTTCAAGATCTCAAGCATGGAGATCAAGGGCTACATAAGAGGTATGTTTTCTTACTTATGTTTTAGTTTTCTAGGGTTGATGTAATTAGCATGAAGCCATAGATCTATAGGTTGCATGTACACTTAGGTATATCGTTGTATCGATTTTTCCGCTACCTAGTTTTAGAGTGTATTTGATGCGTAGAAAACTCAACAACTACGTCTTGAAGATGTCGCTCATGAGCTATCTGACGCACTCGAAGTTCTATGACTTCAGCTTGGGATGCAGCCAACTGTTGCTGCAGAGCCTCATTGGTTCTCCTAGTCCTTTCCATGGCTTCTTCGAGTTGGCGAATGCGGACCGTGTTAACGCCAGAGTTAGCATCAATTTCCATGACTCGGTCGATGGCTGCTCTACCTTGCTCATTATTCCGAGCAATCCTGCGGACCATAATGGGCAGGACTCGGTCAGCTGAGCCTCCTTCGCTGAGATTGTAAAAGCTTCGGTCTCGATTGAAGGGTAATGGTTGACCCTGTTCATCACTCCAAAGATTCAAATTTGTCGCCCACAAGGGTGTGGGACCTTGAAATGCAGGTCGGGGGTTGAGATTTGGGTTTTGAACGTCTTGAGGTAGGTTGTTGACTTCTGGTTCGGAGTCAAAACCATCCGAAAATCCTACTGCGAGGTGATCATCCAAAGGGATTGGGTGATCATCTTCTGGCTCTTCATCAAGCCATCCAGCATTGCCCTGATTTGGGAAGTACGGGTCTCCGGGGATATGGAATCCAGCCATGTTATCTACGCGAGAAGTAGGGGTAAAAGAAATAGTTAATAGACGTACTAACTAAGATAATTATAAGATGATCCTCATCAGTTACTCCAACATTTGCGTAGTGCATACCAGTCATATGTAACCAAAACATGATAGACCTTCGAATAAGTGATCCTAACTCTAGGTCCACAACCAAACAAGGAACACGAAGTAAAGCAAAGATCACAGATTCTAAGTCTATGACACCCTAGTTACATATAACCGTAGTGTATCCACTCAACAACTATTGGCATACTAATAAAGACCTGTTTAGTTCTCAAATAAGTAATTATAGTAACACAAAATACTCCTATAGTATTTTAAGTTTATGTTCTGTTCTAATGTTCTCATTGTAGTAATGTTGGTAAGTTTTTAGACTTGTTGCTACATCACAACCATTCTCGGCATATGCTAATCACTTTTTGGACCAACATAGTTGATCAGGCTATGTCACTCCCAGAACTGACCATACATCCCGAGCTTACTTGTGATGTTCAACAATCGCAATACTTTTGTTATGTTCTAGTATGACACTGTTCTATAGTAAGTATGTAGGTATGTAATTATGTATACTTCTAGTTAAGTATTTTAGTACTTAAAAGTATAAACTCTTGGTCAGAGTATTTTAATCCCTATGTGTTTATAGTTTGTATATCTTTTATGGGTTGATATACTCGATTCACTATAAACAATGCTCTGATACCAATCTGTCACACCCCAAAACCAAGAATGGCGGAAACGTTATGGGGTGGAGGACGTCATGTATAGTATCATAACAATGCAAAGTAGTAAATAAGCAACAACATCATCCATTGCATTAATAGTATAGTTTAATACATGTGTGTTCTTTCATAGTAATAAGACACCAAAAATGAATCAAAATAAAAGACGAGTCTTGAATATGCTCCGTCTTCTTAAAACCTGGTCATCGGTACCTGTCTACTGGTGACCTGAGAATACAAGTTATTTTTGAAAGCGTAGATCAACATTTAATCTGGTGAGTTCATAAGTATTTAGTGTCAATGTTTGTATAAGTTTGATGAAAATGTTTGTAATTGATCAATGTAAATGTTTGTATATGTTTGAATACTTCTAGAAAATCCTATATTTTCTACTAGTATAAAAAGTAGTCTTCTACCAAGACCTGACTGTTTTGTATGTTTGTTTCTTTGTAAAAGTGAATGCTTTTCCCAAATATGACTATCATTACCAAAATATAGTTTTATATTACCCTTTATGTGAGAAGATCACAATTTGAATATAATGGGAAAAATGTATGTGTACTGCAGTATTGTTTGTATTAACTACTGAAGTAATAACTACCTTAAAACCATTGGTTTAATTAAGGCAAAATGTGATAAGATTGTTACCATACTAAACTGACTATAACACGACGATGAAAGACGTCGGAAGAAATGACATTTGGCACCCGTAGACTTGCAAGTCCCACTATAGCGAACAACAAGGTGTAGGATAGTCAATCTAGTATAGATCTATACGCAAACTCACGCTCTCCCTCTAGGAGATTCTGGTTACAAAACGTGACATAACGAAATGGTCGATGTGTCATGAAGTAGTATCTCACATTATGTTATCTCTGAATCTTGTTATAGTATACTTGTTATAGTAATAGTATTCTATGTATATTATTCTATGTTATAGTATCCTTTGCATAGTATTCTCTGTTATAGTATTCTCTGTCTAGTATTCTATGTTATAGTATTCCCTGTCTACTATTCTCTGTTATAGTATTTGTATATGATAGTAATCTTCTAAACTATAGCTATTATAGTTTACTAGTAATCTTTGTAGTTTGAATGAATGAAAGTACGCCTTTGCTACCCAAAGGTACTGAACTGATTGATAGTACTTTTATATCTACATATGTATACATAATATATAACTGATATTTAAACGACATTCGGACAAATAACCGATACTCTCAGGCCACATCCAAACAAGGAAAAGGAAATAAAGCGAGTTATCAGTCCTAAGTCCCTTAAACATTTCTTATATAACTATACATATATAGACATGCATTTGACAATATATAAGTTTAAAAAGAAGTTTTGTAAAACATTTGAAGAGTTTAATAATAAATATTGATGATTTGATGTCAATTTATAAAACGATTTAAAAGTAGTTTGATTGATAAAACAGTTTGAAAGTACAAGAAATCCATTGTTTGTAACACAGTTTGAAGTGTATGAAATCCTTTGTTTGAAACATAGTTATAAATCACATGTGATTAATTATATAACTAACATGTTTTCTACTTGTATTCCCCCCCCCCCCATAAAAGCATTTAAAATCATTTAAAAGATAGATTAAGGGGTATGAACTCACCTGTACTGAGTGGTTTGGATGAACGAGTGGTATAGGATGCTAAGTGTCAAGTGAAGACTTGAGCACACACACGGATCCTATTTAACATATAATGACACATATATGTATCTAATTAGTGATTTAACAACTAATTAAGCAAGTAAAGACACCCTAGGACATGGAAAACACTTTAATTCAAGTGCTAGAAGTACCAAAGGGTTGCATCTAAGGGAAGTATGGCCTCACATTGGAGTTTACAGCCAACATGGATGTATCACATGAGTTTACGGCCCAGGGGTAAACCCCCATGAGTTTACGGCCATAAACTCATGGTATTTTGTACCAAGTTGTGTTTTAAAGTCTTACAAGTTACAATGAAGTGTTTTAGACTCAAGTCCCAAGCTTAGGAAGAGATTACGGCTCATTTGCACCCTTAATGAGGGTTTACGGCCCAAGGAGATTGCCTTGGCTGTAAAGACCTTTTGTTCTTGATTTCTTGATGTTTTCAAGGTGTAAACTAAGTGATTCAAGCATATAACAAGCTAAGGCAAGAGTACTTACAATATAGAAGCTTTATAGGGTGATTAAAGTCCAAGAACACTAGTGTGTGTTGTTGGTGTTCTTGGTGAAATGAAGAACACTTGAAGATCTATCAAAATGGAGTGATTTCATGGATGAAATCAATGATCCTTACTAGATAAAGTGTTGTAACAACAAATCAAAGGAAGGAATTCTTACATTTTTGGAAGATCAAGATGAAGAACTTGATGATACTTGAGAGAGAATGGAAGTTCTTTGACTTGAAATGAAGGAAATGATGAAAAATGATGCAAACTCATGCATATAGCATGAGTTCACGGCCAATGATGAGTTTACGGCCCAAACTCATGAAGTTTGGCCGTAAACACCTCATAATGGGGTTTAAGGCTTGATTGTTGCACATTAAACCATAGAAGATACTTCTTTACACCCGATTCTTGATTATACTAGGCTTAGAACACTCAAACAAACTCTATACAGTGCTAAAAGATAGCATAAACAAGTTTGAATTTGATTGAACTTCTTGACTGTACAAGATAGAAATTTCGGGTTGTCACATCATCCCCCTGTTAGAGAGAATTTCGTCCCGAAATTAGAATTTAAGAAAATAATTAGTTACAATTAACTAAGTAAAAAGATGAGGATATTTCAGTTTCATCTGATCCTCGCGCTCCCAAGTGAATTCAGGTCCTCGCTTGGCATTCCAGTGAACCTTCACTATCGGGATACTGCTTTATTTCATTTGCTTGACCTCTCGGTCCATGATCTCTACTGGTTCTTCCATGAAATTGAGGCTCTCGTTGATCTCGATATCGTCGAGTGGGATTACAAGAGTCTCTTCGGACATACACTTTTTCAAGTTCGAGACGTGGAAAGTAGAATGTACGTTACTGAGTTCACGAGGTAGATTCAGTTTGTAAGCTACATGGCCGATTCTAGCGAGAATCTCGAAAGGCCCTATGTATCTTGGATTTAGCTTTCTACGCTTTCCGAAGCGTATCAAGCCGTTCCAGGGTGAGACTTTCAAAAGGACTCGGTTTCCCACCTGGAATTCCAAAGGTTTCCTTCGTTTGTCTGCGTAGCTTTTCTGTCGGTCTCTAGAGGCTTTCAATCGTTCATGAATCTGAACGATCTTCTCTGTCGTTTCCCGTATGATTTCCGGACCTGTGAGAGTGCTGTCAAGAATGAGTCCTTTAGCTAACTGTGTGTCGCCCACCTCAGTCCAGCACAGAGGGGATCTGCACTTACGGCCATAGAGGGCCTCAAATGGAGCAGCCTTTATGCTTGTGTGATAACTATTGTTGTAGGAAAATTTGACAAGGGGTAAATGAGTATCCCATGCCTTCGCAAAGTCGATCACACAGGCTCGCAACATATCTTCCAAGGTTTGGATAGTTCTCTCACTTTGTCCGTCGGTCTGTGGATGGTAGGCTGTACTCATGTCCATCCTCGTTCCTAAGGAACTTTGTAGCGACTGCCAGAACCTCGAAGTGAATCTACTATATCTATCGGAGATAATAGATATGGGACCACCATGCAGTCGTACGATCTCCCTAATGTATGTTCTTGTGAGATTCTCCATCTTGTCAGTTTCTTTGATGGGCAGGAAGTGTGTGGACTTGGTCAATCTATCGACGATGACCCAAATGGTATCAAGTCCACCCGTTGTCTTGGGAAAATTGGTTATGAAGTCCATTGTGATCCGCTCCCACTTCCATTCTGGTATCTCCGGTTGTTGAAGTAGACCTGATGGTTTCTTGTACTCGACCTTAACCTTGGCTCAAGTAAGGCATTTACTCACGAAGGTTGCAATCTATTCTTTCATGTTAGGCCACCAGTATAGTTTCTTAAGATCCAGATACATCTTATCCGAACCTGGGTGGACGGAATAACGTGTGTTGTGTGCCTCGGTCATGACCAAGTCTCTGAAACCATCGTGTTTCGGTGTCCAGATCCGATCCATGAAATATAAGGCTCTGCCACCCTTAACTTCTAAATTCTTATCCATCCCTCTCAGGGATTCACTCGCCACATTTTCCGGTTTCAAGGCTTCGAGTTAAGACTCTTTAATTTGTGTGGACAAGTGTGGATGGATACTTATAGTCAGAGATTTGACCCTCCGACCAGAGTATTCCTTCCGACTCAGGGCGTCAGCTACTACACTGGCCTTGTCGGGGTGATAACGAATTTCGCATTCGTAGTCATTGAGTAGCTCGACCCACCGTCGTTGTCTCATGTTGAGTTCCTTCTAATCGAATATGTGTTGAAGGCTCTTGTGGTCTGTGAAGATAGTGCTCTTTGTACCATACCAGGTAGTGTCTCCAGATCTTCAGAGCAAATACCACTGCTCCTAACTCAAGATCGTGTGTTGTATAGTTGACTTCGTGTGTCTTAAGCTGACGGGAGGCATAGGCAATGACCTTTCCTCTTTGCATAAGAACACACCCAAGCCCTTGGTTGGATGCATCACAATACACAACGAAATCTTCTATCCCTTCTGGGAGGCATAATATCGGTCCGGTGCACAAGGCTTGTTTTAGTGTTTGGAACGCCTTCTCTTGTTTCTCTTCCCAGTCAAAGGCCACGCCTTTCTGGGTCGGTGTAGTAAGCAGCTTAGCGATGCTAGAGAAGTTCTGTATGAACCTGCGATAGTAGCCAGCGAGACCTAGAAATTGACGAATTTCCGTAGGTGCTTCGGTGCTGACCAGTTCTCAATGGCTTTGATTTTGGAAGGGTCCACGTGTATTCCCTTCTCGCTAACAATGTGGCCTAAGAATTCGACTCTTCGAATTCAAAACTCGCACTTAGAGAACATCGCATAGAGCTTCGATGATTGTAATGTTTCTAAGACTTTCCGTAGATGTTGACTATGTTCCTCCTTACTTCGGGAGTAAATAAGTATGTCATCGATGAAGACAATGACGAACTGATCCAAGTAAGGACGACACACCCTATTCATTAGATCCATGAATACAGCTGGTGCGTTGGTTAATCCGAACGGCATCACTACAAAATCGTAGTGTCCATAACGAGTTCGGAAGGCTGTCTTGGGGACATCCTCCTCTAACACTCGTAATTGGTGATACCCGGATCTTAGATCTATCTTCGAGAAGTAGTTCGCTCCTTGAAGTTTATCAAATAAGTCGTCAATGCGGGGTAGAGGATAACGATTCTTGATGGTAAGTTTGTTCAGCTCTTTGTAGTCGATGCACATACGAAACGATCCGTCTTTCTTCTTTACGAACAAGACCGGTGCTCCCCATGGTGAGAAGCTTGGCCTAATTAATCCCTTTCTGAGAAGTTCGTTAAGCTGACTGGAAAGTTCCTGCATCTCTGCTGGTGCCAGACGATAAGGCGATTTGGCTACAGGGGTAGCCCCTGGAACTAAGTCGATACGGAATTCGACTTGACGTTGTGGTGGTAATCCCGGTAGTTCTTCTGGAAAGATGTCGGGAAAGTCGCGTACTTCGGGGATATTCTGAATGTCTTTCACTTCTTGGTTTGTATCGACGATGTGTGCAAGGAATGCATGACATTCCTTTCGTAAGCACTTCCGAGCTTGAATACACGAAATGATGCGAAGGTTTGTACTTGATTTATCGCCGTAAATAACTAGGGTTTCGTTGTTAGGGAGGTTAAGACGAACTGCTTTCTCAAAGCACATGATGTCGGCGCAAAGATGACTTAACCAATCCATGCCGATTATGACGTCGACACTTTTAATTGAGACCGGCATGAGTTCGATTTGGAAAGAATTACTATCTAAAGTTAAAGTACAACCTATGTATATGCAGTGAATGATTCCTCTAGTGCACGTGGTTTTTGTTTGAGTAAATGAGAAAATTTTTGGTTCACGAAACTCCTCTCCGCTCCACTATCGAATAGTATGCATGCATATGAATTATCGAGGAGAAACATACCAGTAAGCACCGTAGGATCAGCTACGGCTTCCTCGTGGCCTATCGCCAGAATTCTTCCCACTCCGCCAGCATTTCCTGCCTTCGGGCAGTCCCTCTTGTAGTGGCCCACCTCGCCACAACAGTAGCAAGCCTGGCCCACGCCAGCTACGGGGACTTGGGTAATTGGATTTGCCGGAGCTGTTGCAGTTAGCGCACTGCATTTCCCGGCAGGAACCATTATGATGGAAAGTGCATTTATTGCACTTGGGCAAATTCCCCGTATACGGCTTTCTCGGCGCAGTAGCAGCAGGCACAATCGCGGCATGAACAGCCACAACTTGCTGCTTCTTGGCAGAGTTCTGCGCCGATTTGCCCTTTTTGTTATCCCAGAACTTTCGCTTGTTGTCGGCGGCTTTGGAGGGTTCTGAGATGGCTAGGGTTGTTGTTGTTGACGGGGTAGGGACCCCGTGATCGATGAGCCACTGTGCCAATCGCTTGGCACTATCGAAAGTAGTGGGGTTTGAAGCTAAGACATTCCCCTGAAATGGAGGCACCAGCCCCCAAATGTACCTCTCAATCTTCTTCCCCTCGTTGGGAACCATATTGGGACATAGTGCCACCAGATCGCTAAATCTGGCAGTGTATGCCACTATGTTGGAGCCCTTCATGGTCAGGCTCGAGCGTTCTTGTTCCAGTTTTTGAACCTCGCCCCTCGGGCAGTACTATTCAATCATCAGCCCTTTAAGAGCTTCCCAGCCCATAGCATTAGCCACTATTAAAGTTAGTGACTTGACATGGCTATTCCACCACGTCAGGGCTCTATCACTGAAGGTGCATGCAGCAAATTTGACTTTGCTTCCTTCAGTACAGGACCAGATCTCGAAGATCGATTCCGTCTTCTCGAACCATTGCGACAGAGCAATGATTCCACCGATTCCATTGAAGAATCGGGGTTTACAGTTGGTGAAGTCTTTATAAGAGCACTCTCGCGAGCGCACAGTGACATCATGTGACATCCCCATTTTCCATGGCCAGAAAAGACCGATTTTGTTTATGCTTGTTTGAAAATCAGAGTAACATTATAAATAAAAGTGATGCGGAATTTGACCCAAAACAAAATATGATAAAGATTTATCAAAAGCATTTCCAAGGAAATGTATTTCATTAAAAGACTCGGGATGTCATGTTCGATACAGATCAAAAGCATAAACAGTACAACATAAGCCTTACTACATTTTTTCATATCTACATGCCTATATCCGTAATCCCTCATCCAAAACATCACATCTATGCTCGAGCACCACTACCTGTAATACATGAAACTGAGTGGGTCAGGCTTGAGAGCCTGGTGAGCACATAGGGTTTTCAACCCACAATAAATAAGTTTATTAATTTCATCAATCAACAATAACCCGATTACTCGTTCCCGTTATCCTCACTTTACGTCCCTAAACACCTATCATAAGGGACCTAGCCTAAGGATCATCATCGGGATGGACACTACTGCTAAGGGGGTTCCTCAGCAATAAATGTCCTAAAGGCAACCATGAGGGGGATGGAGTACATCGGTGAACACATCGTTCACAAACACCTACAGGTTGCGAGCCTGCTAGCGTTCCACTGGACTGTCTAGAAGAGTTCGTGGTCGTCATCTATACTCCGCTAGATGACTGGATCACCAACAACATAGAGGCCTCTCATCATTTTATCACACATCGTCTTATTACATCTACCCATGTTTTACCCCAACATTTTTGTAGATATAAAATATATATACATTTTAAATTATTTAAAATATGTATAAAAATCTTTCATCAGCATAGGCAGCAAGTATTCAGATAATATGCATATATAACACGTAATTTATATAAAATACTTCATATCTATGTGTAAGATGAAAGTAACTATGCACTCACCTGATTAGGTGGTGACTCGGTACTCGAATAGCACTTCGTTATCTCCAAACAATTTTTCCTTGACCAAAACCTAGTATCAATACCACTAGAGTTTAGTTTTAACGTTAACCGCGACTAATTAATAGTCTAACTATTATTATTATTATTATATAAGCGTTAAATAACACTCAATATAAATCATAATAATAGCCCAAATAATTATTTTAAGGACCTAATAACATTACTATAATTATTTAAAAGTTATATTAAAAATTTCATAGGCGTAGCTCACTTACAGCGGATTTTAAAGAAAACCGTGCTTTGCTCGGAGCAGCGTTTCCGAACCGAAAGACCCTTTTCTCGGGACTTCGGGAGCCTCGGGGCTTCCTTTGGGTGCTAGGGATTTTTCCTAGGGTTTAGGGGGGTTAAAGGGGTTGTGAGAGAAAGTAGAGAGAGAAAGAGTTGTGAAAATGTGTGATTTCCTCGGGAGCCCTCGCAGGGTATTTATAGGGTCGGAACTTCGGATCTACGCGGGGCGTAACTTCGGATAAGGGTGCCAGCTTCGCACAGCTGGCTCACACTCGCAAGAGGATCAGGTACGAAGGTACGCTGGGCGTACCAGCCTTGGACGCGGGGTGTAGGGCGAAGCGAGGCGACGTGGCGTTCATCGGATGCGAGACCGTGGGGAGCAAGCAACGGCTAGGATCTTGCCACGTCATCACAGTTTCGCAAATTGCACACTTAACTTCTAAAAATCATAACTTTTGCATACGAGCTCCGTTTTCGACGTTCTTTATATCCACGCGTAGAAGGGAACGTACTCTACAACTTTCGTTTAGACTCCGTCGGCTAATTTTTAATTCATTTTAAAAGTTATATTTTTAACAGGTCGGGACAGGATTGGTCTGTTAAAAATTCATAACTTCTTCATCCGACGTCTGTTTTTGTCTGTCTTTTTATCGTGATGCTACTATTAACGAGATCTTCGATTCTCGTTTAAGTTGTGTTGGCTAAAAACTGATCGATCTAATATTCAAACTTCGGGTTGTACACTGCTAAACCGAAACTTCGAAAAATCATAACTTCCTCATACGAAGTCAGATTTGGGCGTTCTTTTTATGGACGCTCTCATTTTAACGTTTTATACGACTTTCGTTTAGATTGCTAAGGCTAAAACTCGCTCTATCGTAAATTCACTATTTACGCTTCCCGGTATCGTGTCGGTTCCATCACGAAACTTCGATGGGTCATAACTTCTTCGTTATAACTCGGATTTCGGCGTTCTTTATATCTCCAGAATCCTTGTTTCGACCACTACAACTTTATGTAAAGATATCGGGCTTATCTCATACTTTAATTTTGACGCTTATTTTTATTCTTTATTAATTATACATTTATAATTAAATAATAAGCACATAAATTCACATAATTCAAAAAATACTCAAATATTTCATCGTTATTACATCAAAAGAGTTACAATAGTTGACCTAGACTATTACATCGTCTAAAATGCTTAGCCCTGAAACCCGGGCGTTACAATTCTCTCCCCCTTAGGATGATTCCGTCCCGGAATCATGCGTCAGCAAACAGATGCGGATAGCGACTCATCATGTCATCCTCTGTTTCCCAAGTGAGATTCGGCCCATTCGAATGTTTCCACTGGACTAGCACTAAGTCGACCATTTTGCGTCGTAACTTCTTAGTCTTTCGGTCAACAATTGCCTCGGGCTCTTCAATCAGCCTCTTGTTTTCATCCATTCTTAACTCTGAGATCGGAATTATGTCGGGAACTTCTCCCGTGAATTTCCTCAGATAACACACATGGAAGGTGTTATGAATACCATCGAGTTCTTCGGGCAATTCCAGCTTGTAAGCTTGGTTCCCAATCTTCTGAAGAACTTTGAACGGTCCAATAAACCTTGGACTCAACTTTCCTCGTTTTCCGAATCTTATAAGTCCCTTCCACGGTGAGACTTTAAGCAAAACCGAATCTCCAACTTCGAAGGTCATCGGTCGTCTTTTCTTGTCAGCATAGCTCTTCTGAAGATCTTGAGCTGCTAACATTCTTTCCCTGATCACTTTCAGCTTCTCAGCAGTCTCATGGACTATCTCGGGGCCCATATACTGCTTTTCTCCGGCCTCAAGCCAACAAGATGGAGTACGACACTTCTGTCCGTACAAGGCTTGATAAGGTGCCATCTTGATGCTCGAGTGGAAACTGTTGTTGTAGGAAAATTCTACCAGAGGTAAGTGCTCGTGCCAGTTCCCTTGCAACTCGAGGGTACATGCTCTCAACATATCTTCCAGTGTCTGAATCGTTCTTTCGCTCTGACCATCAGTCTGCGGATGGTAAGAAGTACTCAAACACAACTTTGTACCCAATTCCTCTTGTAGACTTCTCCAAAACCTTGACGTGGAACGACTATCACGATTGGATACAATCGTTAGAGGAACACCCTGAAGTCTTACTATCTCCTTCACGTAAGTATTTGCGAGCTTATCCATAGACCACCTTTCGTTGGCTGCTATGAAGTGTGCACTCTTAGTGAAACGATCCACGACCACCCAAATCATGCCGTGTCCGTTCTTCGTCCTGGGAAGTTTAGTCACAAAATCCATGGTGATGTCTTCCCATTTACCCATGGGTACAGGTAAAGGTTCTAAATGCCCATACGGTTTCTGATGTTGTGCCTTAACTCTTGCACAAGTTACACACTCGGTCACATACTTTGCAACATCGAGCTTCATCGTCGGCCACCAGTAGTAGGGTTTTAGGTCTCTATACATTTTTGTGCTACCAGGATGAATCGAGTACATGGTCTTTTGAGCTTCTTCCATCAGAAGATCTCTTATTCCTCCCGTCTTATGTACCTAAATCCGATCTTGGAATACCTTCAGTCCTTGACGGTTTGTACCGAATACCAACATCTTTCCCAAACGTTCTTCTTTTCGGTCATTCTTTTCTGAAGCTTCTTCTTGAGCTTTCTTGATACTTTCCACAATTGTCGAGACAACTTCAATTCTCAACGCTCTTGGCCTTTTTCTTTCAAGATTGACTTTCCGACTGAGAGCATCAGCAACAACATTTGCTTTACCGGGGTGGTAAACTATCTCACAGTCGTAGTCCTTGAGTAATTCTAGCAAGCATCGTTGCCTCATGTTCAATTCTTTCTGATTAAAGAGATACTGCAGACTCTTATGATCAGTGAAAAGCTTGCACTTCGTGCCATAGAGGTAATGCCTCCATATCTTTAAGGCGAATACTACCGCCGCCAACTCCAGATCATGAGTGGGCTAGTTCTTTTCATTCTCTTTCAATTGTCGAGATGCGTATGCTATCACCTTTTCTCTTTGGGTCAGAACACAACCCAACCCGACTCCAGATGCGTCACTATAGACCGCGAAGTCTTCAACTCCATCGGGTAGAGAAAGAATCGGTGCTTCACATAACTTCTTCTTTAGCTTCTCAAATGCTTCTTCGTGCTTCTCACTCCATGTATAAGTAGCTCCTTTGTGGGTCAAAGCTATCAACGGAGCAACTATCGAAGAAAAGCCTTGGATAAATCGTCGGTAGTATCCGGCTAATCCTAGAAAGCTTCGAATCTCCGTGGAACTTTTTGGTCGTTCCCACTTCATCACAACTTTGATCTTTGCTGGGTCAACCATTATCCCCTCCTGGTTAACCACATGACCCAAGAATTGGACTTCTCGGATCCAAAAATCACACTTGGAGAACTTTGCATATAGTTTCTCCTTCTTCAAGACTTCCAACACTTCTCGTAGATGCTGGCCATGCTCCTCCTGGCTTTTCGAGTAGATGAGAATGCCATCTATGAACACTATCACGGATTTATCGAGGAATGGTTTACAAACCCTGTTCATCAAATCCATGAATGCTGCTGGAGCATTGGTTAGTCCAAATGACATAACCAAGAACTCGTAGTGTCCATATCTCGTTCTGAACGCAGTCTTCTTGATATCCTGATCTCTCACCTTTAGCTGATGATATCTGACCTAAGATCGATCTTTGAGAAATAGCTCGAACCTTGCAGCTGATCGAATAGGTCATCAATCCTTGGCAATGGATACTTGTTCTTCACTTTTTCCTTGTTCAGCTCTCGGTAGTCTATACACATTCTCATGCTTCCGTCTTTCTTTTTCACGAATAGCACCGGAGCTCCCCAGGATGATGAACTAGGTCGAATGAAACCGTTGTCCAACAACTCCTGAAGTTGCATCATAAGCTCCTTCATCTCCGTCAGTGCTAATCGGTATGGTGCCTTTGCTATCGGTGTTGTACCTGGTAACAAGTCTATCCGAAATTCCACTTGTCTATCAGGTGGTAATCCGGGAAGATCTTCGGGAAAGACTTCCGAATAATCACACACAACTGGTATATTCTGCACCTCTTTCTTTTCCTTCTTAGCATCGATTACGAATGCCAAGTATGATGCACATCCCTTGGACAAACATTTTCTGGCTTTCATCAGGGAGATGATTCCAGAATTTACTCGGCGTTTGTCCCCGTACACCATAAATGACTCTTTTCCGGGTGGGTTTACCCTTACTATCTTCTTTCGGCATTGAATCTCATCATCGTTGGCGCTTAGCCAATCCATTCCCAGAACGATGTCGAAACCGTTCAATTCTATGGGTAACAGCTCCTCGTGGAATTCGTTTCCGTTTCGGTCGATGACGATGTTCTTAATACGATTACTAATAGGTACGAACTTGCCACTGGCAACTTCCACAATTAGGGCATTATCAAGTTTTTCTACAGGCACTGCTAATTTTCCTCCAAATCTATGCGATACAAAGGAATAGTTTGCTCCCGAATCAAATAGTATATTGGCAAGCAATCCATTTACAAGAAAGGTACCTGAAGCGACGTCTACTGCCTCCTTTGCAGCCTCGAGGGTCATCTGGAAGGCTCTTGCCTTCGGCTTCGGTGGAATGTTGGGTCTTCCTGCCTCCTTCTTCTGCGGACAGTCCCTCGAAATGTGCCCTTCCTCGTTGCACTCATAACAGACCTTCTTAGTGAACGTGCACTCGTTGGTATAGTGCCCAGGTTTTCCACACATTTCCGCTGGTTCTTCTTCTTGCACTTGTCGCACCATTTGGCTTCACCTCCTCCAAACTTCTGCATACCAGACCTTGAGAACTTGCTTTTCTTGCTGAATTTCAACGACCCATCAAATTTCCTTTTCTCTCCCACCTCCGCTCTCTCCAGACCCTTCTCTCGTATCTGGGTCTCCACATTCTTAGCAGCCCAGATGGCGGCTTTCAGAGTGGTTGTTTGCTTGACCATTGGACCGAAGTCCGCTGGTAATCCGAGGGCAAACTTGTTAACCTTTGAGAGTTCAGTTGGGACGAGGTGAGGAACAAGCTTCATTTTCTCTGTAAAGCTTGCAGCGTATTCAGTAACGCTCATTCTTCCCTTCTTCAGATTATGGGATTCGTTGTTGATCCCCAGAAGGTCCTGCTCAGAGCAGTATTGCATCTTTAACTGCACCAGAAAATCCTCCCACGACATCTTGCTCGCTTCTCCTTTGGGCATTGAATCAGCTAGTAGCTTCCACCAGCTTAGTACTCCAAATTTCAACAGAGGAACCGCGAGAGCGGTCTTCTGCCTGTTGCTACACTCGCAACTCTCAAACATCGTTTCCATCTCGGAGATCCAGTTCATGACTTCCACCGGCGTCGGGCTTCCAGATAGACATGGTGGTTTAGATGCCATGAAATCCTTGTATTTGCATCCACGTCCGTCATTTCCTCCATCCTGGTGGTTTTGCCTAACTATCGGTGGGTTGGCTTGACCAACAGTCCCACTGTAGTTTCCTCCTTCTGACTGCCCATCATTCAGCTCGGGCTCTACGATTGGCATGGTAGCTTCCTCGCGATTTTGTTGGAGCAAACGCCTAGTTTCCTCCATTTGACGATCCAACATCATCTGGATCATCGCTTGCACTCCGGCCATCGTGATTGGCTCAGGAACATCTGCTACAACAGGTATTTGCTGAATCACTGGGGGTTGATTCCTATTCCCATTTGCATTCCCAGCTCCACTGCGGGTTCTTGCCATTTTGATCTATACACAGAATAAGGTGAATTTAGATCTTTATTCAGGATAGACGTTTAAATCATCCTTATCTCTCTGAAACGTTTACATTCTAGTTCTAATATCGTAGTTGTACGTTTAGAATCCTAAACACATAAGGTTTCCAGATCCGGTCGGCAACAAACCATAGATCCGAACAAATATCATCATGTCAGGCACAAAGCATTTAGCACATAAAAGCATTTTAGGCACAATTCCTAAAATAAACTAGTGCTCACACCTCACAATCATCGCTTAGCATTCTAAGTTTAAGTCTAGAAATCCTACAAATTCCTAGTTCGCTTAAACTAATACTCTGATACCAACTGTGACATCCCCCTTTTCCATGGCCAAAAAAAACCGATTTTGTTTATGCTTGTTTGAAAATCAGAGTAACATTTTAAATAAAAGTGTTGCGGAATTTGTCCCAAAACAAAATATGATAAAGATTTATCAAAAGCATTTCCAAGGAAATGTATTTCATTAAAAGACTCGGGATGTCATGTTCGACACAGATCAAAAGCATAAACAGTACAACATAAGCCTTACTACATTATTTCATATCTACAGGCCTATATCCGTAATCCCTCATCCAAAACATCACATCTATGCTCGAGCGCCACTACCTGTAATACATGAAACTGAGTGGGTCAGGCTTGGGAGCCTGGTGAGCACATAGGGTTTTCAACCCACAATAAATAAGTTTATTAATTTCATCAATCAACAATAACCCGATTACCCGTTCCCGTTATCCTCACTTTACGTCCCTAAACACCTATCATAAGGGACCTAGCCTAAGGATCATCATCGGGATGGACACCACTGCTAAGGCGGTTCCTCAGCAATAAATGTCCTAAAGGCAACCATGAGGGGGATGGAGTACACCGGTGAACACATCGTTCACAAACACCTACAGGTTGCGAGCCTGCTAGCGTTCCACTGGACTGTCTAGAAGAGTCTGTGGTCGTCATCTATACTCCGCTAGATGACTGGATCACCAACAACATCGAGGTCTCTCATCATTTTATCATACATCGTCTTATTACATCTACCCATGTTTTACCCCAACATTTTTGTAGATATAAAATACATATACAGTTTAAATTATTTAAAACATGTATAAAAATCTTTCATCAGCATAGGCAGCAAGTATTCAGATAATATGCACACATAGCACGTAATTTATATAAAATACGTCATATCTATGTGTAAGATGAAAGTAACTATGCACTCACCTGATTAGGTGGTGACTCGGTACTCGAACAGCACTTCGTTATCTCAAAACAATTTTTCCTTGACCAAAACCTAGTATCAATATCACTAGAGTTTAGTTTTAATGTTAACCGCGACTAATTAATAGTCTAGCTCTTATTATTATTATTATATAAGCGTTAAATAACACTCATATTACTCATAATAATAGCCCAAATAATTATTTTAAGGACCTAATAACATTACTATAATTATTTAAAAGTTATATTAAATATTTCATAGGCGTAGCTCACTTACAACGGATTTTAAAGAAAACCGGGCTTTGCTCGGAGCAACGTTTCCGAACCGAAAGACCCTTTTTCTCGGGACTTCGGGAGCCTCGGGGCTTCCTTTGGGTGCTAGGGATTTTTCCTAGGGTTTAGGGGGGTTAAAGGGGTTGTGAGAGAAAGTAGAGAGAGAAAGAGTTGTGAAAATGTGTGATTTCCTCGGCAGCCCTCGCAGGGTATTTATAGGGTCGGAACTTCGGATCTACGCGGGGCGTTTAGCAAGTTACGCGGGGCGTAACTTCGGATAAGGGTGCCAGCTTCGCACAGCTGGCTCGCACTCGCAAGAGGATCAGGTCCGAAGGTACGCTGGGCGTACCAGCCTTGGACACGGGGCGTAGGGCGAAGCGAGGCGACGTGGCGTTCATCGGATGCGAGACCGTGGGGAGCAAGCAACGACTAGGATCTTGCCACGTCATCACAGTTTCGCAAATTGCACACTTAACTTCTAAAAATCATAACTTTTGCATACGAGCTCCGTTTACGATGTTATTTATATCCACGCGTAGGCGGGAACGTACTCTACAACTTTCGTTTAGACTTCGTTGGCTAAATTTGACTTTATTTTAAAAGTTATATTTTTAACAGGTCGGGATAGGATTGGTCCGTTAAAAATTCATAAATTCTTCATCCGACGTCTGTTTTCGTCTGTATTTTTATCGTTATGCTACTATTAACAAGATCTTCGATTCTCGTTTAGGTTGGGTCGGCTAAAAACCGCTCGATCTAATATTCGAACTTCGGGCTGTACACTGCTAAGCCGAAACTTCGAAAAATCATAACTTCCTCATACGAAGTCAGATTTGGGCGTTCTTTTTATGGACGCTCTCGGTTTAACGTTTTCTACGACTTTCCTTTAGATCGCTAAGGCTAAAACCCACTCTATCGTAAATTCACTATTTACACTTCCTGGTATCGTGTCGGTTCCATCACGAAACTTCGACGGGTCATAACTTCTTCGTTATAGCTCGAATTTCGGCGTTCTTTATATGTCCAGAATCCTTGTTTCGACCACTACAACTTTATGTAAAGATATCGGGCTTATATTATACTTTAATTTTGACGCTTATTTTTATTCTTTATTAATTATACATTTATAATTAAATAATAAGCACATAAATTCACATAATTCACAAAATACTCAAATATTTCATCTTTATTACATCAAAAGAGTTACAATAGTTGACATAGACTATTACATCGTCTAAAATGCTTAGCCCCGAAACCCGGGCGTTACACATCACCTGACGTGGAATGAACGACTGTTCCACATCCACTAGTACCCTGGTTGTTGTGGTATTGTGTCATGGCTGTAGTAACAGCCGCAGCTACCGCAACATTAAGAGCTGCCGTATCGAATTGTGGAGGGGGTGGTGGAGGTGGTGTTTGAGTTGGAATAATCAGAGGATTACGCCTTGTTGACTTACGAGGAGGCATCTTTCAACTATAAGTTTAAAAGATGAGTACAATGATAAGAATTCAATAGTGAAGTTAATGAATGAGTCGCATGACCTAAATCGCCATAGTTCAACAACTAGATAAGAGTAGGAGTTCCATAGAGTTCTAGAATTACAAGAATGAAAGTATTTGAACAAAGATTTCTACAAAAGATTAGCTGACTGCCAATACCATTAATATTAAGGATGTAATTAGTTTGGGGAAAAATTGACCTAAGAGTAGGTCTTACATCATATCAGAAGTAGTAAAATTTTGACAGTTTAGAAGTCTAGTTAAAGTGCTTGAATCACAGGAATATTTTATAGAAAAGTGCTTCATAGAGCACCGATACGAAAGGCTATTCCTTAAACCAAAAGAAACGATGAGTCATACATCTTCTACTGGCGACGGGTATTCCTCAGGCGAACCCTCAGATCTGCCAGTTGACGTACTACGTCTTGAAGATGTCGCTCATGAGCTCTCTGACGCACTCGAAGTTCTATGACTTTAGCTTGGGATGCAGCCAACTGTTGCTGCAGAGCCTCATTGGTTCTCCTAGTCCTTTCCATGGCTTCTTCGAGTTGGCGAATGCGGACCGTTTTAACGCCAGAGTTAGCATCAATTTCCATGACTCGGTCGATGGCTGCTCTACCTTGCTCATTATTTCGAGCAATCCTGCGGACCATAATGGGCAGGACTCAGTTAGCTGAGCCTCCTTCGCTGAGATTGTAAAAGCTTCGGTCTCGATTGAAGGGTAATGGTTGACCCTGTTCATCACTCCAAAGATTCAAGTTTGTCGCCCACAAGGGTGTGGGACCTTGAAATGCAGGTCGGGGGTTGAGATTTGGGTTTTGAACGTCTTGAGGTAGGTTGTTGACTTCTGGTTCGGAGTCAGAACCATCCGAAAAGCCTTCTGCGAGGTGATCATCCAAAGGGATTGGATGATCATCTTCTGGCTCTTCATCAAGCCATCCAGCATTGCCCTGATTTGGGAAGTACGGGTCTCTGGGGATATGGAATCCAGCCATGTTATCTACGCGAGAAGTAGGGGTAAAAGAAATAGTTAATAGACGTACTAACTAAGATAATTATAAGATGATCCTCATCAGTACTCCAACATTTGCGTAGTGCATACCAGTCATATGTAACCAAAACAGGATAGACCTTCGAATAAGTGATCCTAACTCTAAGTCCACAACCAAACAAGGAACAGGAAGTAAAGCAAAGATCACAGATTCTAAGTCTATGACACCCTAGTTACATATAACCGTAGTGTATCCACTCAGCAACTATTGGCATACTAATAAAGACCTGTTTAGTTCTCAAATAAGTAATTATAGTAACACAAAATACTCCTATAGTATTTTAAGTTTATGTTCTATTCTAATGTTCTCATTGTAGTAGTGTTGGTAAGTTTTTAGACTTGTTGCTACATCACAACCATTCTCGGCATATGCTAATCACTTTTCGGACCAACATAGTTGATCAGGCTATGTCACTCCCAGAACTGACCATACATCCCGAGCTTACTTGTGATGTTCAACAATCGCAATAATTTTGTTATGTTCTAGTATGACACTGTTCTATAGTAAGTATGTAGGTATGTAATTATATATACTTCTAGTTAAGTATTTTAGTACTTAAAAGTATAAACTCTTGGTCAGAGTATTTTAATCCATATGTGTTTATAGTTTGTATATCTTTTATGGGTTGATATACTCGATTCACTATAAACAATGCTCTGATACCAATCTGTCACACCCCAAAACCAAGAACGGCGGAAACGTTATGGGGTGGAGGACGTCATGTACAGTATCATAACAATGCAAAGTAGTAAATAAGCAACAACGACATCCATTGCATTAATAGTATAATTTAATACATGTGTGTTATTTCATAGTAATATGACACCAAAAATGAATCAAAATAAAAGACGAGTCTTGAACATGCTCCGTCTTCTCAAAACCTGGTCATCGGTACCTGTCTACTGGTGACCTGAGAATACAAGTTATTTTGAAAGCGTAGATCAGCATTTAAGCTGGTGAGTTCATAAGTATTTAGTGTCAATGTTTGTATAAGTTTGATGAAAATGTTTGTAATTGATCAATGTAAATGTTTGTATATGTTTGAATACTCCTAGAAAAACCTATATTTTCTACTAGTATAAAAAGTAGTCTTCTACCAAGACCCGACTGTTTTGTATGTTTGTTTCTTTGTAAAAGTGAATGCTTTTCCCAAATATGACTATCATTACCAAAATATAGTTTTATATTACCCTTTATGTGAGAAGATCACAATTTTAATATAATGGGAAAAATGTATGTGTACTGCAGTATTATTTGTATTAACTACTGAAGTAATAACTACCTTAAAACCAATGGTTTAATTAAGGAAAAATGTGATAAGATTGTTACCATATTAAACTGACTATAACACGACGATGAAATACGTCGGAACAAATGACATTTGACACCCGTAGACTTGCAAGTCCTGCTATAGCGAACAACAAGGTGTAGGATAGTCAATCCCGTATAGATCTATACGCAAACTCACGCTCTTCGTCCAGGAGATTCTGGTTACAAAACCTGACATAACGAAATGGTCGATGTGTCATAAAGTAGTATCTCACATTATGTTATCTATGAATCTTGTTATAGTATACTTGTTATAGTAATAGTATTCTATGTATAGTATTCTCTGTTATAATATCCTTTGCATAATATTCTCTGTTATAGTATTCTCTGTTATAATATCCTTTGCATAACATTAGAACCGTCGGAACCGGAACCGGAACCGGATCGGAACCGGACCGGAACCGGAACCGGATCGGAACCAGACCGGAACCGGAACCGGAATTGGTAATAGGTCCGGTTACCGGTTCTCCATTTTTATGAAAACCGGTCCCGGTTTGACATTTTTTTCATTTTTTAAAATGCGCATAACTCGCTCATATGAAGTCGAAATTATTTGATATTTTTCCAACATGTAATTTGGAGTTTGTAATTCATTTTTGACGGTACAAACGTATGTTTTGGTTTGATATTGAATCAGACACATGCCCCGAAAGAAAGCATATCGATGTTGCGTTTTTTTTATTTCAGCATAATTTTTTTGTTTTTTTGAATATGTCCCATTTTTTAAATGTGTATAACTCACTCATATGACGTCCGAATTACTTAACTTTTTTTCCAGCATGTAATTTGATGTTTGTAGTTCATTTTAGACTATAAACACACATATTTTGGTTAGATATTGAATCAGTTATAGACCCCGGAAGACAACATATCAATGCTGCGTTTTTTCTGTTTCAGCATTTTTTATTTTTTTGGAATCTGTCCTCGTTTTTAAAATGCGCATAACTCACTCATATGAAGTCGGAATTACTTGATTCTTTTTTCATCATGTAATTTAGTGTTTGTACTTCAATTTAGAATGTAAAAAGTCATAATTTGGTTAAATATTGAATCATTTACAAGCTCCAGAAGATAGCATATAATCTATAGTATTTCAACCGGTTCTACTTTGAAAAATAACCGAAAAACCGGGACCGGAACCGGAACCGGCGCTAGAACCGGCGGTCCGGTTCCCGGATCTTATAATATACGAAAACCGGTTCGGTTCCGAACTGGTCCGGTTCCAAAGCTCATCCCCAGTTTGGGCAGAGAATGGTGAGCAGAGTCGGTTGCTATAGCTGGCTAGATTTTCAATCGGTCTCCTCATGCATCTCTAGATGGAATTGTACCGTATAGGGTATAGTCAGGGGAACATGCAGATTATGAGAAACTCATAATCTTCAGGTGCACAACCTATTATCATGTTAGTGAGGGAAAGCTTGAAGCAAGATCCAAGAAGGAAATTTTCTTGGGATATGCATCAGGTGTGAAAGGCTATCGTCTTTGGTGTTTGGAAGATTCCAAGTTTATAATTAGCATAGATGTTACTTTTGATGAGAACTCCAATGTAGCTTCTTCAAAAGCTACGGTCCCAAATGGTGATGGCATTGAGACAGTCAAGTCTCAAGTAGTTGATATAGACCCTAAAATCCAACAAGGTTCTATTTGTGTTCACGAGGAAGATCATGGTGTTTTTCACGATGATATTGAACATGAGACGGTTCAACAAGAAAATATGCACGAACTAGTGGAACAAGAGCTCGAGGACAATTCGGTCTCTACTAGGCCGAGGCGAGCATATAAGAAAGTCCAAAAGTTGGGGTCTAATCAACCCTTGAACCACTACGAGCATGCAAGTTTGGTTGAGTATGCACTCTCGATGGAGGAAGATGAGCCAGTCTCCTTCAAGGAAGCTATTCAGAATGGCAATAATGAGAGTTGGTTGGCTGCTATGGAAGAAGAGATGGAGTCTCTTCAAAAGAACCAAACTTGGGAGGTGGTCCCATTACTCGTAGGAAAGAAAGCTATTAGTTGTAAGTGGGTGTATAAGAAAAAGGAGGATTCTTCCAAACTTGGTGGTACAAGGTACAAGGAAAGATTAGTAGCAAAGGGGTTTGCACAAAGAGAGGGAGTAGACTACAATGATATATTTTCTCTGGTAGTGAAACACACTTTCATCCGGGTATTGTTGGGTATTGTTGCTCATGGTGATTTGGAGGTGGAACAACTCGATGTAAAAACCGCTTTCTTGCACGGAGAATTGGATGAGGAAATCTATATGCATCAACCTGATGGATTCAAGGTTGTTGATAAGGAAAGTCAAGTTTGTCGCTTGAGGAAATCACTATATGGATTGAAGCAATCTCCTCGACAGTGGTACAAGCGATTTGACTCTTTCATGCTGAAGTATGGGTTCTCCAGAAGTCTATATGACTGTTGTGTTTACATGTGGAAGCTTCGTGGAGGTGATTATATCTATCTTCTTTTGTATGTGGATGACATGCTTATTGCTTCGAAGAGTAAGGTTGAGATAAATAGGCTGAAATCTCAACTTGGTAAAGAGTTAGAGATGAAGGACATGGGAATTGCCAAGAAAATACTGGGTATGGAGATTAGAAGAGAGAGGACTAAACATCGATTGTTCTTGAGCCAAAAAGGCTACATTGAGCGGGTTATTGTGAGGTTCGGGATGCAAGATTCCAAGTCAGTGCTGACTCCATTGGCTACACATTTTAAGCTCTCTAGTAGACAATCTACCTCTACAATAGTAGATGAGACGTACATGGAGTGTGTGCCTTATGCCAGTGCAATTGGCAGTCTGATGTATGTCATGGTGTGTACATGTCCAGATATTTCACAGGCGTTCAGTGTGGTCAGCAGGTTCATGGCGAACCCAGGGAAGGCACATTGGGAAGCTATGAAATGGGTCTTGAGGTATTTGAAAGGAACCACTGTTATTGGTTTATCCTTTGGTGGAAATACATGTCAAATTGCTAGATTTGTGGATTCAGATCATGCTGGTGATCTGGATAGATGTCGATCTACTATTGGTTATGTGTTCAAAATACATGGTGCTCCAGTTAGTTGGCGATCGATGCTACAAGCAACAATAGCGCTTTCTACTACAAATGCTGAGTATATGGCTATAACAGAAAGTGTAAAGGAAGCACTGTGGTTGTGGGGTTTTTAGATGATTTGGGGTTTGAGCAAGATTGTGTAGACTTGTGGTGTGAGAGTCAATGTGCAATTCACTTAGCTAAGAATAAAGTTTATCATGATCGTACCAATCATATAAATGTCAGATATCATTTTGTGTGGGATGTCGTAGAGGATGGTGATATTTCTCTTATGAAGGTGCACACTGATGAGAACCCAGCAGACATGTTAACCAAGGTGGTACCAGGTGGCAAGTTTAAGCATTGCTTGAACTTGCTTAATATTAATCAGTGTTGATTGCCCTTGAGGGTAATGACATTGTGGGGCAGTGTCTGGGTGCGGTGGAGTTTTCACCCGGTGAGGTGAACAACGGTGGCTTGATCCCAGATGAGGGTACGTAGGCAACCATGGTCAAATGGTGCATCCAGATTGAGTTTTACATATCAAGGAGTGCAATTTCTTCTTTGGTGTATCGTCTAAAATTTGAGGTCTATCAAATGTTGTTCGTGGTGGAGAATTGTAAGTGGTCAGCCCAAGAACTCAACTTGAATTGACTTGGGTCAGCCCAACCGTTTTGGGTTAAATGACCCAGTTCATAGCCCAAATGTTTGTAGGCTCATGTATGTTTGTTTATATGCTATTTTTAGCTGTAAAGAGAGATAGAACGTAAGTCTTGTAACAGGGGATAAAAGTGAGGTAAATTACTTCTTAACCTAATACAAAGTTTTCTCTCGTCTGGTGGATGTAAGCAGGTTATCACTAAACCACGTTAAATCTATTGTTCTTCATTCTCTATTTACTTTTTTTATCTTGGTTATTGTCATTGCTTGTTCTTGGGTCTAAAGGCAAAACGGGAATACAAACAGAAAGGTTAACTGCTGTCAAAGTTTTATATTCTACATTTGGTTTCTATTTTTCTGCATTGTTTCGCTAAAGTAACAGTAGTTTTTATCTTACTTAATAAAAAAAACTCAAATGATGTTAGTTTCTCAAACATTTCTCTCACACACTCTTCCTCATGCAACCTCTCCTACATTGTTTCTTGGCACATCTGTTCCTCCTCCCCAGTGCCCACAATTGCCATCAATGCAACTCGTTAGGCCGCTACAACCACCTTCCATTGTCGGAACCGCCTACAACCACCCTATGGCTACCAGCGCCTGTAGGCCCTTCTTCTCGACGACATTTCTTTTCAGGCACATTTGTCTTTTGAAATTCTTCGAAAAATTCAGAAGGCTAATGCAACCACAAACTTTTAGTAAGCATTTTGCATATAAGTAGCACAAGGCTGAGATGTTTTAAACCTGAAAGTTTTATAAAATTATATACTTTGTATATACGCCGCAAAAGGATTAAACAATTTAGAACGACCGATGCAAGGCTAAATGAAATTTGAAAGGATGTGTGAAGAAGCTAGTAGTCGGTTAACGTGAATACTAACATGGTATTTTGGCTCCTGTCGTTTTTTTTATTGGCAATTTAGCTTTTTAGATGTTGGAGTTCGTCGTGTTGCTGATATATTTTGCTTTTGTTTGGTTTCCTATGTGTTATACCTTTTCTAAGGGTGTTGTATGGGTGGCATCACTAAAACCAAAAAACCTAAAACTGATTTCATAGGAACTAAGGAATCGATAACCGAAACGGTTCTGGTGTTGGGGTTCCATATCCGAAAAGAATCTATTCTTATTGTTTTTCTCTCATAGTAACAAAGTCCTCTTAAAAACAGTCTCAATTGGTATATTGTATAAATTAAGACTACTCCAACTCAATCTCCAACAATTTTTACTTGGTAATATATAATATTCATTTATACCTACCAATGGAGACGATGGTTGTTCTTGACATGCATGTCTTATAGCAATCCGCAACAACTGTAGTGCAACAACTTTAGAAGAAGCTGAAGGTGTTGGAGAAACATTGAAGACAAAAGATAGAACATAAAAAATTGTTGTGCAACAAAACAAGATTTTTTTATTAATCACAATACCAACACGATTTATATATATATATATATATATATATATATATATATATATATATATATATATATATATATATATATATATAGGGTAGATGATTGTTTCTTAACCATCACAACCGTTTAACAGAACCATTGTAACTCTTTATCAAACCGAGACAACATTTGAGAACCATTGCATCGATACATCCTTGAAAGAACCGATTTTTTTTTCTTTGTAACTTCCATAACAGTCAACTTAATAAAATGTTGTTCCTATATATTGACCCATTTTCTCTGTCTAGCTTATGGGCGTGTTCGGAAAAACTAGCTGGTAGCGGATAGCGGGTAGCCGGTAGCGGGTAGCGGCTAGCTTTTGATTTTGGGGGGTTTGTTTACGTTAAAAGCTAAACGCTCCTGTCACCGAATGAGGCTTTTTATTTTTTACTAGCGTTTTTTAAAAGCTAGAAGCCAGAACCTGTCAAACGCTGCGTGGCGAACTCGCCCTATATATCTTTCAACAAAAGGTAGCATTCATTTAGTTTTCTTCAAAGGACTAATGTCTCTGTGATGCTCACATGCTTCTTCGGTTTATCTCTAAATCAACAGTTTGCTTTGATCATTGAATATTTTAAATCTCAATTTTTCTAAGATTGTAAGGATCATAGACTTCCCATGGAGTAAAGGAACGTGGCCATTGTAGATGCTACTGATGTCATTAACCATCCTACCGTCTGCCGCATCTGTCTTTCTACTGGTTTAGCAGTTTCGCTTTGGATTTGCTTTTGGTTAACATGTACATGTATAGCTTTAGATTTAATTTTGGATTTTCTAAGGTTTTATTGTATTTGGGTTTGGTAAATAGAAATAACTTGATCGCTAGAAAAAGTTTATGGTAGCTAGTATTATTGGTCGGCGTGAAGGGAAATACATATTTAAAAATAAAAATAAAAAGAAATAAAACCTATTAATTGTTAATTCACTACCTTTTAGTAAGTAAAACCTATACCTTGAAACTGTATTTTTTTTTTGCTGCCACAAGAAAGTTATGCATGGTTGTAGGTATTAGCCTATTAGGTATATAAACAGGCAAACGTTAGTGTTGCTTTGTAGAATAAAATAATATAGTTAAGATAAATATATTTTAAAAATAACTATATTATTAATATTAATTATAAAATATAATTTATTATATTAATTTGTTATATAAAGTTGTAATGATTTTGAACGATATTATAATATCTATTAAAATTTAACATTTAATGTTTGTTATTCTTTGTTGGCATGTAAATTAAACTAAGTATAATTATCCATTTAGTAATAGTTTTAACGTATAATTAATTAATTCATAATTTATTTATTTGACGTTTTTTGTAAGGCAATGTAATGTAATTTATAAAATTATGTTTTTTTTAATTCTTATTATTGTTAATTGATTTAAAACCCGTTTATTTGAAAAAATTCCAATTATTTTATAATATAGTTTTGATTTTTTTTAGTTAAGTTGACGTGTGAATTTAGGTTTTACATTTAAAATATTTAAACATTCTAAACTATTTAAAAAATAGTCTTTGAATATTTTTAATTTTATTTGATATTTTGATTTATATTTTGGATTTAACATGAATTTAAATGATATTTTGATTTATAATTTGAATCAAGGTTCTAAATAACGTTAGGCGTGGCTTGGCGGCAAGGTAAAAGTTAAGTCATGACAAGCCTTGTCGAGTCATGGCGTTTTAAAGGCGTGACTATTTTCTATATATTACAAGAGATAAATCATATAATTATTGATTTTTATCAAGTATATCAAGTTTTTAGAAGTGTTATATTAGTATTTAATATAAAAAGTTAACAAAAACTTAATTATTTTAGTCCCGATAAAAAAAAAAAAACAAAAAAAACTCGTGCCTTGAAAAAAACTCGCGCCATATCGCGATAAGGCGCGCCTTGACACGTTATTTGGACGCCACGCTTAACAAACCCGCCTTGGACGTTTTCGTAACGGCTACACTACGCCTCACGCCATGGCACGCCTTGAGGCGTGCCATGGCGCGTTTTTTAGAACCATGATTTGAATTTAACAAGAGATTTAAACTAATTTTTAGTATAGTATATATAAGAATTCAAAATATCTAGCGTAAATATATATGATACAGTTATCATTTAATAATAAGTTTAAATTAGTGAATTAGATATATTAGCTTGAAATTTAAAGTATTTGGGGTATCAAATACATATTATGCAAATAAAAATTCTGATAAATATATTTTGTTGAAAATTATTATGTTATTTGTTACATCCGGTTTTCAAGTATGATTTTGGGCATTAATTTATTAATCAAGTAAGTTTCGAGGGTTTGGAGTTTTTGTTTGGTCGTGGCGCGGTGATGGAGATCTATCGTGACGCGACAACGCCATTTATGTAGTGGCCCAATCACAACCTGGATCGCGATGTTGTGGCGGTTGTGCACAAAACCCTAAATCTCGGGCCTTGGGCCCTATGTAAGGATGTTACTCTCTAGGATTTCTCAATATTGAGGCCTCCACCTCCAGAATGCCAAACCCAAGCCTTAAGTGTGTGTGGGAGATTTTGAGCCTTAAAGCACCATTTAGAGAAGAAGAAGGTGATATTGGAGCTTAATGAGCAGTTGAGTATTGTTGAAGGTCTACTCAGATTTTTCCAAGGTTTAGGACCTTGTCTCGGTTGATTAAAAGCGTGTTGTCGTTAGCGGTTATAGGTTCTCCAGTCATCTTCTGCTAGGGGTTAAATAAGGCGAGGCTCCACCTGGGTGCTGCAAGGAAATTTGAGATCTCGACTGGATGATAGAATGATGCGCTATAGATGAATGGTAGTTTATGTAAGTAAGGTCGTAGTTGGTCCTTGGCATTTTCCTTGTTGACAAGATGTGGTTGGGTTGTTGTGAGGTATTATGAGGTATGTTGATTGGGTTCCTATAGATGAATGGTAGTTTATGTAAGTAAGGTCGTAGTTGGTCCTTGGCATTTTCCTTGTTGATAGGATGTGTTTGGATTGTTGTAAGGTATTATGAGGTATGTTGATTGGGTTCTTATAGGTCGGTAGGATGATGGTCGCATGCCTATAGGACCACTGAGGTGTTGGTCATGAGTCTTCACCCCGTGGAGGAATGGTGGCAAGAGCAGTGTTGTACCATGATCCTGACATTCCAATGGATAGACGGTGTCACAGTATCTCATGAGTTTATGTGTGAGTGACATTCACGTGTGGAACCTGATAGTCATGCTATTCAGCTTATGAGTTGTTTACTTATTTTACCTTGTTGTGGTTTGAGGGTTTAGAGCCGTATGTAAAGGCTATTTATGGTGCAATATCCGTCAGTTTTTGTAACACCCAAGTTCCAGGTATAATTACCTTTACGAATGTGGACATTTAAGACTTAGACCTAAAAATTTGTGATGGCCACGGCGTGGTGATGATGACACCACGACGTGGCGGCACCAGAGTGAAACACACATTCTTCTTTGGTGTCATGATGTGGTAAGATATTAGTCATGGCATAGCAACTGTCTGCATGCAAAACCCTAATTTTTCAGGCCTTAAGCCCTGTTTAAAGGATATGATGGCTACGGTTTGCACACCAGTCTCCATCACCTCTCGTTCGACCTAGAAGCATCCATAGCCTCCATTGTTGAGCTTTTGAAGTTTTGTTGTGAGTTTTGGTGAGAAGAAGAAGAAGAAGGTACCCATTGCGAGAAGATACAGCAAGCAAGCTCCTCCTCCACATTCTAACACATATTTTGGAGCATTATGAGTCTTCAAGATCTAATCTTTATGTGCCATGTTTCTATATCTAGACTTTTATGCCTTGTTATTCACGTTTGGCTTAGTTAGGGTGGTGGGATCTCATAAAGTTGGCCCTTTTATGGATCCTTGAGGTCCCCTTGAGGTCATATGTTCTTGAGCTGAAGTACGATTGAGTTTTGATTCCTTGCACCACGTTTTGACCTAATTTTCTCCATTGTTGAACTAGTTTGATTTCAAGACATGCATTTCCATAAAGCATCGATTTTTATGACCTATTGAGTAAGGTAAATCCTTCTGGAAAGTGTGGATGTATAGTTTGAAGGATTAAGAGCTTAATGAGTTAAGTTGCTTAGGATGGATCCCACGACGTGGAGATTTAGCCTCACGATCTAGCCTGGGTGGTCTTCATGACTGTTTTGTCGTGAGGTCACCACAACGTGGCAAATGCTTGGCCATGGTGTGGAGACTGACTGTTGGACTTTTGATCGTTAACTGTTTGAATTTTAACCTAGATTAACTTTAGGTTAATTTGTGGGTTTTGGGTTGTAGTTTAGGAATTGGTCCCTGATTGTTATATAGGTGATCTGTAGTACTACTTATTGGATCTGTAAGTAGTGTTGTTATTTGCTAGACTTTGACGTGAATTTTCTCATTTCTTTGTACTATAGTATGTATGCTTGTGTGTAGGATGTTGGTATTTTGTAGTGATATGTTAGATTGGTAGATCTATCATGATTACCTGTCTTTTGGCTATTGTTTGCTTATTTATTTGTTTTCAAATGTCGGCATATTATGGTTGGTTGGGTTGAGGCGGACCTGCTTTGGGATGTAGACCAAGATACTCGGGAATTCCAATATACTATAGGCCTTGTGAGACGGTCTAGTCAAACTGTAGGCCTAAGGTAGGGGTCCAGCTACTGTACGTGTTACGAGGCGGGCCAGTAGACTGTAGGCCCAGTAGAGCGGTCCAGACATCTTGTAGGCCTTGCAAGGCGTTCCATGCAAACTGTAAGCTCATGTGTGCATGCATTCTATGTGTATTGTTGTGTGGGGTATTTTTGTGGAAACTCACTAAGATTTGGCTTACAATTGTGGATTTAAATATTTCACGTACTTCAAAGGATCATGGGAAAGCTACGGCTTGATCGTACACATCATCCTGTGGATTTTTATGATGAGAGATGTTATTTGATACACTGATTTTGTTACTACTATGTTTTGGAAAACATGATGGTTGACTTATGGGTTTTTTATTGAATGACTTTTAAAATGACAAATTTTACTATGCATTTTGCGATGTTACAAGTTGGTATTAAAACCCCGTTTTGAGGGATTTGGATGAACATTTGTGTGATTCCAAACTTAAAGTATGGATCTTCAAATACATTTTCATAAATAATTTTTGAATAACAAAAAGAGAGGATGTGATGTGTACAATCAGTCGGAGCTTAACGAAAAGTTATTCCCCAAGATACCTACACTTGTTATATATATATATATATATATATATATATATATATATATATATATATATATATATATATATATATTGGTGATATGTTAGAACTGCATGATGGATTATAGGCTAGTGATATTCAGGAATTGCATGATAGAATTTCTGATTTAAGATGCCTGATAGCCTAGGGGATTTATTGATATGTTATATGAAACTAACATTATTATTGTAGTGGTTTGGTGTGTACAACATGATTGTACCTAACTAAGATTTTATAGCCTGAGAATGCTTGATTTTCCTTATTTCCTGTTCCTTGTCTGGTTGTGGACTTAGGGTAGAATCAATTATTCGAATGTCTATCGAATCCAGTGTTATGTATGATTTGCATACACATGACAACTGCAGATTTAGTGAAGGTTTCATGAGTCAAGTGTGGTTGTTAGTGAGCTAGAAAAAGTAATCATTTAAGAGCTACTCTTAAGATAGTGTACATAAGATGTATGTGTATCCTAGTTGGTTTGGGCCTAGTCATCAGGAATTTATGGCAGTCCTCCAAGACAAATACAGTTAGGTGAGGAATGTAGTTTGGGCCCGTACTATTAGAAGCACAGGACCTATACATGTATCAAGGAAGTCACGAGTTCCGAGGAATCATTGATCGAGTAGTGATGTGTTAGAGTATAATGTGATTTTTTGACGTGTTCTGGTGTATTATTTTTAGTATGGAGACTACGAGAGGTTTAGGATCAGGTACTAATGGCCCAGAGGGGCCTGGTTTGGGTGACGATGAGATCTATGAGTTGATCATTACTCATGTGACTTTTACAATCAGGGAGGCGATCCCAGAGATGGTTGGGTCTATCAAGACCGCTCTAATTGAAATGTTCTATGAGCATTATGTTGTTGTCGGTGAGGCTGCTACTGTCATAACCACTGCATTCATTGTGGTTACAGGACTTCAGGGAGGAGGGTCTATGTATTATCGGGAGTTCGGAAACATGAATCCCCCAGAGTTCGATGGGGTCAAGAACCCGATTATTGATATGAGATGGATATCCGATGTTGAGGGGTTCTTTTACACATGTTCATGTCCAGAGAATCAGAAGGTGAAGTTTGCACTGAACCTTCTCCGCCTGCAGGCGAAGGATTGGTGGAAGTTTGCCACTCAGGGTCTTTCTATTGCGGAGCGGGCCACAATTACATGGGAGCAATTTATTGATATGTTTCGTATAGAGGATGTTCCACTAGTTGAGATGGAGAGGCTAGCCTAGGATTACATGTTGTTGAAGAAGACGACATAATAGGTGACGAAGATCAACAAGATGTTTATTGAAAGAGCCTTCTTCTGCCCCGAGTATGCTGCTTCAGAGCAGGTTCAAATGTTGTGATACTTGATTATGCTCAAGACTGGGATTCGAGAGTTTATTTTGACTCAAAAATATCGTTCCCTTTCAGAGTTATAGTCATTTTCCCGGAGCAGAGAATAAGATTGAGTTGTAGGCGAAGGAGAAGAGGCAGGCCCCAGTTCAGACTCAGCTAACAGCCAAGCGGTTCAAGCCTGCTGATTCCCGATCCAGAGGACAAAGAGGCCGCACTTCTGGCAAGTACAGGAAGGTGCATGATGGAGTTTGTCATTCAGCGACCGAATGCCACAAATGTATCAAGGAGGGTTGTTTTTCCAAAGATTTTCGGCAGCAGTAGTAGCAGCAGCCCCTACAGCAGCGCACCCAAGTTTGTTATCACTACGATCAAGTTGGCTATGTGAAGGCCAACTGTACCTTTCTTGCTGCTAGGCCAGTGTAGGCACCAACTCCTACTACTCTTCGGATCACGAATGGACGTTAGGAGAGGGTTGAGGCCCAGAAGGCCAGGGGTCGTGCGATCTAGATGACTGCAGAGGATGCCAGAGCAGCGCTTGACGTCGTTATTGGTATGTATTCATTTAGAATTATGTCAACATATATTTTTGCACACTTATATTTATGTTCCTGATAGGTACATTCTTAGTGAATTCATTGTCTGTTCTTGTGCTTTTTGACTCGGGTGCGAGTCGGTCTTTTGGTTCTCAGTCTTTTAGTAGCGATTTTGATATGAACCTTGGAGAGTTAGTGAAACATCCTGATGTTCAGGTACTTCTAAATTCATCCCTATAATTCTATTCCATGTTATTTTGGTCCCTAAGTCTAAGAATTTATGCTTTGAAGCCCTAGTGGCAATTTTGTAAATATGCAAAGAGGAGTACGCCATGCGTACATGTGTGTATGTTGAGCGTACTAGGGCGCCCTAGTACACTGGACGTACACTTATATACGTGGTGTGTACTAGATTCATGAGGAAACCCTAATTTTTAGGGTTTGGGTGGTATTTACGCAACATTATGTCTCATTTCACCCTACCTTTTCAGCCTCCACGTACTTTGAGTCGTTTTTGGCAAACCCTAGTCCTCCAAGTGTGTGTTTTCGGCTCAATAGAGTGTTTTTGGTGTGTTGAAGGATGAAGAAGTTGCATCAAGGAGCCTTGAAGTGGAAGAAAGCTTATGGATCTGGGATGTTTGCCTTCTTGAGAAGCTCCAGAAGGTATAAAGTCTATACCTTGACATCTTGGTTGTTAGATCCCATTTTTGGGTGTTTTATGTTACTTTTCTTGTCCCAAAGGTCCCATCTTGTGCATGGTTTGTTCTTGTCATTTTGAGCTGTCCTTTCAGACCCTTAGAAGGGTCATTAGCCATAAAAATGAAGTCCCTTTGGTTAGATTTGATCCATGCATCTTATATGAGGTCTTAATGGATTACGACCTTGTGTTAAGCTGTTATTAAGCATGTAAAGTCATAAAGTTGGAAACTTTATGACTCTAGGGTGGGTTATGTTCATCGATCTGATTTATGGTCTTAAGTGCTTAAGCCATTAAGCACTAAATGGAGATTGGAGGCTGCAAGGGTACGCCCCACGTAGATCGGCGTACGCCTCGCGTACTCGGTTAACCACCCCGATGGTGGTCTTCTACGAGGCATTGCGTACGCTAAGTGTACCTCCGGAGTACGCCCCGCGTACTCGCATTGGTCAGCCTTGTTGAGTTCACTCGGTTGAGTTGACTCGGCTGGGTTGACTCGGTTGACTTACTGGGTTTGACCAGTTGACTTTGACCAAGTTTTACCTTGAGGGTATTTTGGGTATGTTGGGATTTTAATGTAATTGGTCATTTGGTGGAAATAGGTATCGTTTAGAGAGATGAGATTCGGTGTCCGGCCTTATCAATTCTGTTCAGTTTGCGATGTGAGTTTTCCTCACTGTACTTGCGGGTCGAAGGCACCAATGCCGACCCATTGTATTGATATCTTGTTATGTATGCTATTGTACTTTAGTGATCTGTTAGATTGGTATCCTGGTATATAGGGTGATGCTATTCTTAGTGATATGTAGATCTGTTTGACTGGCGGTAGATTGTTATATGATTATTTGCTATATGTGCTAGATTGTTATATGATTATTTGCTATATGTGCATATGTTTGGTTGGTGGCTGAGGCTTCACTGCTTTGTGCATAAGCCAATAGGTCGGGGAATACCAACCCGATGGTTGAGGGCTCAAGGGTATTCTATCCCGAGGATGATTGGACCTATTGTATGTTGGTATTCCAACCCGATGGTTGAGGGGACTGGGGTATTCCAACCGATAGTTGATTGAACCCATAGTATGACGACACTCTAATATTAAACATGTTTTGAAAACTATTTTGTAAACAATGATGATTTGTGGATTGGTTTTAAAAGTTTAAATTTTTCATGAATTTTATGGATGTTACAAGTTGGTATCAGACCTTGGTGTGAGTGAATTGGGGAACACTCGTGTGAATCCAGTCTCAAACTAAGGAAAAAGATTTTTAAAACAATTTTCAAATGGTGTTTAAAATAATCAAGGAGGATGCGATGTGTACAATGAGCCGGAGCCAATAAGTAGACCCTAAATTACCACACAGTTAATTGAGATTATGTTATGATATGTTAGAACAACATGCTAGTAATAGGATAAGGATCTTCAGGAACTGCATGATAGAATTGCCTGATATATGATGTCTGATCTCTTGTATAGTACTTGATTTATTATTGTATGACTCTTTCGCATGTGAACTAGCTATTGAGTGAATACGCTAAGTCACATGCTACATGGTTTAAATGATCTTAGGATAAGGGATTTGGTCCTGCTGCGCAACTCTTGTCTGAGTCCAACCATTATAGAGTTGAATGTTTTAGTCTAAGATTGTTTAAATTGTATGGCATGTGATTGTATTCATGTGATAGTTATCTAGCACCAATGGAGGGTCGTGTCGCAGTTAGTGGTACGATGAGTTGTGTGGGGTCAACCGGCCAATCTTGAGATGTGTAGCCTTCCTCTAGGGTGCGAGAATTTCTTGTGTGTGCATGCTAGTATTTATTGTTAGGGTTGTTGTGACGATCCTTGAGACGAATACGAGTAGGTGTGGAAGGTAGTATTGGCCCATCCTACTGAAAGCACAAGACCCGTATGCGTAACAAGGAAGTCACAACCCCTAGGGATTTGTTGGGAGTTGGTTCCCATGATTATATATATATATATATATATATATATATATATATATATATATATATATATATATATATATATATATATATATATATATATATATATATATATATGTGTGTGTGTGTGTGTGTTTGTTTGTGTGTGTTATCTGATATCTCCCTGGTATATTTTCAGTATGTTGACTACGATACAATTTGAGGTTGGATCCGGGTCAAGATCGGGAGCTGGCACTCGAGGTGGGCCAGAAGTGTCAGAGGACCATATCAGAGAGATTATCCATGAGGAAGTTGTGTCTATTGTCTGGGGGCAGATACCAGAGCTTTTTGGGTCTCTTAAAACCGCGATGATGGAGTTCTTTGATGACAGATACGCATCCATTGCTGAGACAGCTGCTGATGCAGCCACCGCAGCCGCTGCAGTTGCAAAGGTTGGTACGGGTCGGGTTTTTCAGTGTCGAGATTTCGATAATACGAAGCCCCCAACTTTTGATGGAGTTCAGGACCCGATTATAGCTATGAGATGGTTCTCGGATATGTTCCGCTCCAGATATGTGCCGCTGGTGGAGCATGAGAGGTTCGCCCAGGAGTACCTCGATTTGTGGCACGGGACAGAGTCGGTGACGGAGATCACCAAGATGCTCATGGAGAGGGCCATATTTTGTCCTGAGTTTGCCGCCTGTGAGCAGGATCAGATGACCGGTTACTTGAGCAAGCTTAAGATGAAGATCAGTCAATTTGTATCCTTGGTTCTTTGTTGGAGTTGTAGGAGGCCGCCAGACGGCGTGAGATTGAGATTGAGTTGCAGACGAGGGAGCAGAGACCGGCCCCAGGGCAGTTGCAGCCTGCACCGAAGCGGTTTAGGGCCGCAAATTCTAGGTCGGGGATTCATAGAGGCCGCACTTGTGGGAAGTGCGGTAAGGTGCATGATGGAGCTTGTCTAACTTCTTCAGGGTGCCATAAATATGCCAAGAAGGGTCACATTGTGAGGGACTTCCGACAGCAGGCTCCAACTCCTACAATCAAACTTTGTTATCATTGTGATCAGGTGGGCCATATGAAGGCCCAGTGTCCCTTGCTTGCTGGCAAGCCGGCGCAGGCTCCATTTCCGGCTACTTTGAGGATCACTGATGGGAGTCAGAGCAGGGTGGAGCCCCCGAGGGCTCGTGGTCGCGCTTTCTAGCTCACTGCCAAGGAGGCTAGAGCAGCTCCAGATGTTGTGACTGGTATGTTTCTATCCATTATCTTGTTGATTATGTTTTGTGTTATTCTTATATATGTGCCTTTGTTAGGTACATTCCTAGTGAACTCTTTGCCTGCTATTGTGTTGTTTGACCAGGGTGCGAGTCGGTCCTTTATATCTCGTTCATTTAGTAGAGAGTTAGATATTCCTATTGGGGATTTAGAGTGTCCGTTGCAGGTTTCTATCGCCAACGAACATAGGGTTTCTATGTCATCGATATATCAGGGTTGTGTATTGGAGATCATCGTTGTGCCTTATCTGATCGATCTGATCCCTATTCGCATGGGGGATGTTTGTGTGATTGTGGGTATGGATTGGCTGAGCCGGTTTGGTGCCATGATTGATTATGAGGGCCAGCGCGTGGTATTTCAAACCCCAAGTGGGGGAAAACTGGTTATCTATGGAAAGGGCACCAGGATGGGGTTAGGGTTTTGTTCAGTGGCTAGGGCTCGTCAGTATATTCAGCATGGGTGTGTGGGCTACTTGGCTTATGTGTTGGATACGCGTTTTGGGGATTAGATTTCAGTCTCAGAGTTCCCGGTTGTCAGCGAGTTTGCATATGTGTTTCCAGAGGATTTACCCAGTTTGCCTCCTGAGAGGCAGGTCGAGTTCAGGATTGACCTGGTGTCAGGTGCGGCACCGATTGGGCTAACCAATTCGCCTGCGGTGTTCATGGATTTGATGAATCGGGTATACAGGCCGATGCTCGATCCTTCCATTTTGTTTTTTTATGATATATTGGTGTATTCCAAGACAAGAGAGCAACATGAGGAGCATATTTGCGAGCTTCTGGGGTTTTGAGGCGAGAACGGCTTTATGCTAAGTTCTCAAAGTGCGAGTTTTGGTTACGAGAGGTTCAGTTCCTTGGGCACCTCGTTAACCAGGATGGGATATTGGTCGATCCGGCCAAGATCGAGGTCATGATGCAGTGGGAGGTTCCGAAATCTCCCTCGGATATAATGAGTTATTGGGTTTGGCAGGGTACTATCGGAGATCTATTTAGGATTTCTCCAAGATTGTGGTACCCCTCACTTGTCTGACGGGGAAGGGGTGGATTTCTGATGGGGCCTTGAGCAGCAGTGGGCATTCGAGACTCTTCGGCAGAGATTATGCGAGGCCTCGGTATTGACCATCCCGGAGGGAATTGAGGACATTGTGGTGTTCTGTGATGCATTTATCACCGGTTTTGGGGCATTCCTCATGCAGCGAGGACGGGTGATTTCTTATGCTTTGCGGCAGCTGAAGCCGCACGAGACGCGATATCCCACGCATGATCTGGAGTTGGGGCAGTGGTTTTGTCCTCAAGATATGGTGACACTATCTCTATAGTGTCTTTTATACTATCTACATGGATCACAAGAGTCTGAGGCATATTATGGATCAGCCACACCTGAACATGAGGCAGCGCAGGTGGCTGGGCGTAGTAAAGGATTATGACTACGAGATCCTTTCTCATCGGGGTAAAGCGAATGTGCACTACAAGAAGAACACGATTTTGCTAGGGAAAGATTCCGTTGCGAAAAGATGAAATTCCGTTGCAAAAGACGAATAACGACGGAATTCACGACGACCGATTTCCATCCCAAAAAACCCCGTAGTAAGCGTTTTCTAGCGAAACAAGCATTCCGTCGCAATTGTGACAACGGAATGAAATCCGTGGTAGATGGTATTCCATCGTGTATTCTGTAGTAGGATTCCATCATAAATTCCGTGGTAGTTTTTCCATCACAAATTCCGTTGTAGTTAATCCCTAACAAAATTTGTGGTGATGATTCCCTAGCAAATTCTGCAGTGACGAATCCGTAGCAAATTCTGTGGTGGTGATTCCCTAGCAAATTCTATGGTGATGAATCCCTAGCAAATTCCATGGTTGTGGATCCCTAGCAAATTCTGTGGTGGTGATTCCCTAGAAAATTCCACGGTGATGAATCCTTAGCAAATTCCATGGTTGTGGATCCCTAACAAATTTGGTGGTGATGAATCCCTAGCAACTTCCGTTTGATGACTTCCTAGCAAATTCCGTGGTGGTGAATCCCTAGCAATTTTCGTGGTGTATATTATATAGCAGATTCCATATCAAAGATTCCATATGGACGGATGGATAATTGATTTGTAAATTAAATCCAAATTATTTTGTAGTAATATATGAAAAACAAAAATAACAAAAAGATCAAATAACATTATATCATAAAATAATACTATAATTATTTATTACTTGGAAAATGGAAAGTGGCTAATCTAAAATAAATACTTTGCAATAAACATATGAACACTTTATGACCTACTAGTGTTGTTGTTTTGTAATGATATTAATAGGATCTATTTCCGTTTTAAGTTGTTTTTCAAGTTGCCCGACTCTTGCGTTGTGTTGTTCATCTTGGGCCTTCATTATTTCTTTAAGCTCTTCATTTTGCTCTTTTTGTTTAGCAACAGGCTCCCTCATTTCTTCCATTTCATAAAGTCTTTTTTTTGTAAAAGAGTCTAATCCATAAAGTCTTTTTTTTGTTATGACCACCAACAGCAGCATAAAATAGTTTGTCCTCCTCAAATTCAGCAACTTCAACTTCCAACTCTTCCCGTTTTTCTGTATAGGCCGCTTACAAAATAAAAATAATATAAGTTAAAAGATATCAAAGTTATGAATGACATTATGGACTAGCTACAATATAAAATTTTAATTGCACTGAAATGAATATTAGATGAATTTGTCTGTCTTTTTTATTTTTGAAAGTGACCCCATCGTGATTCTTTGTGTGTATCTACAGGAACAATTCACTATGTGGTGGATCACGTCCTAATTTCCTCTTCTGCATAAATATAATAAAATGTCAAATATACAGATAAACATAAATATTGATGTACCATTAAAAAATTACCAAATCAGAAAGCTATCTTCAAATGACTTACGGATCCAACGTTATGGGTAGGTTGTGCTACTGCATCAGCCACACCGTTACACCTATTTTTCTTGTTTTGTTTGGATTTTAGCTTGTATTCATCTGTATTCCATTTTAATTTCCAGGACTTCCAGACTTCATGTGCAATATGGGCTGGTTTAAAGGCCTGTGGGTTTCTTTGTGGGCTCCGCATGTTGTAGAGATATTGTCCATAACTTTGTGGTGCTTTACTTGCCCAAGCTTGTCTCACTAGCGAGTCTATTGTTTTATCCCAAAAACATTTTTTCTACACATTGATAATATAAACATAAGTGTAAATGTAAATGTTTACCAAACTACAATTTATCACATATAGTTAACTACCCGGAACTCCTCCTAATATAATTCGCGCATTTCTTTGCTTACTTTTCCCCAAGTGTACCCTTGTGGATCTACTTTTTGTAAAAGTTGTTAGATATGATTGGTAACTCACATTTCTTTTTTCCAAACATAAACACTTAAATGTCCATCTGGTCCACAATCTTCTGAGGAATTGTTTTCACCTTTTACATTTTCCACAACAGATCCATTCACGGTTGGTTGTGTTGGTGATGGGGTAGATTCTGGGATAGGTGTTGTTGATGGGGTATATTATGGGGTAGGTGTTGGGATAGATGTATATGTTGAAGGTGTGGTAGTTTCTTTACTTAAGGAGGATGTGGTAGTTACTGTAGTTGTTGAGGATGGTAGTGTCGATGAAGGTTTTGAGGTTGTGGTAGTAGATATAGCTGTTGATGATATGGTAGTGGATGTCGGTGTTGAGGATGGTTTCGATGATGTAGGTGCTAAAGTTTTGGTTGGTGATATAGGTGTTGAGGATTGTATTGTTCCAGTTGCTGAAGTTTTAGATGTATTTGATGAGGATGGTGTGGATGTTGTAAGTGATGTTGAGGAAGTGGTAGTTAAGGTTGGTGTTAATGATTTAGGTTTAGGGATTTTGGTGCTAGATGTTATAGGTGCATTAGATGTGGTTGCTGATATTGGGAAGTCGATTTCTTCATCTTGTAATTGTCTGCTTATAAATTTTTCAGTTGAAGTCCTGTTGCGGTTCAAAACCTGTGGTGCAATGAATTTAGTTGGCTTCACACCTGATGCTCCTTTTGGTTTCAAGTTCGACATATTTCTTGCTTAAAAATAAACAAAAACTTATAGTCAATACCAATGTATTAAAGATGACAGAGAACAATCATACAATAAAAATAAATTATAGATGTAAGTCCCTAATCTGCTTGTGTATCAATCAGATCCGTTTGATGGTGCGGAATCCCAATCAAACGGATGATGTCAGATCAAATAGAAGAGAAGGAGAAGAAGAATAATGTGAATCTCAATGTATTAATGAATAGAATGATGATCCTTTACATGAGATTCACACACACTCACACACACTCTCTTTTCTCTAGTTTCTCTCTCTAGAACACTTTCAAATGCACACACTTAAGCTCCTCTAGTGTTCATCAATCTACTCCTCACCCCTTACACCTATATTTATACATAAGAAACATGGGCTTGGTGAACATGGGCCGTAAATGGGTTTACGGCCGTAAACACCCATTGGGCCGTAAACAGGGTTTACGGCCGTAAACCTGTTTACGACCATAAACACCGAGCTATTTACGGTCCTAGACATAAAAATACATTTTCCTAGAAAAGCAAAGTATAAACCATATTTTTGACCCAACAATCTCCCCCTTGGTTTATAGCTTTCTTTTCTTTTCTTAAATGACCCAGCAAGCTCCCCCTAAAAAGTAGCTGGCTTTCTTGATAATCTTCATTGGGAGCTTTGGCTTCAGCTTTAATCTTCGAATTCTTCACAGCTTCAAGATGAACATGATGAATCTTCAATAATTGACTTCATCTTCAGCAGTTGGGCATTTCTTCAGAATTTGGCATTGAACGCACATTGGGTGAGGAGGCTTGACGTACTGATTCTTGAAAGATAGCGCTTTCAGCTTGAGAATCTTCAGAGAGAACATCAGAGAGAAAAAATCTTCTGGGTCACTTCAGCAGGTTCATAGATAGCAGCAGACTGATTGAGGAGGCTTCAATGCAATCCGTCACCTAATCTTCAAGTGCAGCTTCACCTTGCTTCTGGGGTTGAAAGATTGAATGTCGAAAGAATAATCTTCATTTCTTGCTCCTTCGAATGAGAATTCTTTGATGATCAGGGATGAAGCCTTGGCTCAGAAATCTTCGACACAAACTTCCATGAGTTTCATCTTCACCTGAATTTACTTTTCAAGACAAAACAAAACTAAAAGAAAATTTAGCACACAATATTTTTGGGTTTTTTTATATTTTATGAAAAAAATAAAACAAAAACAAAAATATTTTTGTATTTTTGATTTTCTTAAACAAGAAATAAAACATAATATTACACTATTTTTGATTTTGAATTTTTCTGATTTTTGTTTTTTTTTTGTTTTTTTTTTATTTTTTTTAATTCTCCCCCTTATATTTAAATTAGAAGAAAACTATGAACAAATTTAACAAAAATAAAAATGATATCTAACTTTAAGAGTGATTTGGGATCAAAGTTTTTAGACAACCTTTATCCACTTGTCGGTACCTTCTATCTTCACGTCTTGGTCTGGTCGATCGCCGGTATTGTTGTCCACTTAAACACGAAAAATTGTGACAGAATTAGGACATACTATTAGTTATATGACAAAGTGATCCTAAGCTCCTACAAACTATTTCTTAAGGACCATTCAGCTGACGACGACCAGGGATATTGTTGTCCACCTAAATTGAGCAGCGAGATCTATAGACAATCTGTAAGTGTTCAATTTTTAATTGTACTAGAACATGGTTCCCGCTTCCTGATATGCTCCAGTAATCAAGGACTTCCAGAATACTCCTTACATCGGGTGAGCAGACAATTATTAAGAGAGAAGATAGATTTAGAATGCATATGCTATACACCCAGGTCGGATCTCTTCCAATCACACAGAGGGTGAAACATATGACTAACTGAAGTTTTTAGAGGGATTGAGAAGTAGAATGGTGCATATACTGTGTACCAGGTCGGATTGTGAGTCACGCAAAGGAGACAGTATATGGCTAACAGATAGAAAGAATTGCATATATAGAAGATGCAGAGAAATAGAATTGCATATGTTACAGTCCAGGTCGGATTTTGAGTCACGCAGAGGAGGTAACATATGACTAACAGACAGATAGAGAAAGAAAACAATTTTCTACAGACCTAATTCATCGGAATTCACCAGTCGCCCCATCAATACCGGAATTAAGGACAGAATCCGCACATCGAGGAAAAGTTAATCCACGGTTCCATGTACAGGTTCTTTAGTGTGACCAGTAGATTCCCATATATATCTCCCTGCTCAACCTATCCAAGCGTCGTATGGTCAGGCTAAACTGATCTAACTAGGTCAAGATTTGTCAAGTCTATGAATTCCTTAAGTTCAACTCTGCCTAGTCATGTCCATTTAGAATCTTTCGTGCCTACCAACGCATCAAACCCAGAGCATAGACCCTTCAATTTTGGGTACGTTACGCAGACTCAGATTGCCTGTTATCACTTGATAATATCACTTCCCAGTACTATATCAACAAGCAAAACTATAAGCGACAATATTTTTGATTTTTCTGAATTTTTTTTAATGTTTTTGGATTTTTGATTGTTTTCTGAAAAAAATAAAACAGAAGCACGATGTTTTTGGATTTTTTAATTTTTCAAATTTTTGTTTGATTTTTGTTTATTTCTCCCCCTAAATTTTTGTTTATTTCTTTTCTCTGGTTTCTCTCTCTAGAACACCTTCAAATGCACACACTTAAGCTCCTCTAGTGTTCATCAATCTACTCCTCACCCCTTACACCTATATTTATACATAAGAAACATGAGCTTGGTGAACATGGGCCGTAAATGGGTTTACGGTCGTAAATGGGTTTACGACCGTAAACACCCATTGGGCCGTAAACAGGGTTTACGGCCGTAAACCTATTTACGGCCGTAAACACCAAGCTGTTTACGGTCTTAGACATAAAAATACATTTTCCTAGAAAAGCAAAGTATAAACCATATTTTTGACCCAACAATAGATGAAGGCATTACTACACATGCATACTATTGAATACAATCAAAACCAATGTAGTTGTAATTTAAGATGATAATGTATATGAAGATGATCAGAGAACAAGAAACAATGATCACGACAATATTAAATTAAATAAAAATAAATTTTATATGACTGACAACATATATCGCCAAAGTCAGTGCAAAAACATAATAAACAAAGATTTCGATCAATTAGCCGCCAGAGATGATTACAGAAAATGTAAACCCTATTTCTAATTATTTACTTACCCTAATATGCATCCTTAACGTGTGTAGGTTAGAGGGAAAGAAATTTCTAAAGGTTATATAACGTCAACAAAGAATATCTGTGTAGGTTACACTAATGAAAATTTTGAACTGTACAAATTAGCGCTAAATATTTAGTAATTCAAATTTTTTAAAGTAGTTCCAGCTTGATAGAAAGGATATATAACGTCAACAAAGAACATAGAGTAACGAGGTGTTCACAGCATAATTTTAATTTAAAATTATAAACGAGAATTAAACAATAATAAACTATACATCTTTATGTTGCTATGTTTGAACCAAAATTCATATAAAAAAGACGCATGGGTCATGGGTCATGTGGTAGTTGCTAATATATATATATATATATATATATATATATATATATATATATATATATATATATATATATAAATATTTATATATATATATATATATATATATATATATATATATATATATATATATATATATATATATATATAGTGTGTGTTGGTATAACACCCATAGATGACATATGGGTCATGAGCTGCTTATATGGGTCATGGATCAATGTGGTAGTTGCTTATAAGAGTGTCATGGTAATACTCATGGATGACATATGGGTCATTGGTCAATATGGTATAGTGTCATGGTAATACCCACAGATGACATTTGGGTCGTAGGTCTATGTGGTAGTTTGTTATAGTGTGATGGTAACACCCATGGATGACATATGCGTCATGGGCTGCTTATATGGGTCATGGGTCAATGTGGTAGTTTCTTATAATAGTGTCATGGTAACACTCATGGATGACATATGGGTCATTGGTCAATATGGTGTAATGTCATGGTAACACCCATTGATGACATATGGGTAATTGGTGTGATGTTAATACGCATTGATGCCATTTGGATCATGGGCTGCCACATTAATGAACATAATATTAAAGTTATTCAAATTTAAGAAACATAAGTTACTTTAGTTCAGCTGGACGACACGTCTTTCATCTTTCCCGAAGTCGCACGTTCGACTCCTACTTCCTTCAATCTTTCTATTTAACTTCGTCTTTTTCATTTAAATTGTCAAAGTTCCACTTTGACCCATAAAAGGTTATAATGTTTGAATAATTTGTTTTGAGACAAATGCCCTTAGTAATCACATATTTGGAATGATTTCAAGGGCACTTTGATCTTTTTTCACTATACATTGTTTAGGCGCCCTGATGGTTATGATGTCATGCCGTCATTTCAGTGTTTCACCCATTCAGAACGTCTCAAATGTTCCCGACGGCCATGGGAGGCACTCGATCCGTAACCACCAAATCGTCGATAGGTATTGACAAAAATACCCTTACCATTTACATATTAAGCTTTGTATGTATAAGGGAAATTAGGTCAATTCATAGTCTAAACACTTAGGCGCCATAATTTTGACTTAGAAACATCCCGTCGTTTCAGTTTTTCGGCGATAGATCAACTTCAATCCATTCCCAAACATCGAATTTCCGAGTCGGTGATCATTAAACCCTAACATCATTGTTCTTGCATTATTTGTATTACATTCAAAGCAGTTCAACATTATGGCAGCGTGTTCTTCATCAGAAAGAATGCGAACAAGACAACAAGGAACAACAATTATTGCTTTGCCATCGCAAGTGATCGAAAAAATAGTAACTATGGTTGGGGGAAAATCACCAATCGATGGTTTTAAGTTCCAGTTAGTGTAAGTTTCGTGTACAATACCTCTATTATATTTGTATTTGTAGTTAATTTTGTGTTTAATAGATGAATTTTGTTCATTTGTAAATTATAGTTGCAAACTCTTTAGAGATTCTGCAACATCAAAAGCAATATATCAAACCATGGACACAAATCGATTGAGGTTTCTTCCATTTAGTGTTGATATGGATGAAGTCATCCGCAGATGCAGAAAGTTGTACAACCCACACATACTCTTCAACGACGGAATGGTACTCTTTTTTTATGCATTCTAATAATTACACATGCAATATTTGTTTTCTATATTTGTATTTGTTTATATTAAAATTGTATGATTACTTAATGTATTGCAGGCGATGTATTTTTTGTTAGGAGAAGATGAAGCAGGGATACAATTGCTTCAAGATGCAGCCGATAAGGGACAGTTGGATGCGATATTCATTCTGGGAATGTTGTTGATGACTGAAGGCAGTGAAAGGAATCAAGAACCTCTGATCATGTTGAATAATGCTTACATTAATACCAGAAGAAGTTGGAATATGAGACAAACCTGTTACATGGTTCGAAGCCACTTGGTTAGGGGAAGCAGATCAAAGCAGATACAATTCCATCGCTTGCATAAAAGTTGTGCAAAGCATCCTTCTATGAGCAGATATGGAAAAGCTTTTATGCATGAATACAGTTGATTGTTTAATTGTGATATTTGTTTGTGGGATGCATGTTTAGTTGAGTTTGCTAAAATGATTGGCATTAGTTTAGAGTAGCTATATGATGGTTGTTTGATTCACACAATTAGTGATGCATATTATATATGTATTTTGGTGTAATGTGAATATATAATTGTAATTTGGTGAAATGTTAATATATATTTGTAATTTGGTTTAATATCAATACATAAATGTATTCTATTTTGGATTTTGTAATTAGACTATGCATTGTGTATGATATATAGTAAAGTAGTAACTTGATGATGTTAATTTGTTTAAGTTTGATCATTTATTACATCATGGTAAGTTTCAAAGCGTTTTTTTGCTTAACTTTTGAATTTCTATCATGCTAATTGTTTAAAAACATCAAACATTGTTTTCCTTTTTGTAGTTATTTTGGGGTTACAATTTAGGCTTTTTATTTAACAGTATAATGTATATATTTTAACTATTTATAAAATAACATTTAGATTTAATTTTAAGTTTAATTGAAAATTTGATTTAAGTGAACCCTTTAACGTTATATTTAAACAAATAATTTAAGTATTTCATAATATTCAAAGTTGTGACTTTATTATGCATGTTATTCAAATTTATTACTAGTGTATAACACGGGTTTTAACCTAGTATTGAATAATATCGACCAAATACTTTGACCTAGTATCCATCCACCACATCGAAATCAATGATTGTCGAAGGTTCCCTCATTAATATTCTACGCCATTATGAAATCATCAAAGTGCGATTCATCCCTTCAAATGACAAAACTTTGAAGATTGGTTCATCATTCGGTCATTAATTTTGTTAAACGATTTGTTCTTAAGGTACCTTTGCATTAATTATGTTGTACATATATATTCACTTTAAATCTCATCTAGTAATTTGAAGCAACATTAATGAACATAATATTCTGTTATTTAAATGTGTATTTTACAGATTTAACAGCATGAACAATACCAATAGAACATGGATGTATGAAAAAACAAGATAATTGTGGTTGTCTATCACCTGTTTTCATATAAGGAGTGAAAAAATTCATAGACTTTGCTACCACTCAACAAAGGTTCATGGACGAAGATAGAATCAAATGCCCATGCGTCAAATGTCGTAACATACCATATAGAGAAACTGATATTGTTAAGCATCATTTGTACAAGTCATGTTTTGTTAAGGAATATTGGTTTTGGGATAAACATGGCGAAACATCCGTTGATGATGACAATACGTCTGTAGGGTGGATGATTCAAACACAAATTTGAATGGAGGTGAATGTACTTATAGAGAAATGGTCATAGATTTAATGGGTGGATGATTCAAGCACAAGTTATGATGCTATCTACCAATTGATAAATGATGTGTTACCGGAGGAGAATAATATGGTAGGTAGTTCCTGTGGAGATGATTGACTGTTGCAGGTCTGGATGTATGATATATTGGAGGGGAGACAAAGATCTTTATCGGTGCAAATTCTACAATACAGATAGGTACGAACTTCAAAATTTTTGGCCATATGTTCTCGCATATCCTTTAAGAGAATGCATTACTTTCATTTGAATCCAAGGTTGAAGAGACAGTATGCTTCACAAGCGACAACCGCTTCCATTCGATGGCACTCCGAGGATCATGGATATGACGTTGGAGTATTGTTTCATCCATCCGATTCACAAGCTTGGAAGCCCTTTGACAAAATTCATCCTTCATTTGCAGCAGAAATACGTAATCTTGGATTAGGCCTAAGTACAGATGGGTATGCACCACATGGAGCATTTGGAAATAAAATATTCATCTTGGCCTATTATTATAACACCTTATAATTTGCCACCTTCTATGTGTATGAATGAGCCTTACATGTTTTTGATTGCACTTGTGCCAGGACCTTCAAACCCTAAGCATAAAATAGTTGTATTTTTGCAACCAGTTGTTGTATAATTGGAGCACTTATGGGAAGAAGGTGTAGTAACATATGATATATCGTTAAAACAAAATTTCCATTTACGAGCAACTTTGATGTGGACAATAAGCGATTTTCCATCATATGCAATGTTGTTAGGATGGTCTACAACAGGTAAGCTAGCATGTCCGCATTGTGGGAAACATACACAAGCATTCAGACTAAAGAATGGTAATAAGATGTCATGGTTTGACTGCCATAATATATTTCTACAAGTAAATCACCCATATAGAAAGTATAAAAATAAGTTCAAAAGGAATGGTGAAGTGATAGAACGTCCTCCTCCAAGTAAGAATGGAGAACAAACTTTAAGGGAAATTGAACAATTAGGTTTGGTAAAAGTGACTGAACAAAATGTTGATGATGTAAACAAAGCATGTGGCGATCATGGTTGGAAAAAGAAAAGCATATTTTAGGATTTACCATATTGGAAAACAAACCTCATTAGACATAATCTTGATGTTATGCATATTGTGAAAAATGTAATTGAGAACTTTTTTACACTGTAATGGATGTTAAAGCAAAGACGAAGGACAATATAGCAGCGAGAAGAGATCTGAAACTCTATTGTAGGAGGTGAAGAGGAGTCGCAGATGATCAAAGAGCATACTATGCTCCAGACAAGAATCAAAAGAAAGCCATATGCGAATGGGTGGAGAAATTGCGTTTCCCCGATGGTTATGTTTCTAATTTTGGGAGGTGTGTTGATTTAACCGGGTGTAGGTTGTTCGGAATGAAAAACCACGATTGTCATGTATTTATGCAAAGATTGATGCCAATTGCATTTCGTGAGATGTTGCCAAAACATTTGTGGGAAGCATTAACAGAGTTGAGTCTTTTCTTCAAAACACTAACAACGACATCAATCACAACAAAAGACATGGAAATGATTGAAGCGGAGATCCCAATAATTCTATGTAAATTAGAGACCATCTTTGTCCCTGGTATTTTTAACTCCATGGAACATTTACCAGTACACTTGCCATACGAAGCGAATATAGCTAGTCCCATCCAATATTGGTGGATGTATCCATTTGTAAGGTTTGTATGTTACATCGAAATGTATTTTGCTATTTTTGTAAGCTAATTTAAATCTTCTTTACTATAGATATCTTAATCAGTTGAAAAAAGATGTGAAAAATAAAGCTCGAGTGGAAGGGCCCGTTGTTAACACTTACTTTCTTCGTGAAACATTAATATTTTGCTCTCATTATTTCGAGACTGGTGTCCCCACACGTAATAGAAAGTTGTCTCGAAATGATGATGGATGAGAAGATGAGCAACCTGATGATAACAAAAAAATTTTAAATATATTTTCATATCCTGGTCGTCATTATGGAAGATTTAGGAATAGAATGTTGTCTGATGAGGAATTGCATGCTGCCCAAACTTACATACTCCTTGACGAAGATAAGATCAAACATTACATATTGTAAGTAACATATAATTCACTTTTAATTATAACTAATAATCATTTGTAATTGATCTGAATAACATTTACATGCATGATTTTGTTTATTAAATCATAGCTAGTAACTTTAAAAATGTTATTTAAATGGTAATACAGAATATTTGAATGAACTTATTGGGGGTTATGGATGAACAGGAGCTTGCAGCTGAAGTTGAGAAGAACTTTGCAGTATGGTTTCAAAACTATGTAGGTGGTAATTTTATATTTTTTAATTTTATTATTTTTTATGGTTATAATTAAATCTAATTAAGTGCTTTACCATTTTTCATATACGCATGTAGGATCCGAATAAACAACAAGTATATATCTGACCTTTCCAAAATGCCATTCAAAAGAGTGAAATTATATAGTGTATACTTTGTCAATGGTTACAAGTTTCACACAGAAGCTCATGGTCTGAAAAAATCAACAATCAATTACAGATTGTGTGTTAGTAGCCAAGGAGGTGATTATTATGGTAAGGTAGAGGAAATTTTAGAACTCGAGTATCCTGGTTACCCAATTAAAAACATAGTTTGTTTAAATATCATTGGTACGATCCAACACCTAACATAGGAGTTAAGGTTCACAAACAATATAACTTGGTCGAGATAAACGTCAATAGAAAATACAACAAGTTCGAGCCGTTTGTTTTAGCCATGCAAGCCACTCATGTATGTTACATTCCTTACCCAAGTTTGAAAACAAATAACTCGGAATGATGGGCTGTATTTAATGTTAAACCTCGTGGTTGGACTGATGTACGTGAAAATCATCCTCAGAAAGACGTTGCTTTCAAAGAAGATAAAGTTGAAACAAATGAAATCATTATACCAACTACAACCAATACAGACAATTATGATGATTACGACATGTCAAGCAGCGGTTCAGATAATGAAAATAACATTGATGAAGAAGGTGAAATTCATGAGGACTACAATGATGGTATCCCTGACAGCGAGGGTAGTTATGAGTATAGTATATCGAGCAATGAAGAACAAGAGGAAGAAGAAGATATTGACTAGATGTTTTTGTTTCTTTATAGAAGGATGGTTACATTGTCTAATTTTTAGTTTTTGCATTCCAATTAGTAAATGTGATGTTATGTATTAGTGCCCTTCATGAGCATTAAATAAAATTAAAATTTATCATTCTTTGGTATAGTGAAAGCATTTACTAAAAGGGGACATGTGTTTTTGAGATATTTGTATGTACAATATTTTCATTAAATATCCAATTAAGTAATCATTTATGTTATAATCTAGTTTTTTTTAGATTGAAAAGGTAAAAAATTATTCAATAAAACATAAACATAATTACTTTACAACAAATTAATTCCTAGCAGAATTGGTAACAAAAGTTGCAACATAATTGCTCAATACTAAAAATTCCACGAGTTTTATTGTCGTGGCAAATTTCCATAGCTTAATATCTATGAGTTTGAACTACTCATTATCAACGTTGCTATGGAATATAATTTCGTAACAAATGTCATCACAAATTAGCTAGGCTTTTTGTTCCATAGCAAAACAAGCAAAGGTAATCAAATTCCATAGCACATTTCCCTAGCAAATACCTACGACTGGTACTTCCATAGCAAAGCAACTATGGAACAGGTTTCCGTTGAAAAAGTATGTTGCATAGTAAGCACTAGGGGTGGAAATTCGGGCAGTTGTTTCGTGTTTTCACCTAACACGACACGACACAAATTTCTTTTCCATAACCCAAACACGAGACGACACGATATCATATTTTTTTGCTAACACGAACCGATTAAAACACGAAAAAATACGACAACACGACAAAAACCATAAATTAATCAAATTAATCATTTCATCCATAGCGTTTCCAAAAAAATCATTTCATCCATAAGTTCTCTTAAAAAAGTCAGCAGAACATGACAAACACGACTAAAATTAACCCAAAATAACACGGCAAACATGACATAAACTAGTACTAAAATGTTTCAAACTTGTGACATCAAAAAATCCATTAAAACCTATGCCTCCATCGATTCATGCTTATTGTTATTGCTAGCATCTTCCATAATATCATCGGTAAGCTCTTGTAAACACAATTCTTCATCACCTACAAAACAATAACATATATATATATATATATATATATATATATATATATATATATATATATATATATATATATATATATATATATTAAAAACAGTTAAAAACTAAACAAAACGTTTTCAACAGGTGCAAGTTCATACAAATGTGATTAAAAGGCAAGACCATACAACTTCTTAAAAGCATATGAAGATAATTAAAAAAAACAATGTTTGTAGTAGAAAAACAGATGCCATTTTTTCTATAAAGCATAATAGCATACATATATTGTAACCGATTTAAGAGGAAAGCAAGTTCATAAATACATAAACTGATGAAAAAAGAACTAAGAAAGTGAGAAGTCAGAATTCAGATGCAAAGGATGACTAAAAACTTCATAACATTGAATAAGAATATACAGACAATAAACACATAAACAGATGTTGTATTCAATTTCATAAAATTACCAATGAAAAAAAAACATGAACTTGTTTCTATAATCGATTTCTTGAAAAAGTAGAGCATACATATCAACAACAAGAAAAGGGAAACAAGCCAGCATCGAATGAGGAACGATAAGGAAGAACAGAAAACTACAATCAATTTCAATAATCGATTTCTTGAATATCAGAGAGCATACAGACAATGATGAATAGCAACAACAACAAAAGTTAGGGGTTAAAAAGACAAAAAATACCAATCGGTAACGATAAACAAGAGCAGCAAGCCAACAACGAATATTTAGCAACAAGATTTTGTAGCGATGAACAAGGAAAACAGGCACTTCTTACTTCTTAGGCATCGATTCTTTTGACACAACAGTGAGGAGAAATTAACTTGACGAGAGCAATTAAAAATGGGGAACAAACAAAGGTGTTTATTTAAGGTTGAAGAGTTGTCATCGAATCCGGTTAAAAGAAGAAGTAATAGCAGGCTCATTGGAATGATGTGATAGAGGCGAGACTCGAGATGCCGGTTGAGTTCTCAATGGAGATTTGGAATTAATTTTAAGCACTGAACGTTCTATCCTTCTAGGTTCCCAATACATGAAAAGTTTGTATTTAATTTATTAGTTTTATATATAATAAATAAATATTATTAATATATTATTAAAAATGTAACATCCCAATTTTCAAGGCCAAAAATTTCATTTTTAAATTAAGTACCTCATGAAATAGTGTACCAAAACATTGTCAAGGTTACATCAACTTATAAAAACCATAACGTCATGTTTCAAAATCACAATGTCAATAGTTATGAAAATCAGAGTACAATCCCAGAAACTCCATGCGGAAATCATGTGTGTGTGTGTGATGCGCTGCTACACCGCCGACTCCTTCCCCTTGGACGAAGAGGTACCTGAAACCAAAACTGAAACTGTAAGCACAAAGCTTAGTGAGTTCCCCCATCATACCACATACCAAAACCACATACATATTGCCGGGCAATTATGGGGTGCCCGACCTACCCATGTGAAGCCATTCTGGGGTGCTGACCTACCCATGTCAAACCATTCTAGGGTGTTGACCTACCCATGTCAGGCTATTCTAGGGTGCCGACCTACCCTCCGGTCTATCTCAACAGAATACGGGGACTATTTCACCCCTACAGCTAGCATATAATATCATATCATAATCATGTTGTCAGACATATCTGGGGTGGCCGACCTACCCATTGGTCCTAGAGACCGAATCGGGGACTAGTCCCTCCTACTGATACTATCTCACATAACATAGCATACTAGCAAACACATATATCTAGCACAAAGCAACTCAGATGATTATCACAAAGACAATCATCACAACTAAACAATTACCAGTGGGCCGGTCTTGGTGCCTTAGACCCACTTCTACTAGAAGGTAACTCACCTCGATGTCGTGTAGTGTCTCAAATGTCCTCGGCTTGAAAGTCGACTCCCCTTGACTCCTCAATCCTTACACGACAACCCTTCTATGTTATCAATTTGAACATGCAACCCAAACCAGGGTCAACTCAATTCAGTCAAAGTCAACATCCAGTTGACCTGACTCGCCGAGTTGGTCTACCAACTCGTCGAGTCCATACTCCTCTAACTCGAACCAATCCCCGTCTCTACTTGTCGAGTCTAGCAAGAACTCGACGAGTTCTTCTTCAATCATTCCATCGGGGCCATTTTCATCTGACTCGCCGAGTTCGACCTTGAACTCGTCGAGTTCATCTCCCTCATAAGAATGTGTCCAGTCTATGACTCGTCGAGTTGTATGAACAACTCATCGAGTCCATCTTCAAAGATTGGAAGATTGCCTTGTACTCGCCGAGTCTGCTCAAACACTCGTCTAGTCCAATGATTCCCAGGTTTATAATCTCGTCCATCTTTGTTGATTCCTTCTCTAGACTCAACCAGACCCTCAAAACGGCAAGGGTTGGAGAACCACTATCCGACTCGTCGAGTCCCAAGAACAACTCGCCGAGTACACTAAAGTCCATGTCCATAAACTCGATTTCTGTCAAGCTCATCTCATCCAAAGGGTAGATCTGACCTCCTAGGGCCGATATAGCACGTAAAGACACAAACTTTACGTCCATTCATGGGTCTTTTTGCCCTAAAGGACTACAAATGATGTCTAAAAGATGCTTGGGGCTCTCATGGCCATAAAGTTGCCACCTTTATGCCATGAGACCCCTCCAATGACCAAGATCTGAAGTCAATACTCCCTATAACACTTCCCAACCCGAAAATGGCTTAGAAAGCCCTAAATATACCTAAAATCCAAGCCCTAAAGATGAATAAACACATGGAAGATCAAGGAAGGAGCTTTTTACCTTAAATGAGCTGGATATGGAACACAATCTCTGGATCTCCAAGCTCCAACTTGAACTCCCAAGCTCCTTTCCCATTCTCAAGCTTCACAATCCACCAAAAAGCACCAAAATGGCCTTAGAATACTCAAACAAGGCTAAGGTTTCGATAAGATGTCTTCTGGGAGTATAAGGGACAATGGAGGCTGAGATAAGTTGTTTAAACAGTGTGCAAACCCTCACGTACTCGCCGAGTCGGTCTCCCGACTCGTCGAGTAGGCCACTTAAACTTCCCGTGAATCACGACTCTACTCGACGAGTTAGGCCGCCAACTCGTCGAGTCCCAGAGGAAATACATGAAATTGTTGAATTTAAATACGTACCAGGAATCGGGTGCTACAAATCTCCCCCACTTATTTTAGACTTCGTCCTCGAAGTCTGCTGCTGAATCTGGAAAAAGCTCGGGGTAGTGCTCCCTCATCTCTTCTTCCGGCTCCCAAGTCTATTCCGACCCCTTGCGGTTCTGCCATTGCACCTTCACCAGGTCCACCCTCTTGTTCCTCAGATCCTTCGACTTCTTGTCGAGGATCGCTACTGGCCGCTCTATGTAGTTCAGGCTGTAATCCACCTGAATATCCTCCAAGGGCACCACTGCCGAGTCGTCCGCCAGACACTTCCGCAACTAGGAGACATGAAAGGTGCTATGAATCTGACTGAGTTCGGCTGGCAGATCCAGCCTATATGCCACCTTGCCCACCCGGGCTACAACCCTGAAGGGTCCAATATACCTGGGGCCCAGCTTGCCCCGCTTCCTGAATTGAATGACGCCCTTCCAAGGCGACACTTTCAGGACACCATATCCCCGACCTGGAACTCTAGGTCCGATCGACGCTTGTCGACATAACTTTTCTGCCGACTCTGAGCAGTCTGAAGCCTGCTCTGAACCTGTTGGATCCTCTCCGTAGTCTTGAGCACCACTTCGGTACTCCCCATGACCCTCTGCCCAACCTCACCCCAGCATATCGGGGTCCTGCACTTCCTCCCATACAACATCTCGAAAGGAGGACGGTCGATACTCGCATGATAGCTATTATTATAAGAGAATTCCGCCAATGGTAGGTAAGTATCCCAACTACCCCAAAATCTAAAACACACGCCCGCAGCATATCCTCCAGAGTCTGGATGGTACGCAGCTCATCATGAAACTTCTTCCAAAACCTAGAAGTGAACCGCACGTCCATGTCCGAAATCACTGAAACTGGCACCCCGTGACGCGCCGCTACCTTCCTGATGTAGATGTCGGCCAACTTTTCAGCCGAAATGCTCTCCTGAATCGAAATGAAATGGGCGCTCTTGGTCAATCGATCAAAGATGACCCAAATCGAATCTACCCCTGACGCGGTCCTAGGAAGCTTTGTGATGAAATCCATCGTAATATCTTCCCATTTCCACATTGGGATATCCAACAGCTGCATCTTGCCGTGAGGCCTCTAGTGCTCGGCCTTGACCTTCCTACAGGTCAGGCATCTCTCAACATACCAGGCTACATCCCGCTTCATGCAGGGCCACCAATAATCGGGACGAAGATCTCTGTACATCTTCGTCTCCCCGGGATGAATCGAGAATCGGGACTTGTGCGCCTCCTCCATCAGAACCTGACGCACACCCCCGTGGTATGGAACCCACACCCTGCGGTGTAGCGTCAACAACCCACGGCTATCATAGTCGAAGGAGGAAACCTGTCCCACAATACGCTCTCTCTAACGGTGTTCCTCCTTCATGGCCTCCTGCTGGGCCTCCTTCATGGCTTCCTGCTCGGCCACGGCATTGGCCTTCCCCGGGTGGTAGAGGATCTCGCAATCATAAACCTTCACCACATCGAGCCACCGACGATGCCTCATATTCAGATTTGGCTGATCCATGAGATACCTCAGGCTCTTGTGGTCCATGTAAATGGTACAACGAACCCCGTAGAGGTAATGACGCCAAATATTGAGGGCGAAAACAACAGCCCCCAGCTCCAAATCATGCGTCGGATAGTTCGCCTCGTGAGGCTTCAGCTGCCTCGAAGCGTAAGCGATGACATGCCCTCTCTGCATCAATACCGCGCCCAAACCCGAGATGGACGCATCGCAATATACTACAAAATCCTCCATGTCCTCCGGCAGGGCTAAGATTGGCGCCTCGCACAATCTCTGTCTCAACGTCTCAAATATGGCCTGCTGCTCAGGCCCCTAGCAAAAGACCACAGCTTTCCTTGTCAACCGGGTCAGGGGCACAACTATCTTGGAGAAGTCCTGAATGAATCTCCGATAATAGCCTGCCAGTCCCAGAAAGCTCCGAATCTGAGATGGAGACCTCGGAACCTCCCATCTCATCATGGCCTCCACCTTGGCCGGGTCAATCGAAATCTCGTTCTGGTTGAAAAGGTTCCCAAGAAACTGCACCTCGCGCAACCAAAACTCACACTTGGAGAACTTAGCATACAAGCTCTCTATCCTCAAAGTATCCAGAACCTCTCGCAAGTGCTCCTCATGCTGCTCTCGTGTCTTGGAATAAACCAAGATGTAATCGATGAAAACTATCATACACCAATGCAACATCGGTCTACGCACGCGGTTCATGAGATCCATGAACGCGGCAAGAGCATTGGTGAGCCCGAAGGGCATCACCACAAACTCATAGTATCCATAACGCGTCCGAAAGGCAGTCTTCTGCACATCCTTCTCTCTGACCCTCATCTGATGATATCCTGAACGCAAATCAATCTTGGAGAACCAAGATGCTCCCTGCAGCTGGTCAAAGAGGTCGTCAATCCTCGAGAGTGGGTAACGGTTCTTTACCGTTACCTTATTCAGCTCCCGGTAATCTATATACATCCGATGCGACCCGTCCTTCTTCTTCACAAACAGAATCGGGGCTCCCCAGGGTGAACTGCTCGGTCTAATGAATCCCTTGTCTAACAGCTCCTGCAGCTGTGTAGACAACTCCTGCATCTCAGGAGGAGCCAACCGATACGGTGCCTTAGCTATCGGAGCCGTACCAGGCACTAGGTCGATCCTGAACTCCACTTGCCTCTCCGGAGGTATCCCAGGCAGCTCCTCTGGGAATACATCCGCGAACACTCGTACTACTGGCACATTGCCCACCGTCACCTTACCCGCCTCCCGGGTATCCATAATATAGGCGGCATATCCTGCGCAACCCTGATGAAGGTAGCGCTTAGCCCTCGAGGCTGAATATAAAGCTGGCCCTCACTGTGGCCTCTCGTCCTAAATCACCAGCTCTCCCCCACTTGGGGTCCTGATCTGCACCAACTGCTGCGCGCAGTTGATCACCGCCCTATTGGGGCTTAGCCAATCCATACCTATAATAACCTTGTTCCCCCGCAAAGGTATGGGAACCAAGTCTACCAGGTCGCGCTCCTCGAACAGTCTCAGAACACAGTCTCTGAAAAGTTCTGATACTCGTACCGACCGGTCGTCCGCAATCTCGACCTCTAGAGGGCAATCCAACATGCCTGAGGACTCAGAAAACTTCTTGCTAAGCGCAAGAGAGAAAAATGATCGGGTAGTACCCGAATCAAACAACACCTGAACTGGGATACTGTTCACATGGAACGATCCTAAACAGAGCATACATATAACATATCAAAATCACAGCGACATAAAATAAGAACATAAGGAAGAAATCATACACGTCACCACATCGGGTGCGGCACGTGCCTCCTCGGCTGTCAACTGAAATGCTTGGCTCCGCACTACTGGAGCCTATGCCTTGACCTTCCGGCCATCCGCAACTCGTGCTGTCGCTGGAGTCAGCGCCACTGGCGCTGCTGCTGACACTGCTAACAATCTAGGGCAGTTGGCCTTTTTATGGAACCTCTGATTGCAATGAAAGCAAATCAGGTCTGATGTCTGAATTGTGGGGGCGGGGGCAGTACAATCCCTGCCAAAGTGCCCCGTCTTGCCACACTTGTAGCAGCCTGACGATCCCGCTCTACAAGCTCCCTCATGCGGCCTGCCGCATTTCCTGCCGCGGCTCTGGCCCGGCTGGCCCTTCGACCTAATGTCGGATCCCTTGGGTTTCATCCCCAAAACCCCTGTCACCTACTCAGTCTCTGCCTTCCTCTTCCTGAGGTGCTCCAAATCAATCTCCCTCTCCCGCCCCTGGCAATCATGGATTCCAAGGTCGGGCAGGCTGAATAGCTGACATGCTCCCGGATATCAGCCCTCAACATATCATGGTAGAGGGTCTTCCGCATCTCCTCGTCCCCTGCATACTGAGGTACCAACAAGGCCCTCTCCCTGAACTTGGCGGTGATCTCCGCCACTGTCTCAGCCGTCTGTCTCATATCAAGAAACTCTCGGGCTAGCTGCTGAAGCTCCACAACTGGCGCAAAATCAGCCCTGAATCTAGTCACAAAATCTGACCAAGTCATAGCCTCGATGGCTGGGGCTCCCAACGAGTCACCAACTGACTCCCACCAATCTCTAGCTCTATCCCTCAAACATCCCGCAGCAAAGCGGACCTTCGACCCTTCCTGGCAGAAGCTCGTCAACTGCACAGACTCAATGTCTACGATCCATCTCATGGCAACAATGGGGTCCTTCACCCCATGAAAGTCTGGCGCACCACTCCCCCTGAAGTCCTTGAAGGACAGTGTGCGCGTACCCGACTGGCTGGACGCCGAGTCCCTCCTGAACGCCTGGAGGCGATCCTCCATCAACTCGAAAATCCCCTCCTTGATCGACCCGAAAATGATAGGGGTCGACTCAAGGATGCCTCTAGTGATCTCAGACGCGATGAACTCGCATAGTCCGTCATCAACCTGCTCGGATCCCGCGCTCGAGCCTGACCCTAATCCTGACCCAGATCCTGCTCCATGTCGTGTAATCGTCATACTGAAAATAAACACATGAATGTCAGGATCATACATATCCTCGAGAGGCCTCGCACACTCTCCAAGTTTCCTGGTTCTGTCTCGGCCTTACTTGATTCGAGTACGGATCCTCTGCTTCCAGTAGTACGGGCCCATACTACCTTCCACATCTATCCGTACTTTCCTCAAGAACTGCCTTGACTTCACCAAGTCCCTTTTTACTAATACAACTTCCCAAATAAGCTCATCCTAGGCTTTCCTAGAACACTCTCTGACTTACTCTCTGCCGTCAACTGCACTAGGAGTCCCTACCACCTCTCCCTAACTAGCTTACGAATACTGTTACATATCCGCTCACTAGTTAGTTAAAGTTAGCTAGAACCCCTATAGCACAAAGCAAGTAGCATTCGTGATCGAGTAACCACAACATGCATAACCTAATCAGGATATCCTACCCCTGACTAAACAGTCCTAGCATACAGCTCATGCAACAGGCATTCAAGGCATCCTTCCTACATCCTTAGCCCTATTCTAGCATGCAGTTCTCAGAATCATACATCAGTCATACAAGGCATCCTCCTAGATCCTTAGCCCTAATCTAGCATGCAGTTCTCAGAATCATAAATCATATAACATAACATAACAAGTATGGGTATCTTGGGGAAAACTTACTTGAGCTCGGCCGGTCGCACGCATCACACACCTTGTTCTTTCTCAAAATTCTTTAACATAAATTTTAGAAAGCTGTTTTCTTTGTGAAAAATCTTTTAATTCCTCGGTTTGAGTCCAGACACCCCCGAGGGTGTGTTCGAATCCCTCAAACCAAGGCTCTGATACCAACTTGAAACATCCCAATTTTCAAGGCCAAAATTTTCATTTTTAAATTAAGTACCTCATTAAATAGTGTACCAAAACATTGTCAAGGTTACATCAACTTATAAAAACCATAACGTCATGTTTCAAAATCACAATATCAAGAGTTATGAAAATCAGAGTACAATCCCAGAAACTCCATGCCGAAATCATGTGTGTGTGTGATGCGCTGCTAAACCGCCGACTCCTTCCCCTTGGACGAAGAGGTACCTGAAACCAAAACTGAAACTATAAGCACAAAGCTTAGTGAGTTCCCCCATCATACCACATACCAAAACCACATACACATTGCTGGGCAATTCTGGGGTGCCCGACCTACCCATGTCAAACCATTCTGGGGTGCTGACCTACCCATGTCAAACCATTCTGGGGTGCTGACCTACCTATGTCAGGCTATTCTGGGGTGCCGACCTACCCTCCGGTCTATCTCAAACCGAATACGGGGACTATTTCACCCCTACAACTAGCATATAATATCATATCATAGTTATGCTCTCAAACATATCTGGGGTACCCGACCTACCCATTGGTCCTAGCGACTGAATCGGGGACTAGTCCATCCTACTGATACTATATCACATAACATAGCATACTAGCATACACATATATCAAGCACAAGCAACCCAGATGATTATCACAAAGACAATCATCACAACTAAACAATTACCAGTGGGCCGGCCTTGGTGCCTTAGACCCACTTCTACTGGAAGGTAACTCACCTCGATGTCGTGTAGTGTCTGAAATATCCTTGGCGTGAAAGTTGACTCCCATTGACTCCTCAATCCCTACACAACAACCCTTCTAAGTTATCAATTCGAACATGCAACCCAAACCAGGGTCAACTCAATTCAGTCAAAGTCAACATCCAGTTGACCTGACTCGCCGAGTTGGTCTACCAACTCGTCGAGTCCATACTCCTGTAACTCGAACCAATCCTCGTCTCTACTTGTCGAGTCTAGCAAGAACTCGACGAGTTCTTCTTCAATCATTCCATCGGGGCCATTTTCATCCGACTCGCCGAGTTCGACCTTGAACTCGTCGAGTTCATCTCCCTCATAAGAATGTGTCCAGTCTATGACTCGCCGAGTTGTATGAACAACTCGTCGATTCCATCTTCAAAGATTGGAAGATTGCCTTGGACTCGCCGAGTCTGTTCAAACACTCGTCGAGTCCCATGATTCCCAGGTTTATAATCTCGTCCATCTTTGTTGAGTCCTTCTCTAGACTCAACCAGACCCTCAAAACAGCAAGGGTTGGACAACCACTATCCGACTCGTCGAGTCCCAAGAACAACTCGCCGAGTCCACTAAAGTCCATGTCCATAAACTCGATTTCTGTCAATCTCATCTCATCCAAAGGGTAGATCTGACCTCCTAGGGCCGATATAGCACGTAAAGACACGAACTTTACGTCAATGCATGGGTCTTTTAGCCCTAAAGGACTACAAATGATGTCTAAAAGATGCATGGGGCTCTGATGGCCATAAAGTTGGCACCTTTATGCCATGAGACCCCTCCAATGACCAAGATCTGAAGTCAATACTCCCTATAACACTTCCCAACCTGAAAATGGCTTAGAAAGCCCTATATATACCCAAAATCCAAGCCCTATAGATGAATAAACACATGGAAGATCAAGACAAGAGCTTTTTACCTTAAATGAGCTGGAAATGGAACACAATCTCTGGATCTCCAAGCAACAACTTGAACTCCCAAGCTCCTTTCCCCTTCTCAAGCTTCACAATCCACCAAAAAGCACCAAAATGGCCGTAGAATACTCAAACAAGGCTAGGGTTTCGATAAGATGTCTTCTGGGAGTATAAGAGACAATGGAGGCTGAGATAAGTTGTTTAAATAGGGTGCAAATCCTCAAATTTAGGGTTTCACTCAAACAACACCTACTCGGCGAGTAGGTCTCCCGACTCGTCTAGTAGGCCACTTAAACTTCCCGCGAATCACGACTCTACTCGACGAGTTGGGCCGCCAACACGTCGAGTCCCAGAGGAAATACATGAAATTCTTGAATTTAAGTACGTACCAGGAATCGGGTGCTACAAAAAAGTTGTAAGTTATAATTTTATGTAAATATCGGTTTAATTTCTTGTCGGGTTACAATCGTTTTAATTTTGTGTTGTTGTCGGGTTAATTTCGTTCTGAATTTTGAACACGAACACGACAATAGACGACTTCGGGTTTTTTTTAAACTATACGAAAACAATACGAACACGAATTCGAAATTCGATTTTATCCCAATTTCGTTTCGTGTCGTGTATTTTTGTCATGTCGTGTCAGCTTTTGCCACCCCTAGTAAGCTCGATAATTAATTTCGTAGTAGTAGTACAACGGAAAGTGATTTCGTAACAAATTGCGTTGCAAAATTGCTACAAATGTTTTTTCCATAGAAATATCGGTAGCATAATACCAACGGATATGGAGTTGGTAGCATTTTCCCTAGAAAGTCCCATGCTCGCTACCTGAAATAAATTCCGTAGACAATGTGGTAGCAACCTTGCTATGGAACGACATTCCATAGCAGGATCCATTGTAGATTAATAACGAAAATACGTTCCATAGCGTCCTTCCCTCACAAAATCACGTTTTTCTTGTAGTGGTGGTGGCGGATGCTTTGAGCCGCAAGTCGGCTGGATCTTCAGATAGGGAGATGTGTATAGGATATTAGATTCCACGCTTTTGGGATTCATCAGGGAGGCTCAGTCCGAGGGTGTTCGAAAAGAGAATTGGAAGAAAGAGAGGATCATTAGTGAGATTAACAGATTTTTCATGGATAGTCGTGGGATCTTGACCCGATGTTCTCGAGTCTGGGTTCTGATGTCTGGTGGGGTCAGACGGATTGTGTTAGAGGAGGCTTATAAGTCTCATTTTTCTATTCATCCAGGGGCCACCAAGATGTATCGAGATTTGAGATTGAGATATTGGTGGTCGTGTATGAAGAGAGAGAGATAGCCTGGTATGTTGAGAGGAGCATGATCTGTAGGATGGTCAAGGCTGAGCATCAGAGGCCGCATGGAAAGCTGCAACCTCTGGAGGTTCCCATGTGGAAATGGGAGCAGATTTCGGTGGATTTTATCACCGAGTTGCCGAAGACGGCAAAGAGTTTTGATGCTATCTGGGTCATCGTGGATCGATTGACCAAGAGTGCCCACTTTTTGGCGATTTGGGAGAGCTTTTCGGTTGAGAATTTGGTCGATGTGTATGTTCGTGAGATCGTTGCTCGCCATGGGGTTCCGGTCTCCATTATTTCAGATCGTGATGTTTGGTTCACCTCCTGTTTTTGGCAAAAGTTCCATGAGGAACTAGGCACGAGGTTGCATTTCAGCTCTGCTAATCATCTGCAGACCGACGGCTAGAGTCAGCGGAAGATACAAACCCTTGAGGATATGTTGCAGGCATGTGTTATCGATTTCGGTAGGAGCTGGGACTCCTACCTGTCTCTTGCGGAGTTTTCCTACAACAACAGTTATCACTCCAACATTGGTTCTCCGCCCTTCGAGCTCTTGTATGGGCGGAGATGCCATACCCCGGTTTGTTGGGGCGAGGTTGGTCACAGGGTTATGGGGTGGACCGAAGTGGTCCTTCATACCATAGAACTGATTCAGCAGATTAGGCAGAGACTGCAGAGCGCTCAGAGTCGGCAGAAGACCTATGCCGACCTGTACCGATCCGAGTTGGATTTTCAGGTCGGCGACATGGTATTACTAAAGGTCTCACCATGGAAAGGTGTGATACGCTTCAGTAAGATGGGGAAGTTGGGCTCCCGGTACATTGGGCTTTTTCGGGTGATTTTCAGGGTTGGAAAGGTTGCTTACATATTGGATCTTCCTGAGGAGCTTATTCAGATTCACATCACTTTCCATGTTTTGCAGCTGCGAAAGTGCGTATTAGAGGAGATACAGTTGTTTCCTTGGATGATATATAGGTCGGCGACATGGTATTACTAAAGGTCTCACCTTGGAAAGGTGTGATACGCTTCAGTAAGATGGGGAAGTTGGGCTCCCGGTACATTGCGCTTTTTCAGGTGATTTTCAGGGTTGGAAAGGTTGCTTACATATTGGATCTTCCTGAGGAGCTTATTCAGATTCACATCACTTTCCATGTTTTGCAGCTGCGAAAGTGCGTATTAGAGGAGATACAGTTGTTTCCTTGGATGATATATAGGTCGATGAGCGTTTGAAGTATGTTGAGAAGCCGGTGGCTATCCTCGAAAGGAAGGTAAAGGTTTTGGGTAAAAAGGAAGTACCTTTGGTAAAGGTACGATGGCAGCACCAGAGGGGCTCCGAGTGGACCTGGGAGCCGACCGCTGAGATACAGGAACATTATCCAGATTTGTTCACCACAACAGACTTCGAGGACGAATTTTAGTTCACTTGGGGGAGAAATGTAACATCCCCTCATTCAAGTACTTCTAAATTCATCCCTATAATTCTATTCCATGTCATTTTGGTCCCTAAGTCCAAGAAGTTATGCTTTGAAGCCCTAGTGGAAATTTCGTAAATATGGTAGGAGGAGTACACCATGCATACATGTGTGTACGCTGAGAGTACTAGGGCGTGCCCTAGTACACTAGGCGTACAATTATGTATGCGGGACGTACTAGCTTCAGGAGGAAACCCTAATTTTTAGGGTGTGGGTGGTATTTAAGCAACATTATGTCTCATTTCTCCCTACCTTTTCAGCCTCCACATACTTTGAGTCGTTTTTGGCAAACCCTAGTCCTCCAAGTGTGTGTTTTCGGCTCAAGAGAGTGTTTTTGGTGTGTTGAAGGATGAAGAAGTTGCATCAAGGAGCCTTGAAGTGGAAGAAAGCTTATGGATCTTGGATCTTTGCCTTCTTGAGAAGCTCCAGAAGGTATAAAGTCAATACCTTGACATCTTGGTTGTTAGATCCCATTTTTGGGTGTTTTATGTTGCTTTTCTTGTCCCAAAGGTCCCATCTTGTGCATGGTTTATTCTTGTCATTTTGAGCTGTCCTTTCAGACCCTTAGAAGGGTCATTAGCCATAAAAATGAAGTCCCCTTAGTTAGATTTGCTCCATGCATCTTATATGAGGTATTAATGGATTAAGACCTTGTGTTAAGCTTATATTAGGCATGTAAAGTCATAAAGTTGGAAACTTTATGACTCTAGGGTGGGTTTTGGTAATGGATCTGAATTATGGGATTAGGTGCTTAAGCCATTAAGCACTAAATGGAGTTTGGAGGCTGCGAGGGTATGCCCTGCGTACATGGGAGTACACCCCATGTACTCGGTCAACCACCCCGATCGTGGTCTTATGCAAGGCTTCGCGTACTCTAAGCATACCTCCGGAGTACACCCTACGTACCCGCATGGGTCAGCCTTGTTGAGTTAACTCGGTTGAGCTGACTCGGCTGGGTGGACTCGGTTGACTTAGTGGGTTTGACCAGTTGACTTTGACCAAGTTTAACCATGAGGGCATTTTGGGTATTTTGGGATTTTAATGGAATCAGTCATTTTCTAGAAATAGGTATCGTTTAGAGAGTCAAGATTCGGAGTCGGGCCTCATCAGTTCTGTTCAGTTTGCGAGGTGAGTTTTCCTCACTGTACTTACGGGTCGAAGGCACCAATGTCGGCCCATTGGTTTGATCTCCTGCTATGTATGCTATTGTATTGTAGTGATATGTTAGATCGGTATCCTGGTACATAGGATGATGTTATGCTTAGTGATCTGTAGATCTGTGTGACTGGTTGTAGACTGTTATATGATTATTTGCTATATGTTCACATGTTTGGTCAGTGGATGAGGCTTCACTGCTATGTGCATAGCCCAACACACCGGGGCGTACCAACCCGATTGTTGAGGGCCTGAGGGTATTCCATCTCGAGGATGATTGGACCCATAGTATGTTGGCATTCCAGCCCGATGGTTGAGGGGCCCAGGGTATTCCAGCCCGATAGTTGATTGGACCCATAGTATGTCAGCATTCCAACCCGATGGTTGAGGTGCTTGGGGTATTCCAAGCCGCTGGTTGATTGGACCCAACATATGTTGTTATTGTATATGTGTTATTTGTTTGTGTGTTGGTACTTTGGGTTAACTCAATAATGTCACAACTAGGAATTTCTGATACGTTGTAAACACTTAACAAAGATAACATTGTAGCTAAAACTTGAAAACATGTATGGTGCTTATTCAATGACCACAAATTCCATCAAATACTCTATACAAACTTTCAGATAGTCCACAAAAGTTGGAAACCCTAAAAATCCCGGTTTAAGCCCATTTTTGGACTAGAATTTTCTTATTGGGCCTAATGGACCCATAAGCTTCCAATTTGACTATTTTGGGCTTAGAACTATTAAATGGACCCTAATTGGACCCATTTGCATGAAACTTAATATTTTGGGCCTTATAAGCCTAAAATGAACTAGGTTATATTCAATGGGCCTTACTGGGCCATAACAAAATCTAATTAGCCCTAATGAGCCATAAAAACTCATCCCTTGATTTATTTTGGGCCGTGAACCATCTCCAAAGACCAATTGGGCCAAATTCATCTGAATGGGCCATAATATGGACTTAAGCACAAAAGGCCCAAATTCTTTTCTTTCTTCTACCTCTCTCGGCCTAACTACAAAAAAAGGGGGGAAAAGAGTTGACTTAATGGTGCCACCTCACAATTGTACATGGGGTATCCATGCACTCTTCTCATGTTCCCATGCATGTCCACTCAACTCACTCTCTTCTCTCTCCCCTCCTCTTATTTCGGCCGAGAACCCATCACACACACCCACACTCTTCCAAATTCTCTCAAACACTCACAAGAACACTCTTACATCTTCTCTCAAAATTTCGAGAATCACAAGGGCTACAAGAAGATCTTTTCTTAATATCACTAATCTTTGGTAAGTTGTTGCTTGATCCATACTTTAACTTCTTGATTTCCTTAAAAATCTCCCTTAACTCATACAAAAATTCATGATCTTGCCTCTTAGAACACATCTAAGCCAAAGATCTTCCAAGAAGATTGTTAGGCCGAAAATCACATCACTTTCTTCCATTTTTCTTCAAAACCGTGATCAACTAGAAAAGGTGAGTTCATACCCCTCTTGTTTCGGTTTTCCTAAGTTTTATGGGGGAGGATACAAGTAAAATGTGTAGATCTATGTGAATGTGTATGTCATGTATGATTTCATGCATGTATGTGTGATTTTATGTGCTTATGTGTTGAATATGTAAACAAAAAGGAAAGAAATCTCGAGATCTATGGCATAAGCAGGAAAACAAACATGATCTAAGGTATATTACACTAAACAAGTCAAGGAAAGCTACCCTCTAAGATTAAAATCCACATATTGCAACATAAAACCAATTTTTGGGCTTAATTTGTCAAATAAACAAAAGTTGGGTTAAAATTGCCATTCACGGTTTTTCTTCAGGATCAAAAGATTCAAAACAGTTAAAATAAAAGTTTTTATGAATATTATACTCTTCAAAGGACTAGAAATGTAATTTGTAGCTTAATGGGCCAATTTTTGGGCTTTTCGGCCCATTGAGCCCAAAATTGCGAAAAACCAAATTTTCAAGGGATTGAATGATAAACTTCACAAAACAGGAGGTAAAAAGGGTAAACAAAACCAATTCAGGGGTTAAAATGATTTATTTTCCAAACAAGGATCAAAAATGTAAACTTTTTGGATTTTGGGCAAAAATTGTAAAAGTTACGAAAAGTTTGTGTTTTAACTGAAAAACTCCTTACTGAAAAGGCTGAAACTGCCAAAGAGAAATTGTTGAACTAAAAACATCTCTTAAACAAGTCTATGGGTCAGAAATGCCAAGAAAATGGTTTAAGGGCCTAAAATGTTCTTTTTTTAAATCAGGGGCAAAAATTGTTATTTTTACTAAAGGAAGGCTGAAAAGGGTCAAACCAACATTTTGAACCAATTATTTCGTTGTTAAGACATTTGAGTCAAACATACCAAACTACAACTCTTGAAAAATAGAACGATCAATATACGTAAAATTCCAAATATCGTTATAAATAACCGACCGGACTCGTGCCAATGTGAAGATAACAATCGTTAAATCAAACTTTCCAGCTATTATACAATACCTAAAAAAAGTAAATATCCAAGTAGTTGGGCTTGAGATCTTAATCTTGCTTATTGGGCCTTCGTGGCCCATTAACTTGACTTTTGGGCCTAACGCTAATAATAAATGTATATTGGGCCTCCGGTGACCCAATTACATGTTTAAAGGACCCTTAATGGCACCTATATGCTATTGGGCCTTGGTGGCCCATTAGCATTGCTAGTAAGGTCCAAATTTAATCAAATACGAAATGGGCCAATGTGTCCTGCGTATAACCAACAGCCTTAAATAACACGCGTAATTAACAGGACCTTGTATTCCTCTTCTCCGCGTTTGTTAGGCTTATTTGAAATCAAAGTAAACAATTTCAGGTCGTTAATCAATAGTAAACAATTGTGTTGGATTAAGTGAGTAATAACGGGCGACACCTCTAAGGGTCGTTCGTAGTCTGTAGTTATAATCAAAGTCTCCTGGAAGGAGAGCGAGAGTTTGTGTATAGATCTATACGGGGGTGACTCCCCCACACCTCAGTTGTTCGCTACAGTTAGACTCGGCCAATCTAGGGTGACAAAATCTTAAGATCAATCCCGGCATACATTAGGATGCCAAGACATACGAACTAGTCATTATTATGCATGGTTATAACGACTCACATAATTAAATAAATCCAATACCATCCAAGTAATCAAGGAAGAGTAATCAAAATCATTCGTTGTGGCGATATAACAATTTGAAATAATTAATATTATGTATCCGAAAACATCGGGTTTTTCGAGGAAATCAACATCACTCGCTTGTATTTTTCAATGACTATAATGTAAAAATTCCCATTTATACACGTTTTGAAATCATTCATGCATCAACTTATGGATCTTCACACTTTGGTAAGCAACTGTCTTTTCAGAAAATATCGGATTTTCTGGGTTTTATAAATTATACAAATCATTTTTATCACAACCCTGCTTATGAACTCACCAACATTTCATATGTTGACGTTTTTCAAAATAACTTGTATTCTCAGGTAACAGGTAAGTTGTAGGGTAATATCAAGTATGTTAGAATGTTATGTTTTGAAAACTCTCAAACAATTGATGCTATGAATATGTAATATTTAAACAATGCACTGGATGTGAACAATGGCAATCGTTATGTATTAATGCATGGTGAAGTTTATGTTGTGTTTCATGTATAATCATTGTGATGATATTCAATTTAAGTCAAACGACCCCTCGGACGTTTCCGCCGTTTGGTTCGGGGGTGTGACAGGTTGGTATCAGAGCTCTGTTTATAGTGAACTGGCATATCTAACCACACATTGATATGCAACTATAAATTAAAGAGGGACTAAAACAACTCTGAACAAAACAAATATAACACAACGATAAAACATCTTTACTTGTGAGATATAGGAAAAAGAACATAATACCAAATCAAATAAGATAATACTGACATCTTGGTTAAGTCGGGACTGTTCTTAGTTGTATTAAGGGGTGGATGTAGCCTGATCAACTACATTTTCTCCGAAGTACAACTATTACATGCCCCGGTAAAAACCTCGATCGACGGTAAACCTAAAAACATACCCCTTTGTTACCAAGAAAGGAACATCAACTCAATGTACATAATAATTAAAACATCTTAGGAATAATATTAGTACATTCATATACTCTCGCAGACAGTATGGCCGGCTTCCATCACCCCAGAGATCCGTATTTCCCTAATCAGGGAAATAACGGATGGCTGGAGGAGGAACCTGAAGAAGACCCTGAGGAAGGGTCTGAAGAGGAACCTGGGGCGGAAGTCGAGGGCGGACCTGCCGCGCCCGTGGAGGTCCTGGAAGAAGAAGAAGTCGAAGAGGACTTCGAGGAGGAACCTAGCGATGATGGAGATTCGGACACGGAGTCCGAAGTCATCAACCCCCCTTACCCGATTAGGGTGCCCGCTCATCGGATGGGCCCGACTGGCCCTACACCCCCCCTAGGGTATCAATCTTTAGAGGTGGAGCAGACAGCAGGGACAACGACCTCCGTTTGGCATGGCACGCGAGTTCTACGACCTGAGGGAGGGAGGACCAACTGATCGCACACTTCCGGTCATGGTGAGACGATTGCGGAACACTGGCGACCTAGCCCAGAGCACCGCCGATCAGATGCACCAGATGCGGACTAGATTCGAGTGTGCAGAATAGGAGACGCGAGAGGTTATCCGAGAGTTCCACATGAGGAAGGTGAGATGGGAGACTCGCCTCCGAGACGTGGAATGACAGGTGGCTCGCCTTCAGGGAGCGTCCACTTCCTCAGCACCACCCCCTGGCATATCCCACCATGACTAGGGCTAGTCATATCTACCTTTAGTATTATGCTTATATGATCTATGCTATGTACCATCGACTCTATGTTTAAGTGATTACACTACTCATAGAGCCGTTACGCTGCCGAACTTACACCACTTATGTATGCTCTTCGAGCAAATTTTCATGTAACAAAGTGCGGATAATATTAATGGAAAATTTTATGTGTTCTATTGTGATGTTGTGATCTGCTATGTGTTATGTATCCATGATTGTATGCTAATTTGTGAAACTACTTAAGTTCATGCAATACACCTAGTTTATAGGACCACAATCTCACAAAAATCATAGGCACTCAACATCTTTCCGTTCCATGAGAGAAACATGCCCTAACGACCAACCCGTGGAGACCCTGGACCAACCCCACCCGAAGTCAACTCAGCTGCATTCCAAGCAGCTATATCTACTGCGGTCACCGCAGCCATGTCGCAAATCCACCAAGGGAACAATGGTGGAGTCAATAGACAAGGGGCTGGAAGTTCGAACAACGGAACAAATCAAGGACCTACCAAGACATGCTCTTACAAGGACTTCACCAACGCCAAGCCACGAACCTTTAATGGCACGGGTGGAATGATAACCCTAAAGAGATGGGTGGAAAAATTGGAATCGGTATTTGAGATATGTGAATGCCCCGAGGAGGTGAAAGTGAAGTTCGCTGCATGCACATTCGTTGACCAAGCTCTCACTTGGTGGAATGGACATGTAGAGGCCATGACTCTCCCCGTAGCCAACACTATGCCATGGGCGGAGTTGAAAGAAATGCTGATGGCTGAGTACTGCCCTCGTGGCGAAATTCAGAAAATGGAGCAAGAGTTGTGGAATCTCATCGTCCGAAACTCTGACATAGATGCATACATATCAAGATTTAGCGAACTGTCACTGTTGTGCCCTGGCATGATTACTTCAGAAGGAAAGAAAACCGAACGATTCAACTGGGATTAACCTCCCCAATTCAAGGAAATGTGATAGCTGCAAACCCCGAAACCTTCGACAGTGCCAAAAGGTTGGCCAAGAAGCTATACGACCACAACAACAAGAAGGACGAGAAGCCAGTGGAAACTGAGGGCAAGAAGGAGAGTGACAACAAGAAAGGAAAGAACAACAAGAGAAAAGGGTGACAAGGCTCAGAGTCGTCAAAGAAACCACAAACAGTGACAGTCAATGTTGCAACCACCCAAGTACCCTCCACACCACATGCTCCAGCCTCAGCTAATCCATGTGCCCCTAGGCAGTATTCCGGGAATCTCCCAAAGTGCAACAAGTGCAGTCTCCATCATAATGGCGAATGCAGGGAGATGCACTGTACCAGTTGCAATCGGAAGGGCCACACGGCAAAATATTGTAGGACCTATCCTCCACAGAACCAGCACCAAGGAAACATCAACAACAACAACAGCCGCAACAACAACAACACCAACAACAGCGGTAATAATACAAGATCAAGCCCCACCTGCTATGGATGTGGAAAGACTGGGCATATCCGTCGAAACTGCCCCAACAACAACAACCCTGGGAATGGAGGAACAGGAAGAGTGCTAACCATGGGTCAGGGAGAAGCGGTTCAGGATCCCGCTGTTGTCACTGGTACGTTTCACCTAAACCACACTTATGCATGCATCATATTTGATACCGGGGCAGAATGAAGTTTTGTGAGTAATAAATTCAAACACTTGTTAAAACAACAACCCCAGAAGCTTAATGAAACCTTTACGGTGGAAATGGCTAAAGGGAAAACAGAATCCGCTGGGGAAGTCTACATCGGATGTACCCTGACCTTAAATGATCACGTCTTTCAAATAAACTTAATGTCTGTTTCCATTAGGAGTTTTGATGTGATTGTCGGCATGGACTGGTTAAGCCCCCACCATGCTGAAATTATGTGTCACGAGAAGGCCGTTCGCCTTCACCTCCCAAATCACGAAACCCTAATTATATACGGAGACAAACCCAGCACGAACCTTCGTCTTATCTCGTGCATTAAGGCACAAAAGTATCTACGAAAGAAGGACTTGACGTTTCTAGCTCATATAGTGGATAAGACCAAAGAGGAGATCAATATTCGAAACATCCCTGTGGCTTGCGATTTCCCGGATGTCTTTCCGGAAGATCTTCCGGGGATATCCCCAGAAAGACAAGTCGAGTTCCGAATTGATCTGGTGTCAGGAGCTACACCCGTCGCCAAATCGCCCTACAGATTAGCTCCTGCGGAAATGCAAGAGTTGTCCAGTCAACTCAGCGAACTTTTGGACAAATGATTCATCCGACCCAGTTTCTCACCTTGGGGAGCTCCGGTTCTCTTTGTTAAGAAGAAAGACGGTACCTTTAGGATGTGTATTGACTATAGGGAACTTAATAAGCTCACTATCAAAAATCGCTATCCACTTCCAAGAATCGACGATCTATTTGACCAACTCCAAGGAGCAAGTTACTTCTCTAAGATAGATTTACGATCCGGATACCATCAACTCAAAGTCCGGGAGGAGGATATTCCCAAAACCGCCTTCTGAACTCGTTATGGACATTATGAATTTGTCGTAATGCCCTTTGGTCTAACGAATGCCCCTTCCGCATTCATGGACCTAATGAATCGAATATGCCAACCATTCCTTGACAACTTTGTCATCGTTTTCATCGACGATATCCTAGTCTATTCTCGAAGCGAAGAGGAACACGGCCGACACCTCTAAAAATCCTAGAAACCCTGCGAACCGAAAAGTTATACGCAAAACTCTCTAAGTGTGAGTTCTGGCTCCGTAGTGTGAACTTTTTGGGTCATGTTGTTAGTCAGGAAGGGATACATGTGGATCCTTCTAAAGTCAAGGCCGTTGAAGGATGGGCGATCCCAACAACACCCACCGAAATTCGTCAATTCTTAGGTCTCGCAGGCTACTACAGGAGGTTCATTCAGAACTTCTCCACAGCAACCAAGCCACTTACCTTGCTTATGCAAAAGGGCGTACCCTTCGAATGGACGGATAAGGAAGAAGTTGCATTCCGAACTCTGAAGCAAGCACTCTGCAGTGCGCCGGTACTATCACTACCGGAAGGAACATAAGATTTTGTAGTTTACTGTGATGCGTCGAATCAGGGTTTAGGCTGTGTACTTATGCAGCGTGGAAAGGTGATAGCTTATGCGTCCCGGCAACTAAAGACACATGAGGTGAATTATACCACCCATGATCTGGAATTAGGAGCTGTGGTCTTCGACCTGAAGATTTGGAGGCACTACCTTTATGGTACCAAGTGCACCATTTTCACCGACCACAAGAGTCTCCAGCACATTTTAAATCAAAAGGAGTTAAACATGAGACAACGAAGATGGGTTGAACTGCTAAACGATTACGAGTGCGAAATCAAGTACCACCCAGGTAAAGCTAATGTAGTAGCTGATGCCTTGAGTCGGAAGGATTACTCGAATCGTCGTTTGAGGACCCTCTCCATAACCATCCAATCCCACCTGACCTCGCAACTCAGAGCAGCCCAGTTGGATGCCATGAAGGCAGAAAACAAAGCAAGCGAAGGGTTACGTGGAATGGAAAAGAATTTCGAAGTAAAGGAGGACGGAGCATATTACTTCATGAACCGCATTTGGGTCCCTAAACTTGGGGGATTCAGAGAAGTAGTCATGAATGATGCCCACAAGACACGATACTCCATCCATCCGGGTTCGGATAAAATGTACTTGGATATCAAGCAACATTATTGGTGGCCTAACATGAAGGCAGAAATTGCCACTTACGTTAGCAAGTGCCTCACATGTGCTAAGGTAAAGGTAGAATATCAAAAGCCCTCGAGATTACTACAGCAACCAGTAATTCCCGAGTGGAAATGGGAAAGGATTATTATGGACTTTGTGACCAAACTACCCAAGACGACTGATGGTTTGGATACCATATGGGTAATAGTTGATAGGTAGACAAAATCCGCTCATTTCCTGCCAATAAAAGAATCATACAAGATGGAACGTCTGACGAGGATCTATATCAAGGAAATCGTGAGACTCCACGGAGTGCCCATATCTATCATCTCGGATAGAGATAGTAGGTTTACTTCACGCTTTTGGCAATCGCTTCAGAAAGCTATGGGAACACAGCTTGACATGAGCACTGCCTACCACCCACAAACGGATGGGCAAAGCGAGCGAACCATACAAACGCTAGAAGACATGCTTCGCGCATGTGTGATAGACTTTGTAAAGTCGTGGGATACCCACTTGCCTTTAATCGAATTCTCGTACAATAACAGTTACCACTCAAGCATCAAAGTTGCTCCTTTCGAGGCATTGTACGGGCGTAAATGTAGATCACCGTTGTGTTGGGCTGAGATAGGAGACACTCAGTTAGCAAAAGGACAAACATCAGATAATGCATTAATGGGACCAGAAATCATACGCGAAACGACCGAGAAGATAATTCAGATCAGGGCCCTACTACAATCATCACGAGACAGACAAAAGAGCTACGCCGATAAACGGCAAAAGCCCTTGGAATTTAGAGTCGGGGATAGGGTGTTATTAAAGGTCTCTCCCTGGAAAGGGGTGATTCGTTTCGGGAAGCGGGGAAAACTAAATCCTCGATACATTGGACCCTTCGAGATTCTTGCCCGAATAGGTCCAGTGGCTTATAGACTACAGCTACCCGCTGAGCTCAGCAGTGTACACCCCGTGTTCCATGTTTCCAACTTAAAGAAGTGCTTATCCGATGAGACTCTCGTCATTCCCTTAGAAGAAATCGAAATCAACGAGAATCTCCTGTTCATCGAGGAACCAGTCGAAATCATGGACAGGGAAGTGAAGCCTACTAAGCAAAGTCGCATTCCGATTGTGAAAGTTTGATGGGACGCGAGACGCGGACCAGAATTCACATGGGAACGCAAGGACCAGATGAAGCATAAGTACCCTCACCTATTCTCGCTTTCTCAAATTTAGCTTTAAAAAGAATTTCGGGACGAAATTCCCTCTAACGGGGGGATGATGTCACAACTAGGAATTTCTGATACGTTGTAAACACTTAACAAAGATAACATTGTAGCTAAAACTTGAAAACATGTATGGTGCTTATTCAATGACCACAAATTCCATCAAATACTCTATACAAACTTTCAGATAGTCCACAAAAGTTGGAAACCCTAAAAATCCCGGTTTAAGCCCATTTTTGGACTAGAATTTTCTTATTGGGCCTAATGGACCCATAAGCTTCCAATTTGACTTTTGGGCTTAGAACTATTAAATGGACCCTAATTGGACCCATTTGCATGAAACTTAATATTTTGGGCCTTATAAGCCTAAAATGAACTAGGTTATATTCAATGGGCCTTACTGGGCCATAACAAAATCTAATTAGCCCTAATGAGCCATAAAAACTCATCCCTTGATTTATTTTGGGCCGTGAACCATCTCCAAAAACCAATTGGGCCAAAAATCATCTGAATGGGGCATAATATAGACTTAAGCACAAAAGGCCCAAATTCTTTTCTTTCTTCTACCTCTCTCGGCCTAACTACAAAAAAAGGGGGGAAAAAGTTGACTTAATGGTGTCACCTCACAATTGTACATGGGGTATCCATGCACTCTTCTCATGTTCCCATGCATGTCCACTCAACTCACTCTCTTCTCTCTCCCCTCCTCTTATTTCGGCCGAGAACCCATAACACACACCCACACTCTTCCAAATTCTCTCAAACACTCACAAGAACACTCTTACATCTTCTCTCAAAATTTCGAGAATCACAAGGGCTACAAGAAGATCTTTTCTTAATATCACTAATCTTTGGTAAGTTGTTGCTTGATCCATACTTTAACTTCTTGATTTCCTTAAAAATCTCCCTTAACTCATACAAAAATTCGTGATCTTGCCTCTTAGAACACATCTAAGCCAAAGATCTTCCAAGAAGATTGCTAGGCCGAAAATCACATCACTTTCTTCCATTTTTCTTCAAAACCGTGATTAACTAGAAAAGGTGAGTTCATACCCCTCTCGTTTCGGTTTTCCTAAGTTTTATGGGGGAGGATACAAGTAAAATGTGTAGATCTATGTGAATGTGTATGTCATGTATGATTTCATGTATGTATATGTGATTTTATGTGCTTATGTGTTGAATATGTAAACAAAAAGGAAAGAAATCTCGAGATCTATGGCATAAGTAGGAAAACAAACATGATCTAAGGTATATTACACTAAACAAGTCAAGGAAAGCTACCCTCTAAGATTAAAATCCACATATTGCAACATAAAACCAATTTTTGGGCTTAATTTGTCAAATAAACAAAAGTTGGGTTAAAATTGCCATTCATGGTTTTTCTTCAGGATCAAAAGATTCAAAACAGTTAAAATAAAAGTTTTTATGAATATTATACTCTTCAAAGGACTAGAAATGTAATTTGTAGCTTAATGGGCCAATTTTTGGGCTTTTCGGCCCATTGAGCCCAAAATTGCGAAAAACCAAATTTTCAAGGGTTTGAATGATAAACTTCACAAAACAGGAGGTAAAAAGGGTAAACAAAACCAATTCAGGGGTTAAAATGATTTATTTTCCAAACAAGGATCAAAAATGTAAACTTTTTGGATTTTGGGCAAAAATTGTAAAAGTTACGAAAAGTTTGTGTTTTAACTGAAAAACTCCTTACTGAAAAGGCTGAAACTGCCAAAGAGAAATTGTTGAACTAAAAACATCTCTTAAACAAGTCTATGGGTCAGAAATGCCAAGAAAATGGTTTAAGGGCCTAAAATGTTCTTTTTTTTAAATCAGGGGCAAAAATTGTTATTTTTACTAAAGGAAGGCTGAAAAGGGTCAAACCAACATTTTGAACCAATTATTTCGTTGTTAAGACATTTGAGTCAAACATACCAAACTACAACTCTTGAAAAATAGAACGATGAATATACGTAAAATTCCAAATATCGTTATAAATAACCGACCGGACTCGTGCCGATGTGAAGATAACAATCGTTAAATCAAACTTTCCAGCTATTATACAATACCTAAAAAAAGTAAATATCCAAGTAGTTGGGCTTGAGATCTTAATCTTGCTTATTGGGCCTTCGTGGCCCATTAACTTGACTTTTGGGCCTAACGCTAATAATAAATGTATATTGGGCCTCCGGTGACCCAATTACATGTTTAAAGGACCCTCAATGGCACCTATATGCTATTGGGCCTTGGTGGCCCATTAGCATTGCTAGTAAGGTCCAAATTTAATCAAATACGAAATGGGCCAATGTGTCCTGCGTATAACCAACAGCCTTAAATAACACGCGTAATTAGCAGGACCTTGTATTCCTCTTCTCCGCGTTTGTTAGGCTTATTTGAAATCAAAGTAAACAATTTCAGGTCGTTAATCAATAGTAAACAATTTGGTTGGATTAAGTGAGTAATAACGGGCGACACCTCTAAGGGTCGTTCGTAGTATGTAGTTATAATCAAAGTCTCCTGGAAGGAGAGCGAGAGTTTGTGTATAGATCTATACGGGGGTGACTCCCCCACACCTCAGCTGTTCGCTACAGTTAGACTCGGTTATAACGACTCACATAATTAAATAAATCCAATACCATCCAAGTAATCAAGGAAGAGTAATCAAAATCATTCGTTGTGGCGATATAACAATTTGAAATAATTAATATTATGTATCGGAAAACATCGGGTTTTTCGAGGAAATCAACATCACTCGCTTGGATTTTTCAATGACTATAATGCAAAAATTACCATTTATACACGTTTTGAAATCATTCATGCATCAACTTATGGATCTTCACACTTTGGTAAACAACTGTCTTTTCAGAAAATATCGGATTTTCTGGGTTTTATAAATTATACAAATCATTTTTATCACAACCCTGCTTATGAACTCACCAACATTTCATATGTTGACGTTTTTCAAAATAACTTGTATTCTCAGGTAATAGGTAAGCTGCAGGGTAATATCAAGTATGTTAGAATGTTATGTTTTGAAAACTCTCAAACAATTGATGCTATGAATATGTAATATTTAAACAATATACTGGATGTGAACAATGTCAATCGTTATGTATTAATGCATGGTGAAGTTTATGTTGTGTTTCATGTATAATCATTGTGATGATATTCAATTTAAGTCACACGAGCCCTCGGACGTTTCCGCCGTTTGGTTCGGGGGTGTGACAAATAAGCTTTTGGCTTACAATTTTGGGTTATGTTTCAGGTACTTCAGATGATCGCGGGAAGGCGAAGGCGTGATCATGCATCTCCTCGTGTTTTTATTTATGATTTTGGGAGAACTCTGATATTAAACATGTTTTGAAAACTATTTTGTAAACTATGATGATTTTTGGATTGGTTGTAAAACTTTAAACTTTTCATGAATTTTATGCATGTCATAATTAGAGTATCCGTTGTGAGTTTCCATATCTAATGAACACAAGGTTTATGCTTCGAGCATTTTTTGTGTTTGTAATGAGGAGATATTCGGGGTACCCTACCTACTCGACCTGCTTCCCATCCCTATGGGAGATCTGTGTGTGATCGTAAGGAGGGATTAATTAAGCAGTTTTGGAGTCATGATTGCTTGTGAGAGGCAGCTTGTGGTAGCTCGAACCCTAATTGGGGGGGGGGGGGTACTAACAACTTATGGTGAGGGTACCGGTATTGGTTCAACTTTTTGTTAAGATGACAGGGCTAGGTAGTATCTCTAGCATGGATGTCGAGGTTATCTCGCATATATGGGTGACACTCAAGCTGAGGGGAAGAATTTAGTTTCAGATATCCGAGTGGTTAGGGAGTTTCCAGATGTCTTCCCAGAGGATCATACCAGTGTGCCTCCCATGAGGTAGGTGGAGTTTAGGATCGATTTGATCCTCGATGCGGCCCCGATTGCTAAGGCACCACATCGCCTCGAAACACCAGGGATGTAGGAGTTGTCCTCTTAACTCCAGGAGCTATTCGGCAAGCAGTTTATCCGACATAGCAGTTCACCCACTTTTGGGGATTGATGATATTTTTGATCAGTTGTAGGGTACGTCTTGGTTCTCGAAGATTGATTTGAGGTCGGCCTACCACTAGATGAGGGTCAGAGAGGAGAATGTGGAGAAGATAGCTTTTCAGACTCGATATGGGCTGACCATTGCACCGACAACATATATTGATTTGTTGAATCGGGTATGCAGGACGATGCTCGATCGTTTGGTAATTCTGTTCATTGATAATATTTCCGTCTACTCCAAGACCAAGGAATAGCACGAGGAGCACCTGCGAGATTTACTTAGTGTGTTGAGGAAAGAGAGGCTCTATCCCAAGTTCTCTATGTGTGGGTTTTGGTTGTGAGAGGTCGAGATCTTAGGGCACCTCGTTGGGCACCTCGTCAATCAGAACGAGATTTTGGTCGATCAGACCAAGATTGAGGTAGTTCTGTAGTGGGAAGTCTCGAAGTCTCCGTCTAAGATCCGAATTTTCTTGGGTTGGTAGGTTACTATCAAAAGTTTATCCAGGATTTCTCCAATATTTTTGTTCCTCTTACTCGATTGACAAAGAATAGCGTGGAGTTCTGATGGGGGCATGAGCAGCTGAATGCATTTGAGAATCTGAGGCATATATTATGTGAGGCCCCCGTATTGACCCTTTCAGAGGGTGTTGAGGATTTTGTGGTATATTGTGATGCTTCGATCATAGTTTTCGGTGTGGTGCTCATGCTAGATTCATTGTGTATTCTTCTAGGCAGTTGAAGCCTCATGGGGTTAGGTATCTGACAAACGACTTGGAGTTGGGGGCAGTAGTGTTTACCCTCAAGATTTGGCGACACTATCTTTATGGCGTTCGTTGTACCATCTATATGTATTATAAGAACCTAAGATATCTTATGGATCAGAAAATCTAAATATGAGGCAACGTAGATGACTTGACTTGGTCAAGGATTATGATTGCGATGTTATTTATCATCTTTGGAAGGACAATGTGGTAGCCGATGTCTTGAGATACAAGGCGGCTAGTGCCCCTCTTCGAGGATTATGTTTGAGGATGACCAGCATTTCACCGCTTGTGGATTTGGTCAGGGAGTCTCATGCTGAGGGAATCAAGAGGGGGAACTGGAAGAAAGAGAAGATCAGGGGCCAGATTGAAAGATTCACCACCAATAGTTAAGGATTATTGAGTTAGTGTGGGCAACTTTTGGTTCCAGTTTTTGGTGGAGTTCGTTATACATTTCTAAAGGAGGCGTATAATTCTAGGTTCTCAATTCACCCTAGAGCCACAAACATGTATATAGAATTGATACTTAGTTATTGGTGGCCTTGCATGAAGAGAGAGATAGCTTGGTATGTGAAGAAATGTTTGACCTGTCCGAAGGTCAAGGATGACCACCAGAGACAGCACGGCAAATTGCATCCCTTGGAAATTCCCATATGGAAATGGGAGTAGATCTCCATGGATTTCATCACAAATTTTCCAAGGACGGCTAAGAGATTTGATGCCATTTGGGTTATTGTTGACTGCCTGACCAAGAATGCTCATTTCCTTACTGGTCAGGAGAGTTCTTTAGCTGATAAATTGGCTGATGTTTATGTGCACGAGATCGTTGCTCACCATAGCGTGCCAGGTTCCACTATATCCGATCCTGATTTTCGATTAACTTCCCGGTTTTGGCAGAGGTTTCATGAGGAGTTGGGTACTAGGTTTCATTTGAAAACTTCTTAGCACCCGTAGACATATGGGTAGCAAAAGTGAACTATCCAAACGCTCGAGGATATGTTGAGGACTTGCGTCATTGACATTGGTGGGCGTTGGGACACCTACTTCCCATTGGTTGAGTTCTCGTAAAACAAAAACTATCATTCCAGTATTGGTGCACCACTATATGAGCTGCTATATGGGAGGAAGTTTCAGACTCCAATATGTTGGGGAGAGGTCGGCCATAGGGTCATGGGAAGGAATAACATAGTACTCCAGACAACAGTGCTTATCCACCATATTAGACAAAGGTTATAGAAAGCTCAGAGCCGACATAAGAATTACACTGATAGGCGATGATCTGAGTTGGAGTTTCAAGTTGGGGATATGGTTCTACTGAAGGTATCACCCTGGAAGGGTGTTATACGCTTCGGGAACTGGGGTAAATTGGGCCACCAATTTATTAGACCTTTTCGATTAGTGACCAAGGTGGCCTGATGGTTGCATCTTCCTGATGAGCTTAGTCAGAATCATAACACCTTCCATGTTTCTCAGCTTCGGAAGTGCTTGGTAGATGATACAGCGGTGGTCTCGTTGAATGACATTCAGGTCAATGAGCACATGAATTATGTGGAGAGGCCAGTGGAAAATTTGGACAAGAAGACGAAGTCTTTGTGCAAAAAGGTGGTACTCTTAGACAAGGTGCAGTGGCAACACCGGAATAGATCATAGTGGACTTGGGCGCTTGAGGCAAATATGCGCGAACACTACCCGGATCTGTTTTCAGCTGAGGATTTCGAGGATGAAATCTAGTTAAAGTGGGGGAGAGTTGTAACACCCAAGTTCCAGGTATAATTACCTTTATGAATGTGGACGTTTAAGGCTTAAACCAAACACTTTATGGTGGCCACAACATGGTGATAATGGCACCATGACGTAGCAGCACCTGAGTGAATCACATATTCTTCTTGGGTGCCAAAATGTGGCAAGATATTGGCCATGGCGAGGCAACCGTCTGCATGAAAAATCCCAATTTTTCAGGCCATGAGCCCTGTTTAAGGGATGTGATGACTAAGGCTTGCACACCCTCAGCCTCCATCACCTTGCTTTCAACCAAGAAGCATCCATAGCCTCCATTGTTGAGTTTTAGAAGTTTTGTGGTGATTTCTTTGTGAGAATAAGAAGAAGATGGCACCCATTGTGAGACGATCCAGCAAGCAAGCTCCTCCTCCGCATTCTAGCACATATTCAAGACCATTGTTAGTATTTAAGGTCTAATATTTATGTTCTATGTGTTGAAACATGATGTGACGCTCGGCAGCGAAGAAATGTATTGATGAACCGAAGACATGTTTCTTGTGCTGCGATAGTAGGCTTTGTTGAAGATAAATTGCGAAGACTTGAAAGATCTACAGTGAAGACCTGGGATACCGAAGAGAAGGATACCGACCCGAAGAAGAGAGTATTTTGTCTTTTGTATGCCGAAGTTTCAGAAAAGTAATGTTCACCTTTTCTGACATTGAGTGTTTGTTGAGTTCTGTCAGTACAAGTGTGACAAGCATGGCCGCCAGACTTTGGAGTATTTTATTGTTTATCATGAACTAGATTTTTTTATAAATAGATGATCATGATGATATATCTATTTGCACAACTTCCAGACTTCAAATGTATTACTCTTTATTGAATACAATTCTTAATTATCTTTATCTCTTGCTTATGTTGTTCATCACTTACTAACTTGTGATTGAATGCAAAACTAGTTATGATTCAACTAACAATTATTGTTACTTGCTTATGTTTAACTGATTAATCTTATTGCTATATATATATATATATATATATATATATATATATATATATATATATATATATATCATTCTATATATTTCTTTATTGTTAAGCTTATCAAAACATCCATTTTGATTAACTTATATTTCCACAAACCAATATTCAAGTTCTTCTTGTTGGATTAGGTGTCTAAGCCCATAACTATTATTGGTATGTACTTGACCCGAGAGTCGCATGGTCCATTTGGGTTGCATGGCTTCGGAACAATTTGGATAGAATTTTGTGAGAAGATGATATTTATGATTTATTAATATATTATAAGTTCTAATACATTAATATGAAATCATATTATTTAATTATTATTGATCAAGAATTAGTTTTGAATTAATTTTGTGATCAAAAGAGACTAATTAAATAAATGGGGATTGATTTGGTAAATCATTCATTCTTATAAAGTGGGGTTATGATCCATAGTTCTTCATGTTGGGCTAAACCCATGTCGTGACCCATGGATACTCCATGGAGGCTAAAACCCATGGATCATGAGGAATGTGGAAAGTCATGAGTTACATGGTGTAACCCTAATGTGCACACTATATAAGAAGCCTCATAGTTCATGAAATGGCACCTTTAAGTGATAAGAAGTGAGGGCTAGCCGATTTGTGAAGCAAGTGTTCTTCTCTCAAGTTATTCCAATTGTTGGTGGTGTTGTGTGATTCCATTTGAGGTGCAACACCTGACGCACAAAATTCTTAAAGGTCCAAAGTTTCCAACTACAAGGAAAAAGGTATGTTATCTAACTTGTCTTATTACCCAAGTATCAATGTTTTGTATGCTAGTTAGGGTAATACCTTCGAAAGTTCAAGTTTACATGTATAATAGAGAAAACATAGATCCAAGGTATTTAGGGTTGCATGTACACCTTATTAGTGTTAGAATGCTCAAAATCCATCAGTGGTATCAGATCCTTGGGTTGTTTTCAATCAGAGCCTAGGGTTGTTTTCAAAATCCATCAGTGGTATCCAATGGACTCGCCGAGTCCATTGGGGGACTCGCCGAGTCCAAGCACAAAACAGCCCAACTCGCTGAGTTTGTTCATACACTCGACGAGTCGAAACCCCTGAGTGCAGATTTTCGAGTTTTTAAGATGGAATTGGACTAGGATCATTACCCTAAGCTGTTTTTGAACTTATAAACCTGTTTTTTATGTGGTAATGATCATGCTAATTCATTTTATTAGATAATTGTCAAAGTTTCATGTTTTGTGTTAGTATGTTTAGGCTAATTACATTAAATTTGTTTGATATGAATTATCTTGTTCATATGAGTTTAATCTAGATCATGGACATTATTTGACATGTTTGTTAGTTTATTTGATGATCTTTATGGCCTTTAATGTACTCCATATCTTGTCCTCAAGTTATGGAAAATGAAAAGTTTTTCCTTTTAAAAGACTTCATTAAACTTATAGGTTATGAACTTGAAGAGTCTTTTTCCACAAATGTTTTTTATGAACTCCATAACTTGTCCTCAAGTTATGGATTTTGAAGAGTTTTTTTTTTCATTAAAGCCAATATTAAACTTATATGTTATGGATTCCAAAGGTTTTTGAATAGTTCAAAACTTACCCTCTAGTTTTGAAATTTGTAAATGTAGAGTCTTCTTTTGACACATTTAGTTCCAAACCCCTAGAATTTTAAAAGTTTAAAATTCAACCCTTATACTATTATAATATTATAGGTTTAATATTTATATATATGTATAAGAGTAAAGTCAGTTTTACCGTTAGTAGGCCTCATTCACGACGCCGGTCTATAAGGGGGCATAATGTTACTGCCTATAAAATGACAGTTTAATGGGTGTCCACTCTCACCCACCGCTTCCTTGACTGGTGCAGGGTGGTTAGCCGAACGAGTAGGATAGGACTCTAATTCTCCCTTCATTAAAAGTATAATGATAAAAATAAAGTAACTAAACACTTATAAATTCCTAAATCTTAGTTACTTAGGAAAATGTGAATATGGTGCTAACCTATGAAATTGCAATTTGCACCTTGTTAAGTCGTTAGTGGAGCGTGTGTGGTTAACCACCACACTAATATGGGACTGACAGTGCGTGGCAAAGGGTAGCTTGATGTTAATCATAGATCAATGGAGCGTGTGTGGTTAACCGGCACATTGATTAGGTGGTTGTAACATTGGGTGTACCAAGCTAATTTGCATGGTTATTCACACCTTGTTTGTGATCCTCGGCATCCCAGTCACAAACTTGGAGGGCACAGTCGAGATTTCAACATGCCATTCAATTGTTCAATGAATCTCAAAGGATCTAGGAGTTTCAATCCATTTAAAACTTAATTATCTATTTCGTTTTTCGTGGTGGAAATTGGTAAATCGTCATTTACCTACCTTCAAATATTTTGCATTTGGATTACGGCATCCCTCTTCCAAATTGTAAAATATTGTGTTGGGTCCTAGCCTTAATATTTCATTTGGATGTTATATTAAGGACTTAAATACTAACTTGAATTTCTCCCATTGTAGATGTCTAGTTCAGACAACTATGGTGTTCCCAAATCTTTTGGAACAAGCTTTCCTCTTGAAGATGATGTCTCGCGGTTGGATCGTGGAAGTCATACTTCATTTCCTCCACCTCCTCCAATAATTCTCCCTAACCCACAAGTTCAAAGACTTGAAAAATTCAAGGTCACTCAAGCCCTACTTGCAATGAAGCATCAAGATGGAAGGCTTGTGTGTACTCACGTCAATGAGGTGAAGTCACATATTGACAGGCTGAGAGTATTGGGTGTCGTTGTCTCGAGGAAGTTGGCGGTTGACTGGGTTCTTCAATCACTTCCCGAGTCATATAGTGAGTTCATTAAGGACTACTATGTGACAGATGACAACATGACCCTTGTTGATCTTACCTATTTGCTTGTTGCTGTTGAATCATCGATGATTTGGCGTACCGGAAAAGAAAATTTGACTGGAAGATCTACTCCCCAAACTTCCATGGACATTGACAATGGAAACATTGGAAGTCCAGAAAATATTTCTCTTTTCAAGGGAAAGAGAAAGGCTAAGTCTGAGATTGTCCCGTGTACGATTCCCAAAGAGTCTATATGTTTCTATTGCCAAGTGAAGGGGAATTGGTTGCGAAGCTGCCCTGACTACCTGAAAGATCTGAGAAAAGGTAGAATCGAAAAGTATGACTCTGCTTCAGGTAAGTCTACTGTCTAACTCTATTAAGTTTCTAATTGTTGATTCTTAATACATGCTGTGACAAGGTTGCATTTTGATGTTTTGTAGGATCATGCAAAGGGAAGGAAGCTTAAAGGAAGAGTATGTTGAATCTGATCGCGAAGATGGATTTCAATCGCATGGTTCGAAGATCAGATTTTTGAGCTGCTGCTTAGGAGTTATGATAGATTGCTAGGAAATATGTAATAACATAGTTTTCATTTGTAATTACATTGTAAGGAAAAGGTTTTCTGCATTTTATAAATAAATAAAATTTTGTTTTATTTTTATTATATCTCCTTGCAATGGCATTTGTGAAAATTGATGTTTGTATGTTTCTATGTTAGCAATATGAATTTGATTCTTTCGTTTGTGGTAGTGTCGAGTATTTGCCAAATAAGGAAAGATTCTCATCACCCAAGTTTAAATCGGACAGAAACTTGGAATCATGCAAGTTGTATTGTATGATGAATGAGAATTTTCATCTTTGGTAAATTAAGACTAATTCCTTGTTCACATGTATATGTGAGTCAAGTGAAGGACTAGGGATCGGGTACACTGGGTGTGCGCTGGTCAAGATCCACCACAAAGATCGATAAGACTATTCGTCATGATTTACTAAAGTTTAGTAAACATGGTTATGCTTACAAGTTGAAGTATAATTCTGAAACATTTGAAAAAGGTTCAATGTATGGCAGAACGAATGAGAATAATCAAATTAGGCAGAAAGATAAAAGTTTCTCCAATCTGAAAAGATTGGAGAGTACTTTAGTATCGTGTTTTATGATAATCTTAAAGTTTATGAAAAAACATATCATAATTGATCCTCTAAAGACATCTTAGTGCATTTGTATGGCTAAGAAGAGGAATTGTGAATTGTTGAAATAGTTTAAATCAAGAAGATGAGTCATACTTCGTTCCCAAAACAATTCTTAGAGTAATACTCCAAGATTGTAACCTTGAGTGACATGATCTTAAGAAAGGTTTAAAACACTTATCAAATGTAGAGTAAAAGTTTTCTACTCTTGTACATTTGAAACTGGTAAGTTGTGAAGTTTTGGATAAAACAAAGACCAACTAAGGCTAATTGGGTGAAGTGTTTGTCTTGATTAAGAAACCCAACTAACTCTTGAATATTTGTTTGTCAAGTAATGTTCCATGACAAAGTGAATCTTATATGTCAAGTGGTCAGTGGGAGTCTTAAAGATCTTGGAAGTTTCAAGAACTAATCAAGAATAAACCTATTGTTAAACACTAGCACACGACTTCAGGTTTGTAACCTATCGTGTTGACATATTCTTGTTTCTGTGCCCATTCCAGTTAAATTTGACTATACATGTGAGTTCTGAGAGTTCTCAATTGGTTGCATAAAAACTTGGATGCAATGGTACGCCCTTGTGCTGCCAGGTGGCAAGAAATTAAGATTGAACAAGTTCAGTACATATGAGTTTGGATTTGTCACTAACCATGTCTTGTGATTATAGTCATGCCAAATTCACATGGATAGGAACACATACACCATAAAATCTAAGTGTCATAAGGTTTCTCTCCCATTCATGAAAATGATGGTGAGGAAACGCTTTCACTAAGTAGATTTTAAGGAGATAGCAGTTGTGATATTTGCATTCTCAAATTTGATTATGATTACGGCATACCTCTTCAAAATTCGAATTGTGGGAAATGGCAAAGGTCTAAACATTTCAGATTTACGGCTGTAAGTTCTAAAATTGTTAAGACAAACATGTGAGCTATCTAAGGAAAGGTGTATGATTTTGAGAAGCCTAGATAAAGTCTTATCGAAGCTTCTCGTATCAGAAATCTGAACTTTGGTAATGAAAGTCAATAAGTATTGATTTCTAGAAGTCCAGCTGATTTCTGAATACATGTCAAACCTAGTGGGAGCATAAGTGTTATGCTAATAATAATTATTATGCTACTGGGAGCATAATTATTATGGTAAGTGTTGCAAGTTAGTAATGTTAATTATAGAAAACAAAGGTTTCAATTCGCAAAGTTGCAGGATTTGAAAAGTTGTTTTGCTATAATTAAGGGAGAGGAATTTATACTTCATTTCAATTCTAAAAGCTTAGATTGAGATTTTAATCAAATTTAGTCAAATATATACGAATGTTATGTTGGAATGGTTCAACATAAGGAAATTCTATATATGGAAATGTTAATTGCGTTCTCAAATTTGATTATGATTACGGCATCCCTCTTCATAATCAAAATTATGAGAACATGGCAAATAGAAATATTATAGTAAAAGACTGATTGAGTATCATGTCTTTATGTTAGACATTATGAATCGTGTCCCATATGCTTCGGGTATAGGATCGATTCATATGCTATAATATTCTCGTGTTCTAATTTTCCAAATGCCTAGAGAATTAAGAAGGAAAAAGAAATAGAACTGGATATGACTAAAGTGGTTAAACAACTGTTAAGGACAATCTAAGGTTCGCCAAGGATTGGTCGGTTAAGGACAGTTAGAAGTATAGTAATGGAAGGACCATATTGACATTATTATGAATAGACAAGAGTCTATTAGTAATGAGTTTCCATATGGCAAATATGGAATGTTTCCATATTGGGAGTTGAAGAATAGTGGAAAAGTTAGAAACTTTTATGCAAGAAGGATGTTCAAAGGAATGTACTTTGAATTTGAGACTTCATTTCATGGAATTGTCTTGTAACGATCTCCAAAGGAATATTTTGTAATATCATTGGTCAAGTCTCAATGACTTTTGGCACCTAGACATTACAAAAGAATCTTTGCATGATAGTTTAGAATCTAACACTTTCTAGCAGTGACAAGAATTTGGAATTCTTACACTTGTAATAAGGATTTGGAATTGTGAAATGAGCATCATTGAAATGTTTCTCAATTGATCTATTTCACAAAGTGAGGACCATAGACAAACATAGTGTGCATGCTTGGTGCGTGGAATAACTATTGTTTAGACAAACATAGTGTGCATTTTTGGAGCATGGCATAACTACTGTTTTATTTTAACTACTAAGTTCATTATTGGAAACATCATACAATAAATAATGAGTAATCAATATGACTCAAACGTTTTTGGGCCATATAGGATTAGTATTATTATTGTGTTTCACTTTGCATGTTTTGACTTCCCGAATAACTAGGTTATTCAAACCATCCATAGTCGATCATACTTTGGAAGTAGGTATTGAGGCAAGACTGTCATGAATGGGTTTGTAGTTTGTCTAAGACAAGGTGGTTGCAGTGTTCATGAGTACTCCTGGAATAAGATTCGAGTATTGGATTCAACCCACGCTCATTTGAATAACTTCATGGATTTTATCATGAGTGATCATGAGACGATAACATCTTATATTCTTGAAACCAAGATGTGTGAGTTGTAGTTGCAAGTCGGTTGCACATTGATATATGTAAACGCACCAGTAACTTGGTGTTATAAAACATATCGTTGTGTGTAATTTGATGAGTAAGTACAAGCCAGCATTTGGGTCGAAGTTTATCGGTTCCTTTTACCCCATGTGGATAAAAGCGATATATGTGGGCCCCTCGATGAGTTAGTGATGACATCAGGCCTGGACTGATTTGATTTGTTCAATTAGTCAATCATCATAAATCGGAAATTGGGAAACAACAGATGGACAGAGAGAATGATCATAATCCATGTCTCAGTCCATATGATATCTAGAATATAGGAATATATGATCCCTTATCTAATAGACACGTCATTGACTAGGTCAGAGTTCGACAGCGGCTTTTAAGAGCTACGATTGCTTGTCGGGTTGGAGTCATGCTTGCAATAATAGTTATTAGACTTATCCAAGTGGGAGACTGTTGGATTAGGTGTCTAAGCCCATAACTATTATTGGTATGTACTTGACCCGAGAATAGCGTGGTCCATTTGGGTTGCATGGTATCAGAACAATTTGGATAGACTTTTGTGAGAAGAGGATATTTATTATTTATTAATATATTATAAGTTCTAATATATTAATATGAAATCATATTATTTAATTAGTATTGATCAATAACTAGTTTGGAATTAATTTTGTGATCAAAAGAGACTAATTAAATCAATGGGGATTGATTTGGTAAATCATTCATTCTTATAAAGTGGGCTTATGATCCATAGTTCTTCATGTTGGGCTAAACCCATGTGGTGACCCATGGATACTCCACAGAGGTTAAAACCCATGGATCATGAGGAATGTGGAAACTCATGAGTTACATGGTGTAACCCTAATGTGCACACTATATAAGAAGCCTCATAGTTCATGAAATGACACCTTTAAGTGATAAGAAGTGAGGGCTAGCCGATTTGTGAAGAAAGTGTTCTTCTCTCAAGTTATTCCAATTGTTGGTGGTGTTGTGTGATTCCATTTGAGGTGCAACACTTGGGGCACTACGTTCTTAAAGGTCCAAGGTTTCCAACTACAAGGAAAAAGGTATATTATCTAACTTGTTTTATTACCCAAGTATCAATGTTTTGTATGCTAGTTAGTGTAATACCTTGGAAAGTTCAAGTTTGCTTGTATAATATAGAAAACGTAGATCCAAGGTATTTAGTGTTGCATATACACCTTAGTAGTCTTACAATGCTCAAAACCCATCACTTCTCTCAACAATTGGTATCAGAGCCATACCTTCTAGATCTATGTGATTATTCCAAGGGAACGACTCCCGATCGACTACTTTCATCTTGTGAATTTTCGATTTTCATACAGAAATTTCTGGGTTCACAAATAGAAATTTTTATGATGAGTTTTCGATTTCTGAAGTGTTGATTCAAGCTTTTTCAAGCTTTCCACAATAAATGTCATTGCTGTCTTGTTCCCTTTTTCTACTGAAAATCTGAGTTTATAAAGTTTTTATCTTGTTGTTGAAGAAAAAGAAGAAGGAAGAAGATATTTGTGGTCTATAACATTTGAAGATTTTGCTCAAGGAATTTTCATGCTATGAAATGAAGACACAATATCTTGGGTTTTGTTGAAAGAGATGGTTCTTTTTGAAGATATCAAATAGATTTTTAAGTTCATACAGCTTGGAGATTTTTATCTTGCAAAAGATTAGAGAATACTTCTTTCTGAAGACTTTATCAACATATTATTTTTGATTTCATCACAAAAGGTATGAAGCTCCATGTTCTTCATTTGATGTTGGTAACCTTTATTAAAAGTCTATGGACATGATAATTTTGTTTGGAAAAAATAGATTTCCTTTACTACACTATTAATGCTTTCCCGTGCCTCCTGACATATCCATGTGGCTTTACCAATCTAGCCACCTTTTGTCCCATGCGTTTACCTGTACACTCAACCTTTTACCTTTAACCCATGCGCTGTCCCTTACCTTTTTACCTTTCACTCTCATACTTTCTGCCACTTTTTACCTATCCCAACACTCCATCTTGTCCCCATATGCTTTAGAAATCATTTTCGTTGATAAACACGAAGACATAACCTTTTCGGTCTCAAAAATCATGAAAAACGGGATTTTTTGTCATAAGCCATCTCATCCTCGGTGCTCAGCACCGCAGATTAAAAGCATATCGAGGACCTAACCTAACCGAAGAGTTATATGCCATACCGAGGAGTCAATTTGATGTACCAAAGAGTGTTGCAGTCCTTGCCTGTGTAGGCTCTGCGGTCCCTCTAAATCCGAGACACTGAAGACCCTATACCACAGAATATTTCCGTCATGTTATCCTCGCATACCCTGGATCTAAAGCATACTGGACACCCCTTCGCTCTCCGCTTACACTCCTAACTACCCACTCTTCAACACCTACCCTCCTCACTGCTCACCGCAAACATTTCCTTCCCACCGAAGACCTCCCTCTTCAATCATCCCATTACCTCACGCCTAACCATCAACCCTTCACTATAGACCCCACAAACCCACCGGAGACCCCTAGTCTTCAGTAGCCATCAACTCTTCTCGTCCATTCCCTCCTTGCCTCCTCTTCCCAGTCTACCCTTCGCAACTCAATATCCTCTTCTTTCTAAACCTCGTTCAGCCAAACCCTCTCATACCGCAACCTAATTTTTTTCAGCCCCATTTTTTAACGCCAAATTTGTTTTAAAAAAACCAATTATTTTTTAACACCAATTTTTACCACTGCAACCCGTGATCGGAAGCACTTTGTGAAGAATAATTTTTACATGACTCGATTTATTGTCTTCACGAAATAGATTATTATTGAAGATTTTTTCAAGCTTCGGTCGTCTCGATGGATTACTTCTTGTTGATTATATTGAAAGAATTTTATTATTCTTCACATGAGGATTGCCCTTTAATCAAGGTCCATCAACCAGCATTCCTTGGATCAGTGTCTTAAGACCAGTTGTGCTCCATACCACAGTAAGACATCATATTTTTCTTCATGATGTTTGCACCACAGTTGCGTCTGATTAACGAAGTTGCTTTGCAACCTGCGGTCTACAAAGACTTTTTATGACTTGTCTCTCTTGATCATCGGCTGACAAACCATATGTCTTGAGCAAGTGGACTTTAGTTATTTAAGACCTCTTCAAGAGTTCTGGCGCTATAGTTTGGGTTTATCAACATTTTTCAGCAGAACGGGGATTTTTCATGCAGAGTTCTTATTGTTACTTCGATACTTGTTCAGATAGCTTTGAGTGATAGAATCAACTGACTACAGATGATCGGAGAGTATTTATTTTACTCTCGATCTCGTGTTTTGTCAAGAGCCTTCATACATCTAGGGAGAGCATGCGAAGCTCTTGGTATCCAAAACTCTCAATCCAGATTTATTTATTTTTGATATTCGGGCATTGGCTATCAAAAATAGGAGAGAGAATATTATGTTAGCATCCCGATGAGATTTTATGATTATTTGCGATTGGATTTAAGAGACTTCTAAAGAAGATGATTTATTTAGTGATGTGACGTGTCACTGATTTTTGATCATCATGATCAAATTTTTGGAGAGATTCAGTTTCATTTCAGACTTTTCTTTGTTCTTTTTGTAACATCCCATTTCCAAGATAAAAATTTTCATTTTTAATTTAAAAGAATCCATTATTTTCAAATCAAAACCATATCAAATCAAGTGTCAAATACATATATTCCCAAGATCAGTGTATCATAAAATCTCCAAAACATGTCATCGAAGGATGTGTACGATCACGCCTTTGTCTTGCCACAGTCATCTGAAGTACCTGAAATAATAAACTAAAACTGTAAGCCAAAGCTTAGTGAGTTCCCCCACAGTAGCACCATACAACATAAGATAAACAAACATTGCATGTGTGTTCCAATCAGTCATCGAACTAGAATACCCCCAGCCCACTCAGTCCTCAGACTGGAATGCCAATGTACAATGGGCCCACTCAGTCATCAAACTGGAATACCCTCGGGTCCACTCAGTCATTGGATTGGAATACCCTCGGTCTGTTGGCTCACGTACATAGCAGTAAAGCCTTAAAGCAAAACCATAACATGTCGAAATATACATAATAGATATCATATAACCAGTTAATAGGAAAATAGGCAGATCTACAGATCATTACCGCATAGAAATATCTTATATACCAGGACTCAATTCTAACAGATCAATACCACATAACAACATCTCCTAAACCACGATACATAAATTAGTGGGCCGACCTTGGTGCCTTCAACCCACAATTACAGTGAGGAAAACTCACATCTCAGTCTGGAAAAGATCTCTAAATAGGATACAGCTCCGAGTGACAGCTCAAGCAGTCACCTATTCATCAAGAAATGACCAATCTCAAATACCACTCAAAATACCAAAAATACCCTTAGGTCAAACCCAGGAAATTACGGTTTCTCATTTAACATCTACCACGCCTGGTCATAAGCTACCACGTCGTGGTGATCATTAAAAATCTATAATTACAAAATGGTCCACCACGTCATGGTGACGCTCCACCACGTCGCGGCCACCCGAATTAAGATTTATACAAAAAGTTGATTTATACCTAGACCGGATGTTACAATTCTCCCCACCTAAACTAGACTTCGTCCTCGAAGTCCGCTGATGTTAACAAATCAAGATAATGCTCCTGCATCTCTGCCTTGGGATCCCAAGTCCACTCGGAACCCTTCCGAAGCTGCCACTGAACTTTTACCAAGGACACCACCTTGTTGAACAAGGCCTTCGTCTTCTGATCCAATATCATCACTGGTCTCTCAACATAATTCAAATGATCATCGACCTGAACATCCTCCAAAGGAACAACCGTTGAATCATCTGCCACACACTTCCGATGCTACGAATCTGATTGAGCTCCTAAGGCAAATCCAGCATGTAAGCTACCCTGCTAACCTTGACAATCACTCGAAATGGCCCAATATAGTCGGGCCTCAACTTGCCCCTCATCCTGAAGCGTATTACACCCTTCCAGGGTGATACCTTCATCAAAACCATGTCACCGACCTGGAACTCCAACTCCGATCACCACTTTCTGTCATAACTCTTCTGCCGACTCTGAGCTGTCAGTAGCCTCTATCGGATTTGCTGAATAAGCTCTATCGTCTGAAGGACTACCTCAGTTCTTCCCATGACTGTGTGACCAACCTTTCCACAACAAACTAGGGTACGACACTTCCTCCCATAAGGAAGCTCAAATGGCGGTACACCAATACTGGAGTGATAGTTATTTTTGTAAGAAAACTCAGGTAGGCTAAGGTAGGAGTCCCAACTCCCACTAAAATAAATCACACAGGCTCACAAAATATCTTCGAGCATCTGAATTGTCCTCTCACTCTGACCATCTGTTTGCGGATGATAAGCATTGCTAAAGCACAACCTCGTACCTAGTTCCTCGTGGAAATTATGCTAAAACCACAAATTAAACCGAACATCACGGTCTGATGTAATAGAAACCGGAACACCATGTCGGGCAATAATCTCGCGCATATAAACATCGGTAAATTTCTTGGCCGACGAGCTGTCAAGGATAGCTAAGAAGTGGGTACTCTTGGTCAACCACTCTACAATCACCCAAATCACATCAAACCCCTTAGCCATCCAAGGGAACTTGGTGATCAAATCCATGGTCATTTGGTCTCATTTCCTCATGGGAACCTCTAAAGGCTGAAGCTTTCCATGTGGCCTCTGGTACTCGGCTTTGATCATCCGATAGGTCAAACACCGCAGACATACCAGGCCATCTCTCGCTTCATGCACGGCCACCAATAACTGAGTCGCGAATATCGATACATCTTGGTGGCTCCAAAGTGTATTGAAAAGCTGGACTTGTGTGCCTCCTCCGGCATAGCTTGTCGAACCTCACCAAAATCCGGTACCCATATTCGACCATACCGGGTCAATAACCCACGACTATCAGTAGTAAACCTGTCAATCTCACCTCTGATTCACTCCCAATTTTAGTTCTCTTGCTTGACTCCCTCATCCCGAGCCTCTCTCATTATACCCAACTGTAACACCCTGTTGTTTGCTTCTTGTAAATCAATCCAATTCAATCAAAAGTCAGACTCGTTTCTGCTATCTATTTACTGTGTTTAAGGCTAGTTTGAGAGTCTCTAAGCCTACACTTAAGGATTTAGTGTTATGAAGTATTAGCTCAAGATCAGAAGTCTGCTCCCGAACCAGAAAGCCCAACACATGAGGTTCACGGCCGTAAACCCTGTTCACGGCCGTGAACACTCTTCTAGCCGTGAACCACCCTCTATATATAAGAGATTGCTTCATTTTTCTTCATTTCTCCATACTCCAGCCGTGAACTACCCATTCTCTCTCAAGTATCATGAAGTGAAGGCTCACTTTTCACTCCAAAACATAAGCATCTTATCCTTATTCTTGTTCATGCTTAGAAACCCCTTTGTTCTAGCCTTGATTCATCACCTTTCATCATCATCTTCAAGATTTTCAAGGGTTTACGGCCGTAAACCCTTCATGAGGGCCGTAAACCCTTCATAGGATCTTGGGATGTAAACCCTCCCGAGGCCGTGAACTCCTAGAGTTTGGCCGTGAACTCCTTGTGATCAATCACATGTGATTCTAACACTCCATTGAGAGTGTTTCCTAGTTCTTAAGGTTTTTTCTCTTACATGTTAGTTGTTTTAAACACTAATTATATACATATATGTATCAATATATGCCATTTAGGACTCATTTGTGCCTCGGGACTTCATTCGTTGAACTTCTGATCCTTACTCGAATCTTTAATTGAATCGCCCACATAAGGTGAGTTCATACCCCTATAATTCACCCTTTTAAATGATATTTAATGCTTTTTATGGGGGGATACAAGTTGAAAACAATTAAATTGTGTTAATAATTACATGTGATGTCAATCACATAAAAGGTTTTCTTATGCTGTTAAATATTTTGTTAACAATAAAAGATTACCAAATACTTCCAAAATGACTCAAAGTCATGTAAATTCTTTAAAGTCATGTAGACTCTTTTTAAACACTGTTAAAACTCTTTTAATACTGTTAAACTCTTTGAAAAAGTTTTTATAAACTCTTTTATCTTATAATAGTCAAAATCATGTTCATATATGTATAAATATATAAATAAGACTTAAAGGGCTTAGGGCTAATGAGTTACCTTATTTCCTTTTCCTTGTTTGGATGTGGGCCTAAGGTGGGGTTATTTGTCCGAAGGTCGTTTCCTTCTTAATTATATACATTATACATATAAGAATATAAAAGGTTACTTCAGTCGGTATCATTACCATTGTATCATGCTGAGCAAAGGGGGTACTTTCAGGATAGATCATGCTAATCTAGATAAGTATACAGGGTCTAAACTACTTTGTCAAGAAAAGGATATAATTCGATCTTTACTCAAACTAAAATGTGATGGTACGTCTTCAGGACATAGAAATACTTGCTATGTTACATTCTTGTAACCAGAGTCTTCTGGAGGGAGAGCGGGCATTGGGTGTATAGATCTATATAGGATTGACAATCCCACATCCCGACGGCTAGCTACAGTCCGGCAGATAAGCCATGAGGTGACAAATGTCACATATTCAGTGTCGACACCAGTAGGTCGTCGTGTTCATTCTAGTCCAGTATGGTTACAACTTTATCACATTTTAAACCCTAATTAACCAGGTTAATATTAGGGTAGTTATTCTTTAGTGGTTTATTTTTAAGAAATACTACTGTATTAAACGGTTTTATGAGGATTTAAAACTACTTTACGGAACGGTTTTATGGGGATTTAAAACTACATTACTGAATGGTTTTATGGGGATTTAAAACTACTTTATGAAACGGTTTTATGGGGATTTAAAACCACTTTTCATCACTAAAACGGAAAACATTCTTTTCATAATTTTATGGAGCTGCAGTCACAGCAGCCGTAGCAGCTGTCATGGCTCATCTAAGTGCTAATAACGCAAATGTTAGTGGAAATGTTATCGGAAATCCCGATCGTTGTGATAACAAATTTCAGCAACAAGTGCCTACATGTAAATACACTCCAGATCTCAAACCTAATATCCTGAAACAAAAGTTCGAGAACGAGAAAGGGATTTGTTCAACTCAAGGACCTATTGAAGGGCAACAAGCTGGAACAGTCAATACCCCCATCAGCCATGCTATCCCAACACCGACCACGCCGTACTTAGGAAACCTCCCACACTGCAGCAAGTGCAACTACCATCATCATGGAGTATGCCGAGTGCTGCATTGCATTAGATACAACATGAAAGGGCACACCGCCCGCATCTGTAGGACCCCGGTCGATTTCAACAGTTCAACTACCAATGTTGGAACCAGTCCAATATGTCATCTTTGTGGTGAAATAGGACATTTTAAGAGGGATTATCCAACAGAGAAGAACGACGGGGGAGCAGGAGAAGTTTGAGCCTATAGAATGGGGAAACATCAAAGAACCCTGTTATATTTTTGATACGCTTCCAAACCCCAATGATTATTTATAATTATAATTACTCTTGCGTTCGAACCAAATCACAGCATTCATACAAGATTTGAAACCCTAACAGGTAAGCTATGATGGCTTAGTGTATACAAAAGGGTCATTTATAATTAAGATTTGTAGATTTAGAGTGAGTGATCTCGCCTCATTTCCTGTTCCTTGTTTGGTTGTGGATTTAGGACAGGATCGCTCAGTCAACTGTCTTACCAATCTTAATTATACATGACTTGTGTACACCGAGCGATTATAGAGAGACCTAGTAGGGATCATTTCATGAAAGTCCATAATTTCAAATTATCAAAACCCGCGTACTGTTAGTGCTCGTTAATTTCAGATCAAAAGTTTGTGGTAATAATACCAAGGATAAAACCGAAAGCACTGAACAACATATGTGCATAACTAGCACATCATCCTGATAATCTTTTCTTCCAAATCGACTTAATAATTATTTTTCGTCGAGGAATTTCGACATCATCAGTCGACGTGGTTTGGATTCGTCCTTACCATGCAAAATTCTTATACTATGTAAAAGAACTTTTTCCTTAAATCAGCCATTAAATTAAATCCTTCCAATCCATAACGAAAACCCTTATATCACCCCTCACTTCAAAACTTCAGAAGTACCCATGCGAGGGGTACCATGCCCTTCTAGCCTACTCAGTAGATAGGAAACTTGAAACGAAAAGCACCGAAGTAGTCTTAGAAGTCAGTAACCACCGAAGTACCCCCAATAGATCTCATAGGAAAATCATTGTACCACAGGTCAAGTTCAAGAATAGAGACTAAGAACTCTTTAGGTTAATCTATCGCTACTAAGTGTATACGTGAGAGTGGTATATAATTTAGACTTAACAATATTTAGGATGTGTGATTCAGCCCTATCTCCTGTTCCTTGTTTGGTTGTGGACCTGGGGCAGAGTCACCCATCCGAACGTTTTGTCAAATCTAAATTATATACGACTTGTATACATGAGGTAATGGTGGATGAGCCAAGTATGAGTCTTATCATGAACTTCTAAGCAAAAGCCTATAGACTTAATGTAACAATCGGAGATATCTGAGTGGGAGTAGTAGCGGATTATAATGGACTTTTTAATCAAGTTACCAAGGCAACCGGTGGACTTGATGCCATTTTGGGTGATCGTCGACAGATTAGCCAAGTCCGCACACTTCCTACAATTTTAAAGAAACAGGCAAAATAGTGAAGATAACTAGAACGTGTGTTAGATAGATTAGTAAGACTGCACGGTGTTCCAATATCTGTTATCTCCATTATAGATAATAGAATCACCTCCCAGTTCATGCAGTCACTTCAGGAGTCCCTGGAAACTAGTCGAAACATGAGTATACCCTACCGTCCACAATCCGATAGACAGAATGAGAGAACGATTCAAGCATTAGAAATCATACGAAGAGCATATGTGATTCACTTTGGTAGAGCAACAATACTCACTTGTCAACTAGTCGAGTGCTTGACCATGCTAGCAATTAAAGTTGCTCTATTCGAAACCCTCTTTGGTCGCAAGTGCAGATCCTCTCTACAATGGATTAAAGTAGGTGACACACAACTAGCTAGAGGTCCAATTTCCAAACAGCACCTTCGTTGGTCCGAAAATCATATGAGAAACTACCGAGAAGAGAGTACGAATCAGGAAGCGACGTAAGGCTTCCAAAGTCAATCAGAAAAGCTACGCCAGCAATAATAGAAAATACTTGAAAATTCCAGGTTGGTGACCACGTCATGTGATGGTCTCACCCTATAAGGACATGATATGCTTCGGAAAGCGTGGCATACTAAATACAAGGTACATAAGATCAGTCGAGATTCTTGATTGATTTGGTCCAGTAGTCTATAGACCCCGACTACTTCAAGAATTCAATAATCTACATCCTACCTTCCACGTCTTTATTTTGAAAAGTATTTATCCGACGAGACCTTTTTTCACACTCGATTAGATCGATATAAATGAGAACCTCAATTTTGTGGAAGAATCCGTAGAAATCCTAGATAGCGAAGTCATTAGGACTAATCAGATCCCTATCCCGATAGTGAGAGTCCGCTTAAAGTGCATAGCAAGGACCCAAATTCACTTGGGGTCGAGAGGATCATCAGAACCATAAGTATCTACCTTTTTCCCTTCGCCCATGTATATACCTTAGACTAAATTCGGGACGAAATTCTCTCTAACGGGAGGATAATGTAACACCCCGTTGTTTTCTTCTTGTAAATCAATCCAATTCAATCAAAAGTCAGACTTATTTCTGCTACCTGTTTACTGTGTTTAAGGCCAGTTTGAGAGTCTCTAAGCCTAGTACACTTAAGGATTGAGTGTTATCAAGTATTATCTCAAGATCAGAAGGCTACTCCCGAACGAGAAAGCCCAACACATGAGGTTCACGGCCGTAAACCCTGTTCACGGCCGTGAACACTCTTCTATCCATGAACCACCCTCTATATATAAGATATTGCTTCATTTTTATTCATTTCTCCAAACTCCATCCGTGAACTACCCATTCTCTCTCAAGTATCATGAAGTGAAGGCTCACTTTTCACTCCAAAACGTAAGCATCTCATCCTTATTCTTGTTCATGCTTAGAAACCCCTTTGTTCTAGCCTTGATTCATCACCTTTCATCATCATCTTCAAGATCTTCAAGGATTTACGGCAGTAAACCCTTCATGAGGGTCGTAAACCCTTCATAGGATCTTGGGATGTAAACCCTCCCAAGGCCGTAAACTCCTACAGTTTGGCCGTGAACTCCTTGTGACCAATCACATGTGATTCTAACACTCCATTGAGAGTGTTTGCTAGTTCTTAAAGTTTTTTCCCTTACATGTTAGTTGTTTTAAACACTAATTATATACATATATGTATCAATATATGTCATTTAGGACTCATTTGTGCCTTGGGACTTCATTCGTGGAACTTCTCATCCTTACTCGAATCTTCAATTGAATCACCCACATCAGGTGAGTTCATACCCCTATAATTCACCCTATTAAATGATTTTAAATGCTTTTTAGGCGGGGGGGGGGATACAATTTGACCACAATTAAATTGTGTTAATAATTACATGTGATGTCAATCACATAAAAGGTTTTCTTATCTTGTTAAATATTGTGTTAACAATAAAAGATTACCAAATACTTCCAAAATGACTCAAAGTCATGTAAATTCTTTAAAGTCATGTAGACTCTTTTTAAACACTGTTAAAACTCTTTTAATATTGTTATACTCTTTGAAAAAGGTTTTATAAACTCGTTTATCTTATAATTGTCAAAATCATGTTCATATATGTATAAATATATAAGTAAGACTTAAAGGGCTTAGGACTAATGAGTTACCTTATTTCCTTTTCCTTGTTTGGATGTGGGCCTAAGGTAGGGTTATTTGTCCGAAGGCCGTTTCCTTCTTAATTATATACATTATACATATGGGAATATAAAAGGTTACTTCAGTCGGTATCATTACCTTTGTATCATGTTGAGCAAAGGGGTACTTTCAGGATAGATCATGCTAATCCGATAGAACGTATAAATTATAATAGGTATAATTTATGAAAGAAACGAGAAATCTATTTTCTAGATAACTATACGAGGTCTAAACTACTTTGTCAATAAAAGGATATAATTCGATCTTTACTCAAACTAAAATGTGATGGTACGTATTCAGGACATAGCAATACTTGCTATGTTACATTCTTGTAACCAGAGTCTCCTGGAGGGAGAGCGGGCATTGTGTGTATAGATCTATATGGGATTGACAATCCCACATCCCGAGGGCTAGCTATAGTCCGGGAGACAAGCCATGAGGTGACAAATGTCACATATTCAGTTTCGACACCAGTATGTCGTCGTGTTCATTCTAGTCCAATATGGTTACAATTTTATCACATTTTAAACCCTAATTGACCAGGTTAATATTAGGGTAGTTATTCTTCAGTAGTTTATTTTTAAGAAATACTACTGTATTAAACGGTTTTATGGGGATTTAAAACTACTTTACAGAACGGTTTTATGGGGATTTAAAACTACATTACCGAACGGTTTTATGGGGATTTAAAACTACTTTATTAAACTGTTTTATGGGGATTTGAAACCACTTTTCATCATTTAAACGGAAAACATTCTTTTCATAAATTTATGGATAGTTAAAATTATGTTAAACCTCATTATAAGTATAATAATACTTAAATGGAACGATTTTTATGGAATTAAAACTACTTATCAGTTGCAAAGCAGAAAGTATAAAATTTTCTGGAATGTCATCAGTCATTTTCTTAAAACTAGTATAACATAAAGGACCTTAAATGGTTAATTCTATAATTCCTTAGTTTTTACCAGAGTTATACATAATTAATATCCAACTGACAGTGGAATGTGTGACCTCCGCCTCATTTCCTGTTCATTGTTTGGTTGTGAGCTTAGAGCAGATTCACACATTTAACTGTCAATTCGATATTAGGTTATATATAACTAGTAAAAACTAAGTAATTGCAGAGGGAACTATTGTGGTTATCATTTTATCTCATCAGAAAATATAGGATTTTCTGGAAGAACCAGCAAACTTTTCCAAAGAACTCAGAGTATACTTCATATAACTAAAATACTTATGAATTCACCAGCTTAAATGTTGATCTACTCTTTCAAATAACTTGTATTCTCAAGAATCCAGTAGACAGGTACACTCCCGAAGCTTTTTATAAGACAGCCTAGTACCGTACAATATGTAATGTTTAAACACTTATGTAAAACTTATACTTATTAATGAAATGGTTGTTTGTACTTTGATTACTATAATGCATATGTTGTGATACTGTACATGAAGTCCTCCGCCCCCGAACGTTTCCGCCGTTCTGGTTTGGGGGTGTGACACCAACAATGGCGAATCAATCGAAATCCTCATACAAAGGTTCCCAACAACAGAACTACCTGTCTTGCGGCTCAAAGAACTAGCAACCACATTCAATTTCCCCGGATGGTACAGAATCTTGCAGTCATAATCCCTCACCACGTTAAGCCACCTGCGTTGCCTCATGTTTACATTCGGTTGATCCATGTGATATCTCAAACTCTTGTGATCTGTGTAGATGGTACAACGGACCCCATACACATAGTGCCACCGAATCTTAAGAGAAAACACCACTCCTCACAACTCCAAATCATGAGTTGGATAATGATCCTCATGCGGCTTCAACTGCCAAGAAGCATAAGCAATAACCCTCCCTCACTTCATATGGACTGCCCCCAGACCAGTGATCGATGCATCACAAAATACCATAAAATCTTCAACGCCCTCGGGGAGGGTCAACACTGGGGCCTCACATAACTTCCGCCTCAAAGTCTCAAATGCAGCCTGTTGCTTAGGGCCCCAGCCGAAATCTACGCCCTTCGTCGTTAGACAAGTGAGGGGTAAGGAAATCTTGGAGAAATCATGAATGAATCTCCGATAATACCCTGTTAATCCCAAGAAACTCTTGATCTCAGATGGGGACTTTGGGATCTCCCACTACATAACCGCCTCAATCTTGGCCGGATTTACCAAAATCCCATTCTGGTTAACAAGATGCCCCAAGAACTGGACCTCTCGTAACCAAAACCCACACTTCACGAACTTGGCATATAGTCGTTCTCGCCTCAAAACTCCCAGAAGCTCTCGAAGGTTCTCCTCATGCTTCTCCTTGGTCTTGCATACACCAAGATATCATCCATGGAAATGATGACTGGTCGATCGAGCGTCGGCCAACATACCCTATTCATCAAATCCGTAAATGTCGTAGGCGTATTGGTGAGCCCAAACGGAATCACCACGAACTTATAATTACCACAACAAGTCTGAAATACGGTCTTCTCCACATCCTCCTCTCTAACCCTCATATGATGATATCCCCACCTCAAATCGATCTTGGAGAACCAAGATGCACCCTGCAGCTGATCGAAGAGGTCATCAATCCGTTGAAGTGGGTAACGGTTCTTCATCGTCAACTTGTTCAACTCCCAATAATCAATGCACATCCGGTGTAAACCATTCTTAACGAAAAAAATCGATGCTCCCCATGGAGAACTGGCCGGTATAATAAACTGCTTTCCGAACAGTTCCTGAAACTGAGAGGACAACTCATGCATCTCTGGTGGTGCCAGTCGGTACGATGCCTTATCAATAGAAGCTGCACCTAGAACCAAAGTGATCTTGAACACAACCTGCCGCTTAGAAGGCACACTGGGTAACTCCTCCGAAAACACATCAGCAAACTCTTTAACAACTGGTACACCCAAAACCGAAACCTCCGTCCCAAATTGGGTGTCAACCACATACGCAAGATAGCCCATACACCCATGTTGTAGATACTAGCAAGCCCTGGCGGCAAAACAAAAGGTTTATCCAATCCTGGTACCCTCTCCATAAATAACCAATTCTCCCTCACATGGCGTTCGAACTACCACCCGCTGACCCTCGCAGTCGATCATAGCCCCAAACCTGCTCAACCAATCCATCCTTACTATCACGCACACATCCCCCATGGGGATAAGAATCAGATCAATCGGATAAGGTACTCGAAAAGTCTGTAAAACACAACCCCAATAAACACTCAATGCAGAAACCCCGTGTTCGTTGGCGATAGAAACCCGCAACGGACACTCCAACACACGAAGAATCATATCAAATTCCCTGCTGAAAGACTGAGATACAAAAGACCGACATGCACGCGAGTCAAAAAGCACAAGAGCAGGCAAGGAGTTCACTAAGAAGGTATCTAACATAATCATAAACATAAGCATACCATAAAATAACTGAAAAATAATAGTAAATAGAAACATACCAGTAACGACGTCTGGCGCCGCCCTAGCTTCCTCTACCTTAAGCTGGAAAGCACGACCCCGAGCCCCAGGGGGCTCCGCCCTACCCTGGCGTCCATCGGTAATCATCAGAGTAGCTGGTGCTGGAGCCTGTGCCGGTTTAGCCGTGAGTAATGGACAGTTGGCCCTCATATGTGTAAGTCCTAAATTTTGCTTGATGTATCAATCAAATCCACTTGATGGTGCGGAATCCCAATCAAGTGGATGATGCAAGATCAAATAGAGAAGAAGTAGAAGTAGAAGATGATGAATCTCTGATGTATTGATGATAAGATTGATGCTCCAACACAAGATTCACACACACACACATACACTCTTCTTCTCTCTAACTTTTTCTCTCTACAATATGATTATGAATGAATGCTCTTTTTACTCCTCATCCTTACATCTATATATATATATATATATATATATATATATATATATGGACCGCAAACTCAAGGCCCAAACCCAATGCTAGAGGGAAAACACATGTGTTTTCGGTCCAAGCTACAAATAAACTAAATATTATTTTCGGCCCAAGACTAAAAATAATAAATGCTTAGAAAAGCAAAGTATAAACCATATTTTTGACCCAACAATCTCCCCCTTGGTTTATAGCTTTCTTTTCTTTGACCCAACAAACTCCCCCTAAAAATGTAGCTGGCTTTTCTTGTCAATCTTCATTTGGAGCTTGGCTTCAACTTTAATCTTCAATTTCTTCACAACTTCAAGATGAACAACTGAATCTTCTAGCTGAATGAATTCATCTTGAACGGATGGGCATTTCTTCAGAATTTGGCTTTGAACGAACGTTGGGTGAGGAGGCTTCATGTAGAGATTCTTGAAAAATGGCGCTTTCAGCTTGAGAATATTCAGAGAGAATATCAGAGAGAACGAATCTTCTGGATCACTTCAGCATGTACATAGATAGCATCAAATTGATTTAGGAGGCTTCAATGCAATCTGTCACATAATCTTCAAGTACAGCTTCACCTTGCTTCTGGGGTTGAAAGATTGAATGTTGAAAGAATAATATTTATTTCTTGTTCCTTCGAATGAGAATTCTTCATTGATCAAGGATGAAGCCTTGGCTTAGAAATTCTCGATACAGTCTCCATGAGTCTTATCTACATCTGACTTTTCAAGACAAAGAAAATTTGAGATAAAAACTAAACTAAAAGAAACAAACTTAGCACACAATATTTTTGGATTTTTCATATTTTCTGAAAAAAGAAAACATAAACAAAAATATTTTTTGGATTTTTGATTTTTCTGAAAACGAAATAAAACAGAAATAACATTATTTTTGGATTTTTAATTTTCTGATTTTTGTTTGATTTTTAAAATTTTTAATTCTCCCCCTAAATTTGTGCATAGAGGAAAACTATGAACAAAATTAACAAATACAAAAATAATAGCTAAATTGAATACTGATTTGGGATCAATGTTTTCAGGCAATCCAATTATCGTTTATCAGCACACGCCTGCATGTCTAGATCTGGTCAATCACAGGTATTGTGGTCCACTAAAACACAAAGGATATGGCAAATTTGACAGATTATAAGTGACAATACATTGTGATCTATCTTCCTAAATGGACATTTAGCTGACGACGACCAAGGATATTGTTATCCACTTAAACTCAGCAGCAAGATCTACAGACAACCTTTAAGATGGTTTAATTTTTAGATGTACTAGAACGTGTTCCCCACTTCCCGATATACCCCGGTAATCAAGAACTTCCAAAGAACTCTTTACTTTAGGTTAGTAGAAAATCATTAAGAGGAAAGTCAGATTTAGGGATAGGTGCATATGTTGTGTCCCAGGCCAGATCTCTTACAATCACACAGAGGGGACAACATATGGCTAACTAATATAGAGGGATTGAGAAGTACAATGTTGCATATGATGTGTATTAGTTCGGATCTTCCGATCATGCAGAGGAGATAGCATATGATTAACATATAGAAAGAATTTCATAGATAAGAAGATGCATTGAAATAGAATTGCATATGTTGCATTCCAGGTCGGATATGTTCCAATCACGTAAAAGAGGCAACATGAAAGACCCACACTTTCATATTTGACAATTGTTACTCCAAAACATGCTACTTGCATATTCATAAAAAAAATTTACATTGATAACTTGTTTACATAAGACTAGATACAAACCGACTATTACAAAGTGTTATATATTACATAACTTCCCATGATACTATAGTTTATACATACATGAGTACAAAATACAATAGTTTCAAACTATTCAAAATCTTCCAACAGTATACGATTATACTTGTTACTTATCTCCTGCAATTTGTTAAACATTGAGAGGGGTAAGAGGTGACGCTTAGTGAGTTCAATAATTGATACAATATAATGTTATGCCATATATATACTTCAATATGGCAGAAGCAAAGAGGAACAAGGAACAACAAAGGCATATGTGAATCATGTGACAAACTTTCCATATCAATCGATGATTTGATTCAAAGATATACAATCAATGAGACATAACAATTTCCATACTTGATATACATCAATAAAGCTTCAGCCCAAATGGCACAGAAGACATATACTTTCTGATTAAACATTTTGGTAGATTTCAGGCTTTCATCCCTGTCTAACCTTCTCCAATGCCATAGAATAGAAGTCATTCTCTTACGAGACATGCTCTACATGGCCAGAGGCTACATACCAATACCACTGTGAATCTAAGTCCTTTCACTGATCACATGGCCAAAGGTATAGCTTTGCTATCATAAATAGCAGAAATAATAACAACGGAAAAGCACATAGCACATATAACACATAACATACAATTGTTCCTATATATTGAACTCACCGTGAATTAATCGGGGGTTAAAATAGTAATTTGTACAGCACTTCGTTATAATAAATAACTTTCTTCGTTGAAAACTGGGAGCTTTATTGAAAACCGGGCCCTGCGAGGGTTGAGGTTCAAACCGAAAAGATAAATTTCTCGGGCACTTCGGGGCGTGTTTCGGGTGTTGGGAATGATCACGTGGCTTCGGGGGATTGTTGAAATAGCTAAAAATTGGATTTAGGGGTAAAAAGTGTGAAATTTCCAAAATTACCCGGGAGGTTTCGCACCCTTTATATAGGTGCGAGCCTCGGATCCGAAGCAAGGAGAAGCAGGCACGTGGCTCGCATGCGAGGGGGGGGGGAGGGCAGGTGGCGATGCGAGGGCGAGATACGTGGAAGGCACGCGTCGGCTTCTTACTGGACCGAGCCTTCGGTGCGAGGGGATGCGACACAGGTCAGACAGCTGGCCTCGGATGACTCACCAATTCGGACACGCGGCATGCTGCGAGCGAGGGTGATGTGGCCGAACTTGATCCATGCGAAATTCCTCGGTTTTGGTGATTTTCTTGGTTTTTGTTTCCCAAACTTCTAAAATCCATAACTTTCGCATATCGGCTCCGTTTTCGACGTTCTTTATATGCACACGTAGGCGAAATTATGCTCTACAACTTTCATTTAGACTCCATCGGCTAATTTTGACTTCATTTTTAATATTATTATTTTTAACATACCGGGACAGGAAAATCCGTTAAAATTTCATAACTTCTTAATCCGACGTCCGTTTTCGTCTATCTTTTTCCCGTTGTACTACTATTGACGAGACCTTCGATTCTAGTTTAGGTTCTGTCGGCTAAAAATCACTCGATCTTTATTTCGAGTTTTTAGCTGTCTACTGCTATTCCAAAACTTAGAAAAATCATAACTTCCTCATACGAAGTCAGATTTGGACGTTCTTTTTATGAAAATTATCAGTTTAACGAATACTACGACTTTCGTTTAGATCACTAAGGCTAAAAAGTAGTTTATCGAAAACTCACTTTTTACGCTAAATAGTGTTTGCCGGTTTTGATGCAGATCATCGTTTGGTCATAACTTCTTCATTATAACTCGGATTTCGATGAGGTTTTCGTCTAAATGTTTCTAACGAGATTTTTTACAACTTTCAATAATAAAATTATACTTATTTTGAATTTTATATTTTCGTTAAATTTCAGTATTTGACTTTTGTTCGGAATCTCATAAGACTTCCAAAACATTCTAAATGATTCTAAACATAGTTTTACTTCAATTCAAGTAAAAACTATTTATTAGAACTCAATACTCAAATTCATATAATATTTCATAATATTGTTCATTATAAAACACGATAACTGAACGTGTATGTTACACAACATATGGCTGACAGATAAAAAGCAAGAAAATAATTTCCTACAGACCTACTTTATCAGAACCCCCCAGTTGCCCTATCACTACCGGAATTAAGGACATGAGTCCATACATCGAGGAAATGTTAAGCCACAATTCTAGATACATATGATTTTTTTAGTGTATCCTATAGGTTCCCATGTTTATCTCACTGCTCAATCTACCTAAGCGTCGTATTGCCAGTCCAAATGAAACTATCTAAGTCCATACTGTCAAGTCCTTTCATTTGTCAATCTATGTCTATTCCTTTTGAATCCTTTGTGCCTACCAGCACATTAAAAACATAGTCTAAACAATTCAGCTTTAATGCATTATACGATTTTCAAAATGTCCTTTAGCACTAAGCTTCATTTCATTTCCCTAACAATACCTACTAACGAAAAACTATAAGAAAATAAAAGATTATCTTCAAAACAAATCATTGTAAGAAAAACTTAGGAGTATCAAGAAGAATTCAAACCGAAAGTCAGCAACTGAAGACGCAAGCAGCAACGAATTCAGCCTTAGCTGTGTTTCAATCTCGGAACAAATCCGAAAATTCTTCACATCGTTAAGCATCAACCCCATTTGTGATCCTTTCCTTTTCTTCCTTTCCCGCAAAGGACACATACTCTCACTTAAAGTTCTGAGTGTTGTAAAGTTGAGAGATGTCCCCTACCATGTGCTTGGAACATCCACTATCAACAAACCGAAGTCTGATGATATTCCTCCATAGCTGCTCCAGCACAGAGTGCATGATTAGTTGGTCTTTGGAACCCAGTCCATTTTGAAACTGGGTTGACCTTTTTCATCCATGCAGGCTACTCTCTCCCATGACATATCCTGCTTATCACATACAGAAAGCGAAGAAATTTTAGAGTCATTAGAAGATTTTGGAGAATGAACCTTTGGAACCCATCTGTAGTCGGGTTTAACCCATTTCTTGTTCGATCGGTTGTTTGGCTCAGTACTTGCTTTTGAACTCGAAGCCGATCGCCGAGATGACTTTGACCTAACTGGTCTTGGTTTCACTGGAGCATCTCTTGAATTGGACTTCTTGGCCGGCATTCCCTTCTTGATCTTGGGAGTTGGATTCTTGGCCTTTTGCGCGTTCCAATCACCATTGCACGATTATGACCTTGAAGGGTTTCAATTGGAGAATCTTCTTCTTGACGCGTTCTGCCATCCTTGTTCATAGTAGGGAACGTATGCGCGATTTGGACAATTTCTGGCAATGTGTCCTGGTGTTCCACAGTGAAAACATGTCTTTTTCTTCACGTAGGAATTTTTTCTGCTTGCCACTGGTGGCGTACCCTTGCCTTGTTTCTGATTGTTCCCACAAGCACACTTGCAGCAGGCACTTTGTCTCGCTTATTTTGGTGGCCTGTATTTGCCAACAGCAGGTTGATTAGTAGCAACTGAGTTAGAAGCAACAAATTCTGAGTTCAAGGAGTCATTGGTTTGTTCAATAGTGTTCTCCTTGTTCTCATCTTCCACTACTTCACCTGCACATGAAGTAGAAGCATCATAAACGTTCACTTTAATAACCTCAGTAGGCCTAGATGGTTCAGTCTTAACTGAAGCTGGGACAGGGGTTTGGCCAAACTGAGTAGGTGTCTCTTCATCGTTGGTCTCAAGGGGTGGGTTATTGTTGTCATTAAATGGAGGTGGAACGCTATTATACCGTAGACCCGTACTTTGATTATCTTTGAACTTTAGTTGTTTTTCAATCATGGATGCAACTACCTCACTTGACACATCAAATTCCTTAAATGTGAATTCAGCATCATTATATTTAGCTTTCAATGCATCAAGTTCGGCAGTTAATTCGGCAAGTTGTCACTTAACATAGTCATAGTTTTCACATTTGTTGCTATATTCCTCTTGAAGTTTTCGAAAATCCTTAGTTTTGGCCTCTAGTTGTGTTTTTAAGGGGTTTTGGGCCTTCCTAAGAGTATATCCATCATATTTAAGGTCCTCATTTTTCCTTTTTAGTAAATCATTTTGTTCACGAAGAAATTTAATTGTAGCTTCACAAGATTTAAAACATTAAACTTCATTGACTGGGATGTTTGAGGAAGTCACTGTTTAAAAAACTTACCCTTTGACTTAAAACCTCAAAAGTCAACCTTAAAAGTCAAGCTTAAAAAGTCAAACTTATAAGTCAAACTTGAAAAGTTAAACTCAGAAGTCAAACCGAAAAGCTAAAAGTAAAAATTTGAAGGTTAAACGAGAAAGTCAAAGTTTAAAGTCAAAGGTCAAACTTAAAAGTCAAAGTCAAAATTTTAATGTCAAAAGTCAAAAATGATAGTCAAAAATTAAAAACCAAAATTTTGGGTAGAAAATGGAATTTTAAAATTCAAAAAATTGATTTTTGGGCTAAAATCGTCAAAATTGTGAAAATAGGATCGAAACGGCGAAGCTATTTGAATTAAAACGGGAAGGCATATAACATGTGGCTTGCTAGATGGATTGGTAAGGCGTGGGTTGTGTATCCGTGTGACCCGGGTTAGAATCCTTGCACTCCCCATAATTTTTGAATATTCGCTGATGGCCGCAAATCTGCGAGGACCGAACACGTGCGCAACCGAACACCTGCTGGGCCGATAATGGACCGAACTGAAATCGTACCGAGGCCGAACATGTGTGCGACGTCCAAAGCTGAAAACGTTGTTTGGCCGAAAACTTGCGACCGAAAACTTGCAAGACCTCGGACCGTAAACCCCGAACCGAAAACGAATTTCGGCTGTAAACTCCGAGGAAACCCTAATCTTAGATTTCTGCCGCCGCCATGCCCTCGCTGGAAGTCGCAAGATTACGTCAAAAAACAGCGTTTTTCTCACTTTTTAGCTCCAAATTCGATCAAAAAGCTTTTTTTTATCAAGAACACGAAGAACAAACCCCCAATATTTCTTCAAAAGCTATCCAAAAACGTAAAATCCTTCAAGAAAAAGTGCAAAAACGCTCCAGATCTTGCCAAAGAGATTGATACAATCCAAGCTCTGATAACAACTGTAAGTCCCAAATTTTGCTTATGTATCAATCAGATCCACTTGATGGTGTGGAATCCCAATCAAGTGGATGATGCAAGATCAAATAGAGAAGAAGAAGATGATGATGATGATGAAACTATGATGTATTGATGATAAGATTGATGCTCCAACACAAGATTCACACACACATACACACTCTTCTTCTCTCTAACCTTCTCTCTCTACAATATTATTATGAATGAATGCTCTCTTTACTCCTCACCCTTATATATATATATATATATATATATATATATATATATATATATATATATATATATATATATATATATATATATGGACAGCAAACTTAAGGCCCAAACCCAATGGTAGAGGGAAAACACATGGGTTTTCGGTCCAAGCTACAAATAAATTAAATATTATTTTCGGCCCAAGACTAAAAATAATAAATGCTTAGAAAAGCAAATTATAAACCATATTTTTGACCCAACAATATGTCCAACCTCATCACAGTAGTAACAAATCTTGGTGCTCGTCGGTGGGACTTGATTACGACAATCGCTCGCAATGTGGCCCTCCCTGCCACATTTGTGGCATCCAGATGATGATCGGAAAGCAGTCTCATGAACCTTGTCGCGCTTATCCTGAATATTATTTAATTAGAGCATTAAAATTGAATATTTGAAGGATTGATTAAATTTTAGACAAAACTGCAAAATTGGTACCTGTGGTTTGCAAAAAAATGTGGATGAGATTCAAGATGTTTTCAACTTGCATGGAAGATCCAAAATCAAAAGTTTGTTGCGAATTTGGTCCAAAAATCAAGAATTTCCTGTAAATTTGGTCCCTAATAGGCTTGAAATGGCGGTTTTTTCCTTTTAATTTTTTTTATATTTTTCATATTTATTTTAATACTTTATTATAAGTTGACAAAATTACAAAAATGGTCCCTGTGGTTTGCCAAAATTCACAAAGTCAGTCCCTGCTAATTTTTTTTGATGTAAATGGTCCTTGTGGTTTGCAAAACTTGCAAAGATGGCCCTTTTTACTAACGTCGTTAGTATTCAGCCGTTAGGGACTGAATCTGTAAGGGTATTTTCGTCTTTTCAAGTATAAAGTGACTAAATTTGTGACATTTGATAAACCATAGGGACCATTTTTGTAATTTGTCTTAAAATAATATAAATGATAGAAAATGAAGGGTACTAGATTCGAACTTTGGACCTCCTACTTTTCTTCTTTAATCAACCAAAGCCTTAACCAACTAGGCTAAAGCCACACTTGATTTATATTTTCGAAAACTAACTAATATTATCTATATATCGTAAATAAATTAATAATAAAATATTAAAAAAAGCATATTTTTACAAAAAAAAAAATTAATAAAACAAAATATATTTTAGTGTATTATAAAAAAAATACGAACAATTATTTGTTTTTTTACGTATTTGTTTTACGTATTTAAAAAATAAATTTTCGTATACTTTTAAATATATAAAAAAATGTAATAACATATTATACAAAAACGTAATCCTAAAAAACATAAAAAAGTTTTTGTATATATTTATTTTATGTGAAGTATGTTTTTTATATTTTTTTATGTATTTATTTTATGTAAATATGTTTTTTTATGTAATTAAAAAAAAGACAAAATTACAAAAATGGTCCCTGTGGTTTGCCAAAATTCACAAAGTCAGTCCCTGCTAATTTTTTTTGATGTAAATGGTCCTTGTGGTTTGCAAAACTTTCAAAGATGACCCTTTTTACTAACGCCGTTAGTATTCAGTCGTTAGGGACTGAATCTGTAAGGGTATTTTCGTCTTTTCAAGTATAAAGGGACTGAATTTGTGACATTTGATAAACCATAGGGACCATTTTTGTAATTTCTCTTAAAATAATATAAATGATAGAAAATGAAGGGTACTAGATTCGAACTTTGGACCTCCTACCTTTCTCCCTTAATCAATCAAAGCCTTAACCAACTAGGCTAAAGCCACACTTGATTTATATTTTCGAAAACTAACTAATATTATCTATATATCGTAAATAAATTAATAATAAAATAATTAAAAAAACATATTTTTACAAAAAAAAGTTAATAAAACAAAATATATTTTTAGCGTATTATAAAAAAAAATACGAACAATTATTTGTTTTTTTACGTATTTGTTTTACGTATTTAAAAAAATAAGTTTTCGTATACTTTTAAATACATAAAAAAAATGTAATAACATATTATACAAAAACGTAATCCTAAAAAACATAAAAAAAGTTTTTGTATATATTTATTTTATGTGAAGTATGTTTTTTATATTTTTTTATGTATTTATTTTATGTAAATATGTTTTTTTATGTAATTAAAAAAATACGTTTTTATATAATATGTTATTACGTTGTACTGGAATACAAATCGGTCAAATAAGTTTTTGTATTGGCCCAATCGGTTTTCTAAAAACCGTTTTTCGGTTTAAAAAATACATAAAAAACTTTTTTTTAATATTTATATTTTAAACCGAAAAACGGTTTTTAGAAAACCGATTGGGCCAATACAAAAATTTATTTGACCGATTTTGTATTCCAGTACAACGTAATAACATATTATATAAAAACGTATTTTTGTAATTACATAAAAAAACATATTTACATAAAATAAATACATAAAAAAATATAAAAATATATAAAAAACATACTTCACCTAAAATAAATATATACAAAAACTTTTTTTATGTTTTTTAGGATTACGTTTTTGTATAATATGTTATTACATTTTTTATGTATTTAAAAGTATACGAAAACTTATTTTTTTAAATACGTAAAAAAACAAATAATTGTTCGTATTTTTTTTTACAATACGCTAAAAATATATTTTGTTTTATTAATTTTTTTTTTGTAAAAATATGTTTTTTTAATATTTTATTATTAATTTATTTACGATATATAGATAATATTAGTTAGTTTTCGAAAATATAAATCAAGTGTGACTTTAGCCTAGTTGGTTAAGGCTTTTGTTGATTAAGGTAGGAGGTCCAAAGTTCGAATCTAGTACCCTTCATTTTCTATCATTTATATTATTTTAAGGTAAATTACAAAAATGGTCTCTATGGTTTATCAAATGTCACGAATTCAGTCCCTTTATCAAACGGCGTTAGTAAAAAGGGTCTTATTTGCAAGTTTTGCAAACCACAAGGACCATTTACATCAAAAAACATTAGTAGGGACTGACTTTGTGAATTTTGGGAAATAAAAGAATGGGGCCACCCCTGCGTCCCCTTCCCTCCTATCTCTTCTAACCCATCTTCAATAACCCAGATCGATGCTTCAACAGCGCATCTTCTTCATTTGGATCCTGTAACCAACCATGGATCCCATCACTCCATTATCTGATTTGTTCTTTGGAATTAATCTGGTTTGTTTGTTACAAGACACATATTGCAAAATCATGAGCCACTTCTGTTTCAAACATTTCATCGAGCATCGGGATTGCATAGCTCATCTACCCCATTTTAAGACATATTTATTAGATTATTTTAACTAAATAGATGGAAACATGTTCCTTCCACAACCATTCAATTCATGGAGAATGGGAGATGGAATACGTAATCAAGGATTTAGAGATACCGAATAAAATAGATGGAATATGTAGACATCACTGTTCTTATTCTTCTTATTCAGACTTGTGGTGTTATTTTGATTGCAATTGTTGATTGCAGCTGCTGCAGTGGTTCGTTTACTGTGACGAGTTTGACTTACGAATCTCCGAGAACATTTGAACCTCGATGCTATAGATCGTCTTCCATAGGGAACGATTCATATGATTTATTGGATACGGGATTTAATCATGTGTTTCGTGTAATTATAGACTTCAGTTTTGCGGTGTGCATTTTTATTCACAGAGGGTCTTTTGTGAGATCACAGTCAAACGGAAAGAAGATGATGATATTGTTTAATCACCTTTGATTTAAGGTTGTTCAGATACTCTCCCCCTTTTACTGAACGATCTATGGAGATTTATCAATCCATATTTTTCAATATATATATATATATATATATATGTAATTTTACTGGAAGAGAGTGAACAATAGGGGTAGCAAAAAACTTGTGGAGCTGAATCGAGTATTGGTGATTTCTTAGCAAATACCATAATGGGGAATAGATCTTTGAAGAAACGAATAGTTGAAAGCTTTTTAGGCATGAATATTAGTTCAATTATATCAGTATTTTTGAAGCAAACACACACACACATGAAATTTATGAGAAGATGGTGGTTGGAGTTGCAGGTAGAGGAAGAAAGTCAAAAAGATAGAGGGAGAAAGAAAGGGATGGTACGTGTGGATGGTGTGGCTTATGGGATTTTCTTTTTTCTTTTTTATTCCTATTAAAATATAAAAGAAAATAAAGAAAATGTAAAAAAGAAATAATAAGAGAAAATAGTCATTTTAATAGTTTTTACTGAACGATAAGGACCAATATTGTTGAATAAAGTTTTAAACTAGAATAGTTAAAATGATTTAATTAAGACTTTAAATATTTTTTAAATTAGAGAATTAAATTTGAATATTTTAAAGAAAAGAATATAAATTTAAAAGGTTTAAATTTAGTATATATGGTATATTTTACTATACGTGTTACGATTATACCACATGTGTCCTCACATGTTTAATAAAAATATTATCGTCGAATCAAAACTAGGCGCACCCATTCTAATACTTGTTTTAGGAGGTCTTTTTGATTCTTAATTATGTCGGTTTTAATATGTTTCGTGCTTACCTCCTTCACCGTCTTTTGTAATTTGGGGGTAGAGTTACCGAAAGGGTTCGATCAAATTTTGTTTTCAAAATTAAAATTATTAATCAAGTAATAAAACACAATTCCAATTATATATATATATATATATATATATATATATATATATATATATATATATAGAGAGAGAGAGAGAGAGGTTAACTACACATGCTCCATCATCACAATATAAATAAAATGTGAGTCTTCATGGGTAACACACGATTCACGTTATATATATATATATATATATATATATATATATAACGTGAATCGTGTGTTACCCATGAAGACTCACAATTTATTTATATTCTGATGATGGAGCATGTGTAGTTAACCGACATGTTATTGCGAGAATATAAGTTAAAATGAGAGTCACTTGAGAAATTATTCTGTTGATGGAGCGTGTTTTGTTAACCGGCACGTCAATGTGAGAATAATTTTCCATCGATGATCGAGTAGTTTTGCATAGTTGATTCACCATCTATTCAATGTTTCGCAACATCCCCGTCATTGAATAGAGATTACAACAATCGAGATTAACATGCCATTGAATATCCAATGAATCTCAAATGATCTAGGAGTTTTATATGATATCTTTGTTGCGTGTTGATGACATCCGTTTACACATCACAAAGACAAATAAGGATCCTAGGCTTAATCGAGAATTTCATTTAGGCTTAATAATTATATTTTTGATTAGTAAATCAAACTAGAATGGAATTGATATTGAATGTTATCCATAAAATATTCCATTAAAATCTACTGTTATATAAAATCTCGACAATGATTAGATGGTACGATGATCAATCCAGTCAAAAATCATAGCTTGAGAATTGTTCTCATGAATAAATAGAGAGATGATGCCTATGAAAAAGCTCATCCTTAAGATCCTCCATCCACTACATTCGAAAAGTATATGAACAGTCATCAAACATATTTTGTAGAGAAATGGAATTTGTTTGATGTTGACTATGGTCAATTGGCTGACATATACATATAATCCGTTCATTTCGATTTTGATATGAAAAATATTGAAATGTGTATAAAGGAGTTGCATGGAATGACTGAGTGTCATTTGGAACTAACATGGCCAATAATAAAAACTCCAACTTCAAGTATTCCTACATGCAATATCATGAACTGCAATTTCAAAAAGCAATAAAACCCAGTTGTCAATATGTATAAGGCGATTAGTGATGATACTCTAAATCTAGGACCAAATTCCAAGGACAATATGAAGGCTTGTTCTAAGACATGTTCTTATAGGCTAATTGTTTCCAAAATAAAAGGAAGTACCAATAAAACATAAACGCCCAATATGTCTGATAAATATGACTTTCATCACCAAAGTTCAGATTTCTGGTACGAGATGATTTGATAAGACATTATCTAGGTTTCTCAAACTCATACACCTTTCATTAGATAGCTCACATGTGTGTCTAAACAATTTTAGAACTTACAGCAATAAGTCTCAAATGTTTAGATCTTTTGTCATTGCTCACAATTCGAACTATGAAGAGGGATGCCATAATCATAATCGAATTTGAGAATGCAAATAACACAATTGCTATCTCCTTAAGATCTACTTAGTGAAAGCGTTTCCTCACAATCATTTTAATGAATTGGAGAGAAACCTTATGACATTTAGATTTTATGGTATATGTGTTCCTATCCATGTGAATTTGTCACAACCATAATCACAAGACAAGGTTAGTGACAAATCCAAACTCATATGGACTAAACTTGTTCAATCTTAATTTCTTGCCACTTGGCAGCACAAGGGCCTTCCATTGATTCCACTTGGGTTTTAGTATACTACAACATCCTATGGTGCACATACAACCCTAAATGCTTTGGATCTATGTTTTATCTAATTATACATGCAATATTGTTTCCAAAGCATTAAGCCTACAACTAGCATACAATTGACATATAAATCATAAAAGTAAGTTAGAAGATTACCTCTTTGTTGTAGCTTGTAGACATTGGCCTTTTAAGAGCTTAGTGCCTCAAGTGTTGCACCTCAAACAAGTCACAAACATCATGAACAATTGGAGAATATTGTGAGAGAAGTTATGAAGCACAAAAATCGGCTCAATGAACTCTTAGAACTCTTAGTAGTCGATTTTGGATGCCAAGGGGCTTCTTATATAGTGTGGCAAGATTAGGGTTACATCCATGTAAACCCTAATGCCCATGACCTATCATATTACTTAGGATCCACGGGTTAAACCTATATGGACTTTCCATGGACTACCATATTAGTTTAGCCTATCCTAAATAACAATTGGCCCACACTATAAGAATCATTGATTTACCAAATCAATCCCCATATATTTAATTAGTCTCTTTTGATCACTAAATTAATTCCAAATTAATTATTGATCAATACTAATTAAATAATATGATTCCTCAATTAATATATTATACTTATAACATATTAATAAATCATAAATAACTTCTTACTCAAATATCCATCCTATCAAATTGTCCTGGTGAAGGCAACCCAAAATGGACTATGCTACTCTCGGGTCAAGTACATACCAATTATAGTTATGGGCTTGGACACCTAATCCAACACACACTACCAATTTCCTATAAACGTGAGTCTGGAACCTTTTAGGTGTCCAGAGCTCTTGTAAATCGAAATTAAGAGTCAACTGGGCAAGAGGATAAGATACTCGAGATCTTATATAGAGTTTGAACATCTTATTCTAAACCACATCAGTCATCTAATAAATTATGAAAATGGTTTCATAAGTTGTCTCCACCTAGAACAGTGTTGCAAAGAGTGTAGTTGGAAAGAGAAACAAATCATTGGTTGATTTATTACTCGATGAGTCATAATATTCTTACCAACAATTAATGGATTATACCATCAAAAAGTGTTACAAGTGTCCTTAGTCTTAAACCAACTAATAGGTTTATGAGACACTAAAAAAATGTGGAGTAAGGCTTCATCCCTCTCTAGCACATTTGGAAGTCTACAATTATGAGGTTTATGAACATCATAAAGCTCTCAACAATCTAGGACTTAGAATACGAGATGTGTATCCCGTTGGACATCCCAACAAGAATTTTTGGGTAATTATTTTACAAACCCTTTGAGAAAAAATCTTTGTTGCTGGAAATACATTCCTTATTGCGAGGAAGCTAATATCAAAAAAATTTAGTGGAAGTCATAACGATATTGATAAGGTTCAAGAGTCAACCAAAGAAGAACCTAAGGTTGGTCCTAGCTTTCAATTCGAGTTTGAAAGAGGCTATTATGGAAAATAACATACCTCCAACTCTTCCTAATAAGACTTGGTAGAGGACGTCATAGACCTAGTTATTTTGAATTTATACTACTGAGGAATACGAGTCACTGGTTGATAACAAGCAGAGTATGCCAACTATCGGAAGTCATGGAAGGCCCTAAAAAGCTACAAAAAAGAAGAATTATATGGAGAACGAGAATTCGTCCATGTAAGTTTGAATCTTGGTTAATCAAGCACTTGGCATTAATTAATGAGCTTAAGTGGATCTTCAAGAAACTAACAAATATGGATGTGAACAAACACATATTAAACCGAGAGTAGTTATGAAGAATGTGTAAGCTGATGAAGTTTATTTATAAACTGAGACAAGGACTTGTATTATGGACTCTTCATTTTAATGACAATATTTAAGAAGTTTTGAATTTCGAGAAACAAAGGTGGACCATAAGTATGTCAAATATAGTGGTAGTAATTAAAATCCTTGTTTCAATAAGAAAATTTAAGGAGTTTTGAATTTCGAGAAACAAATATGAGTCATATATGTGAGTTCTAGTGGGAGTGTAGTTGTGACCCTTGTAATGGATTTGGATAACACACAATGTTCTAACTTAACAGGTGTAACAACTTATCTTATCATTGGAATTGATTCATGGGAGAAACAATACATGAAGATATATCTGAGTAATTCATTGGGTTAAGAGATAAGCGTGGAATCTCGAGGAAACTTAAGACTTAAAACTTCTAGAAAGTTCATGCTTATAAAGTGCGGTGTGAAATTGAGCAATGTTTATGTCCTAGTTCTATGATTAAGCTAGAACAGATGAGTCGTATCTCATGAACTTTTGCTTATGGGATTTATCATAAATTCTACCAGATTTGATGACTTTTATACCTTGAGCATGACAGATCCTATCAGATCAACTTGGCAAGAATCAATTAATCAAAATCAAGCACATTCCATTATGTCCTAGAAAGACAAATGAAATAGTCTTAGTGCGGAAGTCATAAAAGTAAAGGTTACATTGATGACAAGTTCCACACTAATAATACACCATAGTAGATGTAACATCTAGATCATTATGGTATGAATTATATAAGCATATTACGGATTCTTGATTAGCCATGACGTGGTGGAGGCATCACCACGATGTAGAGGCTTTTTTGGGGCGCACATCGTTAATAAGTGTCGTGACGTGCCAATATTTTTGACCACGGCGTGGAATCTATTTTGTGCAAAACCCTAACTCTAGGTTTTATGCCCATATTTAAGGGATGTGATGAATAGGGTTTTTACACTCTGAGCTTCCATCACCTCCCTCTCACTCTCCTTGTAGCCCTCGCCTCCATTGTTGAAGATCTTGAGCTTTTGTTGGTATTTTGTTGTTTTGAAGAAGAAGGAACCACACTTGGAGAGTGGATCTAGCTTGCAAGCCTCATCATCATCTCCAACCTTATATTATGGACCTTTGAAGTGATCAGGCTTCAACCTTTATTTCCTTATGTCCCTAGATCTAGGTTTTTGTCACATTTTCTTCATGATGATATAGTTATAGTAGAAGGATACCATAAACTTACAACTTTATGGATCCTTGAGGTCCTTGGAGTATTATATAGTCCATATCATAAGTGTGTTGATGTTTTGGAGCACCTTCCATGATATATTGGTGTTTTCTTCACTTTTGATTTAGTTTGAGTGGTAGCCATGTGTTGGTCATGCGTTGCCGAAAAGCATAAACCTTTGGGAATTAGTGGTCATTAGGAAGCTTTCTTGAAAGGATGAAGGGTTGGATTAATGATTTGGGGACTGAACCCATTAAGTTGTGAAAGTTCATCTCCTACGGTGTGACAACCTGTTTGCTATGACGTGAGGACTGAAGTATCCGCGACTATCTGGTGCTTTTTTTGCTACGGCATGGCGGTGGCTTTCCTTGTGTAACACCCTGTTCCGAATTATTTCTTAATACGAGGCCGTGACCTGAAAACTGGTTATCATACGACTTAGGGCCTTTGAGAAAGATAGATTTAGACCAATTTGCATATGGATACGATAGGATAGATGATCTGGGAATTCGGTTTGTGATTTGGAGCCCAAGGGTATAAACGTAAAGTGGTAGTTGGTTTTTTTATGAATTTTGGAATTTTGTTCGGAATGTTTTAAGGAAATTATGAGTTGATAAAAGTGTAGAGCTTCTCCTTAACTCTTCGTGGATATAAGGATCATTGGAAACGGACTTATAACAAAGAAGTTGTGGCATTCGGAAGTTTGGGTGATTTTAGGGTTTATCCAGGTATGCGGGGCGTACACAAGTGTACGTATGGCGAACTAGTGAGAAGGCCAGTACGCGGAGCGTACATTGGCGTATGTTGGGCGTACTAAGGTAAATGATTGAGGAGCCTTAAGGGAGTACGATGGGCGTACCAGAAGTATGTTAGCATACTCCAGTCAGTCCCAAACCCTAATCTAGGGTCTTGGACCCTATTTAAGCACCTTAACTCAGCACCAAACCGTATTATCTTCAGCCTCCATCCCCTTAAACCCTAGAAATGAAACCCTAGCCTCCATTGGTATGGTATTTGAGTTCTTGGTGGCATTTCACGCATTTTGGTGCTCATGGAAGAAGAAGGAGCTTCTTGGAGAAGTGTGGGATTGCTTGGAGCTTGTGGATCCAAGCTTAGGGCATCATGATCTATCTTCTTAAGGTATAAAGCTTCAAAATTGATGAAAATATTCTTAGATCTTTTCATGGCATAGTTTCATAAGATTTTGTCCCAAAGTTTAGATCTTTGTGAGTATAGAGTACTCCAAAGCATTTTAGCTGTCCTTTCTGAGGTCTTGAAGTGTAATGAGTCATAAAAATACTTGCTTGATTGTTTCCCCAGCACCATGTAGGCGTTAAGTGGTTTTGAGTGTTGTGAAAGAAAGGATATTGGAGATTTATCCCTCTTTAACCATGCAAAGGCTTAAAGGTTTCGACTTTATGGTTTAAGACATCATTTTGGGTTAAGAGAAATGGATCGATGCTTTTGACTTAACCCAATAAGAGATTAATGTGAATTTTTGGCCGCTGATGAGTACGTTAGGTGTACTCAGAAGTATGCTTAGCGTAAATGGTATTCCATGCTTAAAGGACTTGTACAATGCGCACAGAGGGGTGAGTACACAGGGCGTACACTTCTGGTACCCAGGGCGTACTCCCCAAGAGGTGAAATTTTGGGCCTTATGGTTTGGGCTTTTTTGGACCATTGGACTTCTAACCTTGGGCCTTGGATTGAGTATGGACTTTCTTCGACTTTGATTCATGCTGGTTTTTTGGCCCAATTAGTAAATTGGGCCATATTGGGCCTTGGTTATGGGCCAAGTAAGAAAAAGGGGTAAAATGGTGTTTTACCCTGGTCATTAGGCAAGCAATTCATATTCTTGAGTATGGGTTGAGATTCAATTATTAATTGGATGATATTTGATGTTGCTAGCGCACGGGGATTTCTGGATCAGCGGTCTAAGCATTTGTCTAAGTTATTCAGTCGCTTCAGGTGAGTTTTCCTCACTGTACTTGCGGGTCAAAGGCACCAAGGCCGGCCCATTGGTTTGATAGTCTGATATTCACTGATATGTCGAGTATGGAATAGAACTGCATGATTATATGCTAGTTTCCGATATGCTAGACTGGTAGATCTGTAGGACTACCTATGATTCTCTCTGCATGATTATATGCATATGGTTGTTATCTGTTGACATATTGTACTGGGTTAAGGTTGTACTGCTTCGTGCTGTAGCCAACAAACCCTGGAGCATTCCAGATATGAGCTGAGGACCGTGTGGTGTGCCAGACTCATACCGAGGACTCTGGTGCATTCCAGATACGAGCTGAGGACCCGATGGTATGCCAGACTCCTACTGAATACTTGAGGGTATTAGATCATTCTAGATATGAACTGAGGGATAGTTAGGGCATGCCAGACTCATACTGAGGGCTCAGTAGCATTCCAGATACGAGTTACGAACCGGTTGTTAGGACAGATTTGTATTGAGGGTTGAACATTTGTATGTCAGTCTGATGACTGATTGGACTAGGGAGCAAGCCAGACATAAGATGTGGTCCCCGAGGGCAAGCCAGACTTATCTTGTGGGCTCGGGAGCAAGCAATATATAAGTTGTGGGCTCAACAAGCAAGCTAGACTAATACTGTGGGCTCAGGGGTAATCCAGTATTTTAGTTGTGGACCCAATACATGTTGTTATTTGTACATGTTATTTGTTTGTGTGTTGGTACTTTCGGGGAACTCACTAAGCTTCGTGCTTACAGTTTTAGTTTATTGTTTCAGGTGCTTCGGAGCACCGTGGCAAGGCGAAGGCTTGACCGTACACATCCTTGGTTTTACAGCTGATTGGATCGTGGGAGACTTTGATTTCAAATCATGTTTTAGAAACAATGGTTTTGTAAACACTTTTATTAGTAAATGGGTTGTTTTGAAAAGTTTAAATTTGTTGAAATTTTTTGGATGTTACAAGATGGTATCAGAGCCTTGGTTTGAGTGAATTGGAGGAACACTCGTGTGAATCCAATATCAAACTAAGGAAAATGCTTTTAAAAATGATTTTCAAAGTAAGGGTTTTAAAAAAAATTCAAATTTCCTTTCAAAATAACCAAAAGAGGATGTGATGTGTACGATTAGTCAGAGCCAGTATGTAGGCCCCAAATTACCACACGGTTACTTGATATTGTGATATATTAGAACAACATGCTAGTGATAGACTTGGGATCTTCATGAATTGCATGATAGAGTTGCCTGATTATATGATGCATGATAGCCTAGGGTCTTCCTTATATGAAATTGAAATCATTACTGTAGTTGCTAGTGTTGGATTAGGTGTCTAAGACCATAACTATACTTGGTATATACTTGAATTGATAGTAGCACAATCCTTTTGGGTTGCCCTCAGGACTAGCAACTGAGAATGATGATTTTGGAGAAAGAGGTTGATTTATTAATTTGATTAGTTAATTGAAATAAGTAATTTATTAATATATTATGAGAATAATATATTAATTATAAATAGTAATATTTAATTAATATTTAATCACAAATTAATTAGAATTAATTTTAGGATTAAAAGAATTAATTAAAAGTGTAGGGACTGAATTGTAATAGTTCAATAGTTGAGCAAGAGGCAATCTAGAACCCTCCATAGGTTATGGATGGTTTTCTAGTGCCTTAGGGTTTCTAGAATAGTCTCTAATGGATAATTAGGAAAGTGGATAATTACCCGGTTTAAGATAATCTTGGATTTGTGCTTATCTAGTGTTTCCTTACTGCACTATAAATAGGGCTGCTACCCTATGATTTTTGGCTACTTGTTCTTGAAGAGTAACAGCCGAAAATTGCAACTTACCTCCTCCTTCTAAATCATTCTTCTATTGCTAGTGTTTGGTGTGAGCGATTAGAGGCGTGACAATTGTGATGCTTGTTCTCAAAGTCTTAACAACACTAAGGATTTGGATTATTATTGCTATATGAAAATCAAAGGTATGTTTTGTAACCCTATTTATGTAATTTTGATTATATAATAGTGTTCTAGGGTTTCTACATTGTTGTTCACATTGTATGTTCAATTAGAGAAAACGTAGATCAATTTTAGGGTTGCATGCACACATAGGATTGTTTGTTAAATGCTCAAAACCCATCAGTGGTATCAAAGCGTAGGTTTAATTTTCTATTCAATTTATATTAATGTGAACTTGAACAAGGAGGAGAAAATAAAATCGTCATTCTTTTCATCAAACATGTCGTGTTGTTCTTCCAACACGGCGTGTTGACCTGCGAAATCGACCCAACACGGCACGGTGATTGCTCACCATGGCGTGTTGAGCTGTCAGATCCTAAAAATTCGATTGTTTCAATTATATCATGGATTGATTAGGACAATTACCTTAATATTGTTTTAATTGGATAAAACTGAATATTTTTAAAATGTAATTTGATATCCTTATCTTGAATTCATGAGTTTTATTTTTTAATTTAATTAATTGAATATTAATTTTGAAATTTTAAAATGTAACCTAGTATTTTGGAAAAGTTTTAAAAATACACCCTTATATTATATGTAACATTAAAAGTCTAATATTACTATATATATATATATATATATATATATATATATATATATATATATATATATATATATATATATATATATATATATATATATATAAGACAAGTCAGTCAAACCGCTAGTAAGCCTCATTCATGAAACCGGTCTATAAGGGGGGTATAAGGAAATTGCCTATAAAATGGTGATTGAATGGATGTCCATTCTCATCCACCGCTTCCTTGATTTGTGGAGGGTCGTTGGCCGAACGGGTTTAATAGGACACTTAATCCTCATTAATAAGTATAATGATCTATAAAGTAACTAAATACAATTTTTTTTTATAAAATTTTCAATCTTAGTTACTTTAGGAAAAATGTGAAATTGTATGCTAATCCATGAAATTACACATTGTACTTTATTGGTCGTTAGTGGAGATTGTGTGGTTAACCGGCACACTAATATGGACTAATAAAGAGTGACAATGGGTATATCGTAAATTATCATTGATTAATGTAGTGTGTGTGGTTAACCGACACATTAAAATGAGATGATAAATGACATCGAGAGTACCAAGCAAATTTGCATGGTTATTCAAATCTTGTCTGTGATCCTCGGTATCCCAGTCACAAGTGGAAGAGCATAATGGAGATTAAATATGCCATTGAAAATTTCAATGATTCTCAAAAGATCTAGGAATTTCATTCAAACCCTAATTCGTTCAAATTTTGTTTTTGATGGTGAAATTGGTAAATCGTCATTTACCTACCATTAATTTGCAATTGGATTACGACATCACTTTTCTAAGTTGTAAATTGTATAGTTGGATCCTAGCCTTGATATTTCATTTGGATGTTATATTGAGGATTGTTCTTTTCTAACTAAAAGTTTCTTTTCTACTCTTTCAGATGACTACTCATACCGATGCTTATGGTTCCTCCTCCAATAACAACAACATCTTCTCTCTATTGAACATTTGAGTAAAGGTTCAATTGGATGGCACAAACTACAATGAATGGATGTGTAATATCAAAATAACGCTTCGTTTTGAGGATAAAGAGTATGTCCTCGAAAAACCACTTGATGAGATCGATGAAACGAAGGTCATTCCTGAAGAGATAGCTACCTACGAGAAACACTACAAGGATGCAACAAAAGTTGCTTGCATCATGGTGGCTACAATAACCCCACAATTGCAGAGACATTATGAGGATTCTTAGCCGTATGAGATTAATAAGGACCTTATGGAAAAGTCGTCACAACTCCAAATTTTAGACTTAGCATGGTCTAAACCATAACCAAGTACAAGTTTAAACCACATTGCAATCTTGATTGCATGGTGTCCATCTATAACATTAGAGTTTGCATATAGAGCTAACAAAGAAGTAGGGATTGAAACCTAAGTTAAGTTAGGAAGGTATAACACAACTTTGGACAAAATATCAAGGTTTAAAACATAAAATAACAAACCTTAAGTGTGTTTACGCCAAAGGAATCTTCCCAAATGTAGTTTACGGATTTGGAGAGGTGTTCACGGCCATAAAGCCACTCCAAATGAGTGTTCACGGTCCAAGAACATCTAGAAGCCTTGGTTCACGGTTTGGAAAATAAGATCAAGGAGGTGTTCACGGTTTTGGGGATAAGATCCAAGATGTTCACAGATTGAATTAATGATTTAAATGGTTTTCACGGCCAAGAGGTGACCGTGAATACAAACCAAAGCACATATATTCGGCATAAACACACTCTTTAGAACATATTTCATCCGTAAACACCCTTAAATATCTTCAATTCTTATCCAATTTAACTTCCCAATGTGATAACATTCGTAAACCTTACAACCGCCTCATGAATTCCTTTGCACTTAAGATACTTCCATATTTAAAGTGCAAATGAATTCATTTGCACATTCAACAAACGTAAACACCTCCATACTCTCTCAAATTGCAAACCTTATTCCTTTGATATTCTCTCAAGTATCAAGCATATATCCAGTTAAACTTCAAACTTCAACACCCCTTCAAGATCACATTCATATTTGCAACCAAATACTTCCAATAAATTAGTAAGTTACTATGAATTAGCTTAGTCCTTTAAAGAGATTTAACATATATATATATATATATATATATATATATATATATATATATATATATATATATATATATATACAACTAATCCATACATAATATTATGTATATAATATTATTAGGATCACGACAACTTTCCTGTATTATATCCCGAAGGCCACCGCTTTCTTCTCGATATTTAGTCAAAACCGCACACAATGTGAGTTCATACCCCTGCATTTTTACTATTTGTCACCGTTTTAGGGGGTGAATACAAGTCTAACACAAGAATTTTGTGTTTACAATCAAATAATTTCTAAATATATTTCTAAAACGATTTAAATTACTGAAACTCTTTTAAATATTGTCAAACTCTTTTAAACTTATATTTTGCTAAAATCATATTCATATATATATATATATATATATATATATATATATATATATATATATATATATATAAGATTTAAAGGACTTAGGAATAATAATTTGGTTTATTTCCCTTTTCCTTGTTTGGATGTGGGTTTAGAGTAGAATTATTTGTCTGAATGTCGTTTTAATTTTAATTATATTATGTTATATATATATATATATATATATATATATATATATATATATATATATATATATATATATATATATATATATAGTGTGTGTGTGTATATATATATATATATATATATATATATATATATATATATGTGACACCAGTCAAATTTAGGTCAAAAATAAATTGATAAATAATCGTGATTGGGATGAACCAAGTGGTATAGATTGTAACAAGGTTTCCAAAAATATAATGAACACTGAAATCCGAGTTATAACGAAGAAGTTATGACCAATCGAAGATCCGCGACAAAACCGGCAAAACACTGTTTAGTGTAAAATGTAAATTTTCGATAAAAGGCTTTTTAGCCTTAACAATCTAAATGAAAGTTGTAGAATATGTTAAACCGAGAACTTTCATAAAAAGAACGTAAAAAATTTGACTTCGCATGAGGTAGTTATGATTTTTCTAAGTTTCGGTTTAGTAGTAGACATATAAAATTCGAAATACAAATCGATCGATATTTAGCCGACACAACTTAAATTAGAATCGAATGTCTCATCAAAAGTAGTACAACGGTAAAAAGACAGACGAAAACGGACGTCGGATGAAGAAGTTATGAATTTTTAACGGATTTCCTGTCCCGGTCGGTTAAAAATAATAATATTAAAAATAAAGTCAAAATTAGCCGACGAAGTCTAAACAAAAGTCGTAGAGTATAATTTTACCTACGCGTGCATATAAAGAACGTCAAAAACGGAGTTCGTATCCGAAAGTTATGAATTTTAGAATTTTTTGGCTCAAAAACCGAGAATTAGTGGATAACCGGGAAAAATCGCATGGCATCAATCCGGACACGTCACCTTGCATGCGAGGCTTCCCCGTGTCCATTGCTGATTGGTCCGAATCCGAGGTCCAGTGGGCATCCGATGCACCTCGCGTCCTAGGCACCGTCTAAGACGGATCGTAAGACGCCTCTGCATACGCGTCCAGTGGGCATCCGATACACCATTTTTGGTCCTTTTTCACCCCTTTCACTTCCATAAACTCCCAAACAACCCCCAAGGCCCCGGTATCGTATCAAAAACCCAAAGCAAGCCCCGAAGCCCTAGAATTCTCGAGAAGCTAACCTCTTTCCAGTCGAAGTGCTGCCCGCATAAAGCCCGGTTTTTAATCAAAAACTCGCGGTTTCTTCGAGAAAGATCATCTATAGAAACGAAACGCTGCCCAAATCACGACTTATCAAGTGAGTTTATACCCCTATAATCTATCTTTTTAATGGTTTTTAAAAGCTTTTTTTTTGGGGGGGGGGGGGGAATGCAAGTTTAACACAATATAAATTGTGTTAAATTGTATGTGATAATAATCACACAAAGGGTTTCCTTATGTTTTTAAGGATTACCAAATACTTCCAACATGACTTAAAGTCGTGTTAAATCTTTAAAGTCGTGTAAACTCCGTTAAATTCTTTGAAAAAGGTTTTATAAACTATTTCAAATTATAATTGCCAAAATCATGTTTATATATGTATAAATATATAAATAAGATTTGAAGGGCTTAGGACTAATGAATTATCTTATTTCCTTTTCCTTGTTTAGATGTGGAATTAAGGTGGTGTTATTTGTCCGAAGGTCGTTTCCTTCTTAAGTATATATATATATATATATATATATATATATATATATATATATATATATATATATATATATATATATAACTTATACATATATGAATATAAAAGGTTGATTCATTCGGTATCATTACCTTTGTATCATGCTGAGCAAAGGTATTCATCCATGAGAAATCATGCTAATCAGATACAACATATAAATTATAATAGGTATAATTTATGATTCAAAACTAAATATACAAGTATGATTCACATTCCAAGGAAAGTACCAACAATTCATTTACCTATACCAGGATATGTATAATACTTTTAGTATATGGATAATATATTAAAGAAGTAATAATACATCATACCGAGTTTGCATTAACAAGGGTACAATACAAAGTACCAGGGTTAGCAATCACGGGGTAATAATACATCATACCGAGTTTGCATTAACAAGGGTACAATACAAAGTACCAGGGTTAGCAATCACGGGGTAATAATACATCATACCGAGTTGGCATTAACATGGGTACAATACAACGTACCAGGGTTAGCAATCACGGGGTAATAATACATCATACCGGGTTTGCATTAACAAGGGTACAATACAACGTACCAGGGTTAGCAATCACGGGGTAATAATACATCGTAAATCTCGTTGAAACAATAAATTTGTGAGACTCTTCATGGTGTACTTATCTGAGTACGACCTTAAGTCCTGACTTATTAACCAGAATCTTCTGTAGGGAGCGCGTGAATTTGTGTATAGATCTATATGGGACTGACAATCTCGCACCTTAACTGTTCGCTACAGTTTGGCCGGCAGGCCTAGGGTGTCAAATGTCATATCGTTTCCGACGCCTGAAGAACGTCGCATCAGGCACATCAGTCATATTAGTATGGTTAATAGAACTCACATGGATAAAACAACGAGTAAATTACTTAGTAATATACTTCTCTTAAAACAGTAAGAAAAGATAATTACATCCTGACCAAATATACCTTCTGTTAGTTTTTACTTATAGTAAAAACTACGTATCCTGAAATCAAGTATGGCAAATATATTTGTACTTCTGGTTTTGGAACATTTAAAACCACAAAGCAGTATTATGGATAATATAATATTTTCCAGGATTAATACTAATGTTTTATTGTAGAACGGATATAATTAAAAACACTTTTACAAATGAAACGGTTTATGGGATTAAACTACCTTTACAAATAAAACGGTTTATGGGATTAAACTGCTTTTACAAATGAAACAGTTTATGGGATTAAACTACTTTTACAAATGAAACGGTTTATGGAATTAAACTACTTTTACAATTGGAACTTAGTCATTCACTCTCTGTAAACTAGTATAACATAAAGGACTTTAGTGGTTAATTCTATAATTCCTTAGTTTTTACATCAGAGTTATACATAAGTAATATCCGATTGACAGTGAAATGTGTGACTTCCGCCTTACTTCCTGTTCCTTGTTTGGTTGTGGGCTTAGGGCAGATACACCCATTTAACTATCCATTCGATATTAGGTTATATATAATTAGTATAAACTAAGTAATTGCAGAGGGAACTATTGAGGTTATCAGTTTATCACCTCAGGAAATATAGGATTTTCTGGAGGAACCAGTGAACTTTTCCAAGAACTTAGAGTATACTTTATAGAACTAAAATACTTATGAACTCACCAGCTTAAATGCTGATCTACTCTTTGAAAATAACTTGTATTCACAGGAATCTAGTAGACATGTACACTCCTGAAGTTTTTGAGAAGACTACCTAGTACCGTACCGCAAGTCTTGTCTTCTACTGTACCTACTTTGGTGTTTGAATATGTAATGTTTAAACACTTATGTAAAACTTATATTTATTAATGCCATGGTTGTTTGTACTTTGATTAATATATTGCATGTGTTGTGATACTTACATGAAGTCCTCCGCCCCCGAACGTTTCCGCCGTTCTGGTTTGGGGGTGTGACAGATTGGTATCAGAGCAGTGTTTATAGTGAACTCAGTATATCAGTCATAAAAGATATACAACTATAAACCCATTGGGATAAAAACACTCTGACCAAGAGTTATACTTTAAAAATATAACAATATTTTATAAAAGTATAAGTACATGCAGAATATATATACTAGAATGAGTATCATAAGAAGAACAAAACAAAAGTATTTGGATGTTGGACATTACAGTTAAACCTAGACAGTGACGTAATCATATCTGGGATCAATATAGCCTGATCAACTATATTCATTTGAGATATGACCAACATGTGTTTGAGAGTGATTGTAGTGTTGCAACAAGTCTAAAACTTACCTAGGTACCAGAAGAATTCTAGAACCAAACATAAAGGTTAAAATACTATAGGAGTATTTTAGGATGCTATAACAAGAAAAATGAAAACTTATCAACTTCTTATATCTAGAAGTCTAAGAATCAAACTTATAATTAAATTACCAAGGAAGTATTTTAAATACCATAAACTTTTGGGAAATTTTAAAAGATCTTTTTTGGTAAGTCTATAATTATTAAGTGGATACATTAAAGTTATATATACTTGAGATTTTATTGACTTAGAATATGTGATTTTCACTCTACATCCTTTTCCTTGTTTGGATGTGGTTTTAGAGTAGGATTACTTATTCAAATGCCTATTTGATCTGGATTATATATAATCGGTACACACCATGTGATTATAGAAGGACCAGAAAGGATCACCTTCGTAAAAATTGAAATTTTCTCATAGATTCTTTAGACATCTCGTATAAACCCCTTAGATGGATGTAGTCACTCCAGCAATCAATAGAAGATTCAAGGAGGATCCAACAGAATTTCATTAGGAGAATTCCGAGAAAGAAACAGATGATAAGTAAATAAACTATAGAAATCATTTAGTGCCCTTACCCTATTAAGGACACCAATGAGAGATTCGCATGAACTTCCGAGATTCAAAATCTTCATTACGAAGTAATGGGGATCAGTGTCAGAATCGGAAGTAAGACAGCTCAAGAATTCAATATACCTACGGAGGAGAAGGACACCCTATAGATACCAGGAGAGAACAAATCATTACCACCCAGAATAGAACATAGAACAAAGGAAAACCATGTGTGATTCATGTGAAGTGTTTGAGCACCTTTTCATCTAAGTAATAACTAGTAAATCGATTCAACCTAGTGAGTTAGTGATTACATTACTCACATTAGGTTTTGAGCTTATCCTCTTTTCCTGTCACGGCTAATAACAAAAAAAAGCAGATCACGAAATCTCAATTGATAGTGATTACTTCTCAAATTCATAAGTCTATTTTATGTAGACTTTATTATGAATTGTTTTCAAATCATTTCGAAAGTTGGAAAACGATATCTACCAATCGAAGGTAACTTATTTCGGATAATACTCTGTTCATAACCATTCTAGAAACTTATTTCTGCTCCTTACCAGGACTGCATCATAGGGATGCAGGTCGAATCATTGAGAACAATATAACAAAATGAAAGATTTATACGTAGATACAACTGGTTAGAATACATCTAGAGCCAACGATAGTCGCTCACGAGCTCATTTTCTTATCATGAAATAGAATCATGCCTCCGAAGGAACGTAACCAACCCACCAGCAAAACACCAATCCTTCAAATAGATGCGGCTACATTTCAAGCTGCAGTCACAGCAGCTGTAGCAGCTGTCATGGCATACCTTAATGCTAACAATGCAAATGTTAGTGGTAATGCTATCGGTAACCCCGATCGTGGTGATGGCCAAGTACAGCAATGAGTACCTATTTGTAAGGACACTTCGAACCTTAATCCTAATATCCTGAAACGAAAGTTCGAAAACAAAAAAAGGGAGTTGTTCAACTCAAGAACCTAACAGAGGGCAACGAACTGGGGCAGTCAATACCCCCATCAGCCCTGTTATTCCAGCACCGACCACGCCGTACTTAGGAAACCTCCCCCACTTCAGCAAGTGCAACTACCATCATCATGGAGGTTGCCGAGAGCTGCATTGCAATAGATGCAACATGAAGGGGCATACCACCCGCATCTGTAGAACTCCGGTTGAGTTCATCACTTTAACTACCAATGTTGGAACCATTCCCATATGTCACCTTTGTGGTGAAATAGGACATTACAAGAGGGACTGTCCAACAGAGAAGAACGGCGGGGGAGCAAGAGGGGTTTGACCCCAATGCATGGGAAGGCATCAAAGAACCCTGCTATATTTTGGTACGCCTCCAAACCCCAATAATTATCTATAATTATGATTACTCTCCCGTTCAAATTAAATCACAACATTCATATAAAATTTAAAACCTTAACAGGTAAGCTATGATGACTTAGTGTATACGTAAGTGTCATTTATAATTAAGATTTGTAGACATAGAGTGAGTACTCCCGCCTCATTTCCTGTTCCTTGTTTGGTTGTGGATTTAGGGCAGGGTTGCTCAGTCAAAGGTCTTACCAATCTTAATTATACATGACTTGTATACACCAAGCGATTATAGAGAGACCGAGTAAGGATCATTTCATGGAAGTTCGTAATTTCAAATTATCAGAACCCTCGTATTGGTAGTACCCACCAATTTCGAATCAAAAAGGGGATTCGTAACCAGAAGCGCTGAAAACTTAGGTACATAGGATAGTTCATTATCCTAGTAATCATTTCCCCTAAAACGACTTAATATCTATTTCGTTGAGAAAATTCTGACATCCTCATTCGACATGGTTTGGCCTGGTCCTTACCATGTGAAAATTCTTATGTTGTGTAAGAGAACTTTTACCTTAATCAGCTGTAAGATGAAATTCTTCCAATCCATAACGCAAACTCTTAGGTTGTCTCTCATTTCAAAACTTCGGAAGTACCCATGCAAAGGGTACCACGCCCTTTTAGCCGACTCAGTAGACAGGAAATTTCAAACGAAAAGCACCGAAGTAGTCTTAGAAGTCAGTAACCACCGAAGTACCCCAATAGATCTCATAGGAAAATCATTGTACCGCAGGTCAAGTTCAAGAATAGAGACTAAGAACTCATTAGGTTAATCTGTCGCTGATAAGCGTATACACGGGAGTGGTATATAATTTAGACTTAACAAGATTTAGGATGTGTAATTCCGCCCTATCTCTTGTTCCTTGTTTGGTTGTGGACCTGGGGCAGAGTCACCCATCCGAACGTTTTGTGAAATATAAATTATATACAACTCGTATACACCAGGTGATGATAGATGAGCCAAGTATGAGTCTTATAAAAGCAAAAGTCGCAGTCTTACTACAACAACCGGAGATACCTGAGTGGAAATGGTAGCGGAGTACCATGGGCTTTATAATCAATTTACCAAGGCAACAGGTGGACTTGATGCCATTTTTGGTGATCGTCGACAGATTAGCCAAGTCCGCGCACTTCCTACAATTTTGAAGAAACAGGCAAGTAGAGAAGATAACTAGAACGTGTGTTGGAGAGATTAGTCATAGGGCACTGTGTTCTAATATTTGTTATCTCCGTTGAGATAATAGAATCATCTCCCAACTCAGGCAGTCACTTCAGAAATCCCTTGGAACTAGAGTAGTCTTGAGCATATGCGATCGACTATGGTAAAGTATGGAATACCCATTTACCAATTAGTTGAGTCCTTTACCATGCTAGCATTTAAAGTTGCTCCATTCGAAACCTTTTGTGGTCGCAAGTGCATATCCTATCTGCACTGGACTAAATTAGGTATTACCCAACTAGCCAGAGGTCAAATTTCCACATAGCACCTTCGTTGGTCCAAAATTCATCCGAGAAACTACCGAAAAGAAAATACGAATCAGGAAGCAACATAAAGCTTCCAGAGTTAATCAGAGAAGCTACGGCTTCGATAAAAGACAACCCTTGGAATTCCAGGTTGATGACCTTGTTATATGAAGGTCTCACCCCGGAAGGGCAAGATACTCTTGAGAAAGCGTGGAATACTAAATCCAAGGTACATAGGACCATTCGAGATTCTTACCAGAATCGGTCTTGTAGCTTATAAACTTAAACTACCACAAAAACTTAATAACATTCATCCCACCTTTCACATATCTAATCTAAAGAGGTGTCTATCCGATGAAACACTTGTTATTTCACTCGATGAAATCAAGTTAAATAAAAGTCTACACTTTGTAAAAGAACCAATAGAAACCATGGATAGGGAAATCAAAAGAACCAAGCAAAGTCTTACCCCGTTAGTGAAGGTTCGCTGGATTACAAACCGGGGACCTGAATTCACTTGGGAAAGGGAAGATTAGATGAAACGAAAATATCCACATATTTCCCCTAGTCCATGAGTATCACTTCTAGACTTAATTTCGGGACGAAATTCCCTCTAACGGGGGGATAATGTGACACCAGTTAAATTTAGGTCAAAAATAAATTGATAAATAATCCTAATTGGGATGAACCAAGTGGTAGAGATTGTAACAAGGTTTCCAAAAATATAATGAACACTGAAATCTGAGTTATAACGAAGAAGTTATGACCAATCGAAGATCCGCGGCAAAACCGGCAAAACACTGTTCAGTGTAAAATGTAAATTTTCGATAAAAGGCTTTTAGCCTTAACAATCTAAATGAAAGTTGTAGAATATGTTAAACCGAGAACTTTCATAAAAAGAACGTAAAAATCTGACTCAGTATGAGGAAGTTATGATTTTTCTAAGTTTCGGTTTAGTAGTAGACAGCTAAAAATTCAAAATATAAATCGATCGATATTTAGCCAACACAACTTAAACGAGAATCGAATGTCTCGTCAAAAGTAGTACAACGGTAAAAAGACAGACGAAAACGGACGTCGGATGAAGAAGTTATGAATTTTTAACGGATTTCCTGTCCCGGTTGGTTAAAAATAATAATATTAAAAATAAATTCAAAATTAGCTGACGAAGTCTAAACGAAAGTCATAGAGTATAATTTTACCTACGCGTGCATATAAAGAACGTAAAAAACGGAGTTCGTATGCGAAAGTTATGAATTTTAGAAGTTTTTGGCTCAAAAACCGATAATTAGTGGAAAACCGGGAAAAATCGCATAGCCTCAATCCGGACACGTCACCTCGCATGCGAGGCTTCCCCGTGTCCACTCGTGTCCATCTCTGATTGGTCCAAATCCGAGGTCCAGTGGGCATCCGACGCGCCTCGCGTCCTAGGCACCGTCTAAGACGAATCGTAAGACGCATCCGCACGCGCGTCTAGCCTCCGTGTCCCCTTCGCATGTCCGACGCGTGGCTGCTGACTCCTCCTCGCCCTCGCCACCTGTCCGAACCGAAGCCACCTGTCCGATGACTCATTCCCTCGGTCGAACCCTCTCACCTATATAAAGGGTGCGAGACTCTCCGGTTCTTAACCCCTTTTACACCATTTTTGGTCCTTTTTCACCCCTTTCACTTCCATAAACTCCCAAACAACCCCCAAGGCCCCGATATCATATCAAAAACCTGAAGCAAGCCCCGAAGCCCCGGAATTCTCGAGAAGCTAACCTCTTTCCAGTCGAAGTGTTGCCTGCATAAATCCCGGTTTTTAATCAAAAACTCGCGGTTTCTTCGAGAAAGATCATCTATAGAAATGAAACGCTGCCCAAATCATCACTTATCAAGTGATTTCATACCCCTATAATCTATCTTTTTAATGGTTTTTAAATGCTTTTTAGGGGGGGGGGGGGAATACAAGTTTAACACAATATAAATTGTGTTAATAATTGTATGTGATAATAATCACACAAAGGGTTTCCTTATGTTTTTAAGGATTACCAAATACTTCCAAAATGACTTAAAGCCATGTTAAATCTTTAAAGTCATGTAAACTCCGTTAAATTCTTTGAAAAAGGTTTTATAAACTATTTCAAATTATAATTGCCAAAATCATGTTTATATATGTATAAATATATAAATAAGATTTGAAGGGCTTAGGACTAATGAATTATCTTATTTCCTTTTCCTTGTTTGGATGTGGAGTTAAGGTGGTGTTATTTGTCCGAAGGTCGTTTCCTTCGTAATTATATATATATATATATATATATATATATATATATATATATATATATATATATATATATATATATTATACATATATGAATATAAAAGGTTAGTTCATTCGGTATCATTACCTTTGTATCATGTTGAGCAAAGGTGTTCATCCATGAGAAATCATGCTAATCAGATAGAACATATAAATTATAATAGGTATAATTTATGATTCAAAACTAAATATACAAGTATGATTCACATTCCAAGGAAAGTACCAACAATTCATTTACCTATACCAGGATATGTATAATACTTTTAGTATATGGATAATATATTAAAGAAGTAATAATACATCATACCGGGTTTGCATTAACAAGGGTACAATACAAAGTACCAGGGTTAGCAATCACGGGGTAATAATACATCATACCGAGTTTGCATTAACAAGGGTACAATACAAAGTACCAGGGTTAGCAATCACGGGGTAATAATACATCATACCGAGTTTGCATTAACAGGGGTACAATACAAAGTACCAGGGTTAGCAATCAGAGGGTAATAATACATCATACCGAGTTTGCATTAACAAGGGTACAATACAACGTACCAGGGTTAGCAATCACGGGGTAATAATACATCATACCGGGTTTGCATTAACAAGGGTACAATACAACGTACCAGGGTTAACAATCACGGGGTAATAATACATCGTAAATCTTGTTGAAACAATAAATTTGTGAGACTCTTCATGGTGTACTTATCTGAGTACGACCTTACGTCCTGACTTATTAACTAGAATCTCCTGTAGAGAGGGCGTGAATTTGTGTATAGATCTATATGGGACTGACAATCCCGCACCTTCACTGTTCGCTACAGTTTGGCCGGCAGGCCTAGGGTATCAAATGTCATATCGTTTCCGACGCCTGAAGAACGTCGCATCAGGCACATCAGTCATATTAGTATGGTTAATAGAACTCACATGGATAAAACAACGAGTAAATTACTTAGTAATATACTTCTCTTAAAACAGTAAGAAAAGATAATAATTACATCCTGACCAAATATACCTTCTGTTAGTTTTTACTTACAGTAAAAACTACGTATCCTGAAATCAAGTATGACAAATATACTTGTACTTCTGGTTTTGGAACATTTAAAACGACAAAGCAGTATTATGGATAATATAATATTTTCCAGGATTAATACTAATGTTTTACTGTAGAACGGATATAATTAAGAATAATTTTACAAATGAAACGGTTTATGGGATTAATCTACTTTTAAAAATGGAACGGTTTATGGGATTAAACTACTTTTACAAATGAAACGGTTTATGGGATTAAACTACTTTTACAAATGAAACGGTTTATGGGGTTAAACTAATTTTACAAATGAAACGGTTTATGGAATTAAACTACTTTTACAATTGGAACTTATTCATTCACTCTCTGTAAACTAGTATAACATAAAGGACCTTTAGTGGTTAATTCTATAATTCCTTAGTTTTTATATCAGAGTTATACATAAGTAATATCCGATTGACAGTGAAATGTGTGACTTCTGCCTTACTTCCTGTTCCTTGTTTAGTTGTGGGCTTAGGGCAGATACACCCATTTAACTGTCCATTCGATATTAGGTTATATATAATTAGTATAACCTAAGTAATTGCAGAGGGAACTATTGAGGTTATCAGTTTATCACCTCAGGAAATATAGGATTTCTGGAGGAACCAGCAAACTTTTCCAAGAACTTAGAGTATACTTTATAGAACTAAAATACTTATGAACTCACAAGCTTAAATGCTGATCTACTCTTTCAAAATAACTTGTATTCTCAGGAATCCAGTAGACAGGTACACTCCTGAAGTTTTTGAGAAGACTACCTAGTACCGTACCGCAACTCTTGTCTTCTACTATACCTACTTTGGTGTTTGAATATGTAATGTTTAAACACTTATGTAAAACTTATACTTATTAATGCAATGGCTGTTTGTACTTTGATTACTATATTGCATGTATTGTGATACTTACATGAAGTCCTCCGCCCCCGAACGTTTCCGCCGTTCTGGTTTGGGGGTGTGACAATATATGAATAAAAACGTTAATTCAATCAGATTCATATTCCATTTGTAACATGTCGAGCAAAGGGGATACTTTCATGAATATTACATATCAAGAAGAAAACACATATAAATTATAATAGGTATAATTTATGGACCTCAAAAACTTTTATCAGTTTATCATTTGTTTAAAAAATGACTTTTAATCATTTGTTATATACGTAATCGTCAATATGCTTTTTGTGAGTCAATGTTTAGTTGCTTATTCATTTAGGCAATACAGTTAAACTCCTGATATTATAACCAGAATCTCCGGATAGAGAGCGAGACAAATGTGTATAGATCTATACGGGATTGACAATCCCGCACTCAGACTGTTAGCTACAGCCGGGCAGGCATGGCTATGAGTGACAAATGTCGTTAATAGTTCTGACGCCTTCAAAGCGTCGTAGCAGGTCAGCTAGTCATAGTATGGTTATAATAACTCACCAAAAAGATATGAACAAATACGATTAGTGTATAATTAATTAAACCAAACAGTACGAATACAAAGTATTGGTTTTACATTAATACGATTAGTGTATAATTAATTAAATGAAAGAGTACAATTACAAAACTTGGAAAAACATAAACAATAGAGAAAACATTATTTTATAGTTTTATTGAATTTAAAGTTATGTTAAACTAATTTATAGTTTTATTAAGCTAAAACAAAATTATACTATTTTATAGTATAACAATACTCACATAGAACGATTAAAACTACAAATCAGTTTTATAGAAAATATAGGATTTTCTATGATAAACATCGTTATTTTAAAGGTAAACCGTTTTTTATTTAACTTTCTGAACACAATAACAATTATTACTGAAAACAATGCTTTATAATAAAGTAAGTGGAACTAGGAACATATTTACAAAAGGTTCAACACTTATTTATAAACTAGTATAACATAAAGGACCTTTAATGGTTAATTCTATAATTCCTTATTTTATACATCAGAGTTATGTATAAATAATATCCGATAGGCAGTGGAATGTGTGACTTCCACCACATTTCATGTTCCTTGTTTAGTTGTGGACTTAGGGCAGATTCACACATTCAACTGTCCGTTTGATATTAGGTTATATATAACTAGTATAAACTAAGTGATAATAGAAGGGACTATTGTGGTTACCATTTTACCAAGAAAATATAGGATTTTTTGAAGGAAACACATTCATTATATCTAAAAGAATCATTAATGTTAATTCTGTGATTACTTGGTGAATAAACTAGAGTTATATGTAATGAAGATCCGACAGACAGTGCAATGTGTGACTTCCGCCTCATTTCCTGTTCCTTGTTTGGTTATGGGTTTAGGGAAGATCCACACATTCGACTATCTATTCGATCTGTATTATATATAATTTGTATTCACTAAATGATCATAGAAGGAACGAGTGTGGTCATATTACTCATTAAGAAAATATAGGATTTTTTGGAGGAACAGGCGAAGTTTTACAAAGAACAAATTGTATACTTTTATAACAAAAATACTTATGAACTCACCAACTTTAATGTTGACACTTTTTCAAACCACTTGCATTCTCAAGAACGTTAGTAGACATGTACCCTCTCAGGCGTTGCGAAGAGGGAGTTTTACATCTTAACTTTTGCTACAGTTTTAAATGTAAATCATGAAATGTTTTGAACATAATGTAAACTTTATATTATTAATACGATGGTTGTTGTTACTTTGATTACTATGATGCATGTGTTGTGATACTTAACATGACGTCCTCCGCCCCCGAATGTTTCCGCCGTTCTTGTTTGGGGGTGTGACAGATTGGTATCAGAGCATTGTTTATAGTGAACTAAGTATATTAACCTATAAAAGATATACAACTATAAATACAATGGGACTAAAACACTCTGACCAAGAATTATACTTTAAAATATAACAATATTTTATAAAAGTATATATAAATACTAGAATAAGTATCACAAGAAGAACAAAACAAAGGTATTTGGATGTTGGACACTACAGTCAAACCTAGACAGTTATGTAATCATATCTGGGATAAATATAGGCTGATCAACTATATTTATTTGAGATACGACTAATATGTGTTTGGGAGTGATAGTGGTGTTGCAGCAAGTGGAAAACTTACCAACCCTATATATAAAGGAATACTATAACCAAACATAAAGTTTAAAATACTATAGAAGTATTTTATGACACTACACAATAACAACAAGTCTAGAAATTTATCAACTTCATCAAACATATAATTAAAATACTATAGGAGTATTTTAAGTACAATAACTAACTCATGTAAAAACTAAAAGATCATTACTAGTAAGTCTATAATTACTGAGTGTATACGTTAAGGTTATATATAATTGAGATTTTATAGACTTAGAATTTGTGATCTTCACTCTACTTCCTGTTCCTTGTTTGGTTGTGGACTTAGAGTAGGATCATATATTCGAAGGTCTATTTGATCTTGGTTATATATAATCTGTATACACTACGTGATTATAGAAAGACCCGGTAAGGATCATCCTTGTAAAAAAAATATTTTTAATAAAAATGTTTTATGAATCTCGTACTTTCTTTAGACACTCCCATTCTCGAACGAATAACATAGGTAGATGTAACCACTCCATTACAACAGTCAACAGAGGAGTTGAGGCAGAACCAAAAGAGGGTTCACGAGGAGGATTCCGAGAAAAGGTCGGACGAAGAGAAAGGCACTAGAGAGATCATTAACAAACCTTATACTATCAGGAACAAACTAGAGACTACCGTATGCGTCACACTAAAAACTAAGAAACTAATATAACTTAGTGAGTTAGTGACTACACTACTCACATTATGTGTTAAGTTACCGTACCTTTCGTCACAACTAGTAACAGTAAAATCAAGAGAGATACTTCCTTCCAAAACCCATGAAACCCTATCAACTTAAGATTTCAATATCTATATCCTACTTTGTTAAACTTAACATCTGAACAAAACCTATTACTACTCTCTACCATGAATACATCATAGGAATGTAGGTCGAAACATTGAGAACCGCACAACAAAACGAGAAATCTATATGTATATATAAATAGGTAAAGTATAACTAGAAACAACCATAATTACTTATCGACTCATTTCACATTATGTAACAGAACTATGTCTTCACATGGAAATAACCAGCCAACCGACGAAACTCCATTTCTGCAGATAGACCCTGCTACTTTTCAAGCTACGGTTACGGCCGCCGTGACAGCCGTCATGGCATATTTCAATGCAAATAACGCTAGTGAAAATGTAAATGGTGTAAACAATTCAAACCGTAATAACAACCTAGGAAACCAATGAGTATCCACCTACAAGAATATCCCAACCCACAAACCTGAAAACATGAAACGAAAGTTCCGGAACGAAAAAGGGGACAGTTCGACTCAAGGGCCTATCAAAAGGCAACAAGCTGTAGCAGTCCCTACCCCCACTGACGCTACTATCTCGACACCGACAACACCATACTTAGGAAACCTCCCATACTGCAACAAGTGCAACTACCATCATTATGGAATCTGCCGAGATTGCAATGGAATAGGTGCAACAAGAAGGGACACACCGCCCTCTTTTGTAGGACTCCGAGCCAACATATCACTTCAACCTTCAATGCGGGAGTAATTCTAGTATGTTATTTATGTGGTGAAATGGGACATTTCAAAAGAGATTGTCTAACAGAGAAGAATGACGGAGGAGCGGGAGGAGTTTAACGATAGGACATAAAGGAGCGACGAGGAACCTTCTAGGATTTTGGTACGTTTTCTAAAAAACAAAAATTAAACATCGAATTTTCACGGAAAATATTTAACAATTAAAAATTTAAAATCATAAGTTAACACATCGTTCATATAAAAACTAAGAACCCTTGCAGGTAAGTTATGATGGCTTAGTGTATACACTAGGGTCTTTTCTAATTAAGATTTGTAGGCTTAGAGTGAGTGATTCCGCCTTATTTCCTATTCCTTGTTTGGTTGTGGATTTAGGGCAGAGTCACTCAGTCGACTGTCTTTCCAATCTTAATTATACATGACTTGTATACACCAAGCGATTATAGAAGGACCTGGTAGGGATTATTTTATGAAAGTTCATCATTTATAAATATCAAAACACTCGTACTGCTAGTACTAGCTAAATACGGTACAAATATTCATGGTAGTAGTCAAAAGGATAAAACAGAAAACATTAAAGACATAAACATAGAATATACTATCGCTCTAAACAATCATTTCTTCCAAATAGACTTAATATCTGTTACGATAAGAAGTTTCGATATCGTCTTTAGAAATAAACTGGCTTGGTCCTCGCCATACCAATTTCCAATGCTACGTAAAGACCCTTCGCCTTAAACGATCGTCTAACGACAAACCCAACACAAACTTTTGTATAGTCTCTCGCTTCAAAACTCAGAAGTACCCTTGCGAGGGGTATCACGCCATCCTATCCTACTTCGCAGACAAGAAACTTAAAGTGAAACACACCGAGAATGTTCCAGAAGTGTGTAATCTCCCGAGGTATCCCCAATAAATATCACTCGTACAACACGTCAAGTTCGAGAATAGAGACTAAGAACCCATGCGGATAACCTATCACTGCTAAGTGTATACGCAAGGGTGGTATACAATTAAGATTCAACAGATTTAGGATGTATGATTCCGCCCTACCTCCTGTTCCTTGTCTGGTTGTGGACTTAGGGCATAGTCACCCATCCGAACGTCTTTTTAATCTTAATTATATACGACTTGTATACACAAGGTGATGGTAGATGAATGAAGTATGAGTTCTACCATGAACTTCAGGACAAAAGCTGCCCAGAACTACGAGTGGACATTCTCCCAGTTGGATAAACGTAGTTAAGTAAGCCAAACCCGCACACTCTCCACCAATCAGAATAAAATATCAGATATAACCAAAATACCTACCTCTTTCCTAGTTTCCTAGTAGCCACTCAGAATTCGAATTTCGGGACGAAATTCCTTCTAACAGGTGATAATGTCACAACTCCAAATTTTAGACTTAGTATGGTCTAAACCCTAACCAAGTACTAGTTTAAACCACATTGCAATCTTGATTGCATGGTGTCCATCTATAACATTAGGGCTTGCATATAGAGCTAACAAAGAAGTAGGGATTGAAACCTAAGGTAAGTTAGGAAGGTATAACACAACTTTGGACAAAAGATCGAGGTTTAAAACATAAAATAACACACCTTAAGTGTGTTTACGGCCAGAGGAATCTTCCCAAATGTAGTTTACGGATTTGGAGAGGTGTTCACGGCCATAAAGCCACTCCAAATGAGTGTTCACGGTCCAAGAACATCTAGAAGCCTTAGTTCACGGTTTGGAAAATAAGATCAAGGAGGTGTTCACGGTTTTGGGGATAAGATCCAAGATGTTCACGGATTGAATTAATGATTTAAATGGTGTTCACGACAAAGGGGTGACCGTGAACAAAAACCAAAGCACATATATTAGGCATAAACACACTCTCTAGAACATATTTCATCCGTAAACACCCTTAAATATCTTCAATTCTTATCCAATTTAACTTCTCAATGTGATAACATCCGTAAACCTTACAACCGCCTCATGAATTCCTTCATACTTAAGTTACTTCCATATTTAAAGTGCAAATGAATTCATTTGCACATTCAACAAACATAAACACCTCCATACTTTCTCAAATTGCAACCTTATTCCTTTCATATGCTCTCAAGTATCAAGCATATATCCATTTAAACTTCAAACTTCAACACCCCTTTAAGAACACATTCGTATCTGCAACCAAATACTTCCAATAAATTAGTAAGTTACTATGAATTAGCTTAGTTTTTAAAGAGATTTAACATATATATACAACTAATCCATACATAATATTACGTATATAATATTATTAGGATCACGACAACTTTCCCGTATTATATCCCGAAGGCCACCGCTTTCGTCTCGATATTTAGTCAAAACCGCACACAAGGTAAGTTCATACCCCTTCATTTTTACTATTTTTCACCGTTTTAGGGGGGATTACAAGTCTAACACAAGAATATTGTGTTTACAATCAAATAATTTCTAAATATATTTCTAAAACGATTTAAATTACTGAAACTCTTTTATATATTGTCAAACTCTTTTAAACTTATATTTTGCTAAAATCATATTCATATATATATATATATATATATATATATATATATATATATATATATATATATATATATATCTTTTAAACTCTTTTATATATATATATATATATATATATATATATATATATATATAAGATTTAAATGGCTTAGGACTAATAATTCGCTTTATTTCCCTTTTCCTTGTTTGGATATGGGTTTAGAGTAGAATTATTTGTCTCAATGTCGTTTCAATTTGAATTATATATATATATATATATATATATATATATATATATATATATATATATATATATATGAATATAAAAGTTAATTCAATCAGATTCATATTCCCTTTGTAACATGTCGAGCAAAGGGGATACTTTCATGAATATTACATATCAAGCAGAAAACATATAAATTATAATAGGTATAATTTATGGAACTCAAAAACTATTATCAGTTTATCATTTCTTAAAAAAATGACTTTTAATCATTTGTTATATACGTAATTGTCAATATGCTTTTTGTGAGTCAATGTTTAGTTGCTTATTCATTTAGGCAATACAGTTGAAGTCACGATATTATAACCAGAATCTCCGGATAGAGAGCGATACAAGTGTGTATAGATCTATACGGGATTGATAATCCCGCACTTAGACTGTTAGCTACAGCCGGGCAGACATGCCTATGAGTGACCAATGTCGTTAATGGTTCTGACGCCTTCAAAGTGTCATAGCAGGCCAGCTAGTCATAATATGCTTATAATAACTCACCAAAAAGATATGAACAAATATGATTAGTGTATAAATAATTAAACCAATGAGTACGAATACAAAGTACTGATTTTACAGTAATACGATTAGTGTATAATTAATTAAATCAAAGAGTACAATTACAAAACTTGGAAAAACATAAACAATACATAAAACATTCTTTTATAGTTTTATTGAATTTAAATCTATGTTAAACTACTTTATAGTTTTATAAAGCTAAAACTAAATTATACTATTTTATAGTATGCCAATACTCACATAGAACGATTAAAACTACAAATCAGTTTTATAGAAAATATAGGATTTTCTTTGATAAACATCGTTATTTTAAAGGTAAACAGTTTTCGATTTAACTTTCTGAAAACAATAACAATTATTACTGAAAACAATGCTTTATAATAAAGTAATTGGAACTAGGAACATATTTACAAAAGGTTCAACACTTATTTATAAACTAGTATAACATAAAGAACCTTTAATGAGTAATTCTATAATTCCTTAGTTTATACATCGGGGTTATATATAAATAATATACGATAGGCAGTGGAATGTGTGACTTCCGCCTCATTTCCTGTTCCTTGTTTGGTTGTGGACTTAAGGGAGATTCACACATTCAACTGTCCGTTCGATATTAGGTTATATATAACTAGTATAAACTAAGTGATTATAGAAGGGACTAATGTGGTTACCATTTTACCAAGAAAATATAGATTTTTCTGAAGGAAACACATTCATTATATATAAAAGAATCATTAATGTTAATTCTGTGATTATTTGGTGAATAAACTAGAGTTATATGTAATGAAGATCCGGTAGACAGTGGAATGTGTGACTTCCGCCTCATTTCCTGTTCCTTGTTTGGTTGTGGGCTTAGGGCAGATCCACACATTCGACTGTCTATTCACTCTGTATTATATATAATATGTATTCACTAAATGATCATAGAAGGAACGAGTACAGTTATATTACTCATTAAGAAAATATAGGATTTTCTGGAGGAACTGTCACAATTAGCATTTTTGCTAGGAAATTCATCTCTCATGTTCAACAAATAGTCTGAAAACCCTAAGAATCCCGGTTTAAGTTCATATTGGACTAGGATCTCCTTATTGGGCCTAATGGACCAATAAGCTTCCAATTCGACTATTTTGGGCTTAGGACCCTTAAATGGGATCTAATTGAACCCACTTCCATAAAACTTAGCATTTTGGGGCATTTTGGGTCCAAAATAAATTGGTTTACCCCTAATGGGCCTTATTGGGTCAAAAAAACTCCGATTAACCCTAATGGACCATAAAACCCATTCTTTATACGGTTTGGGCCTTATAATTTCGAACCAAGGCTAAAAATGGGCCAAGGTAATCCACCTCCTTTCTCTTTAGCCCATTCTCGTCCAAGATAAAAAAAAGGGTTTTAATGGTTAATTACCCAAGCCATGACACATCACTATTATTTGGAGGATAACCAAGTCTAATACACCACATGCATCTAGGTATTTCTCTTGTTCCTATGCAAAAACCACTCTCCGCTCCTCTTCATAATACTCTCGGCCACAAGGGACATCACCACCTTCATTTCTCTTCAAAATTATTTCAAGAATCCTCTCAAGAACACCTCTTTTTCATCCATATTTTCGAGTCTTTGTGTGGGTCATCAAGGGGTATTCCACCTAGATCATCATCTTGGTAAGTTTTTCATTAGGATTCATGGCTTAACTTCTTGATTTTCTTTAAAGATCTCTTCTCAAACCATAATATACCATGGAATATACCTCCTTCTTTCATAGATTTCGAAAACCACTCAAGGAAAGTTTGATCAAGGCCGAAAACTTCTTCATCTTTTCTTCAAAACCGAACCAACAAACCCAAGGTGGGTTAATACCCCCTTGTTTTCGGTTTTCCATGATTTTTGTGGGAGAATGCAAGTAAAATGTGTAGATCTATGTGTTATATGCATGCCTTGTGTGATTTCTTAGTTTATTTTGTAAAAATATGTTAGATCTTAGAAAATCACGACATCTTGAGTAATATTGAGTCAAGATCCATGAACTAAAACACCTTATACATCATATTATCAAGTTAAAAGTGTTATGTGTTCAAGATATAAAAATCTAAGGCAAAAACTTTGTTAAAGGTCAAAAATTGTCAAGAGAACAAAAGATAAGGGTAAAAAGCGACATTTATGTTTTTATAAGGATCAAACAGGTTCTACTTGTATAAAAATGGATTTTTATAATAAACATGCTTTTCAAAGGGGCAAAAATGTAAATTTTAGCTTAATGGGCCAAACTTTTGGGCCTCCCGGTTTTGGGCCCAAATTTGCGAAAAAGGGAAAGTTTTGAGACTAAAAATGTTATTTGAGCAAAATTTGAGTCATAAATGTAGATAAACCAAATTTAGGGGTGAAAATAACATTTATTTCCAAATTGGACCAAAAATGTAACTTTTAATAAAATTGGGCCGAAAGTGTAAATTTTTACAAACAAGGGGCTGAAAATGCACTTTTCTACGAAACTGGGCCAAAAATGTCAAAATATAAATTTTTGGACTAAACCTGTGAATTTCTACACATTTGGGACTAAATTACAAATTTTTATAAATTATGGACTAATGTGTTATTTTTACAAAACTTTGGGCCTTAATTGAAAATTTGAGACTTATTGACCAAAAATGTCGTTTTTACAAAAAGAAGACTTTTTATAATCAATTTGGTAAACCTCGAGTTAAAATAAACAACGAAACAATAACGAATGGACAAAATACATCGATAACAATTTTATTGGGCCTAATATTCACATTACATGGCCAATGGGCCTTAAGGGCCCATTCAAATGTATATTGAGCCCAATATCTTCCATGACATGCTTATTGGGCCTTGCGACCCATTTACATGTTAATTTGGGCCTGAGCTATGGGTCACATGTTTGTTGGGCCTTGGTGGTCCATTTACATGCCTATTGGGCCCAAATTACCCTTTTACATGTTATTGGGCCTTTGTGGTCCAGTTACATGCTAATTGGGCTTGGACTGAAATTCACATGCTTAGTAGATCGTAACTATACCTTTACATAATTATTGAACTTCGTATACTTATATATGTACCTTTGGATTTGATAACATATAACATACACGTAAACATTAAACATGGTATGAAATGTTGAGAATCTAGTGAGACTTGTCGGTTGGCACCTTTGAGTGTACAACCGTAGCCTGTAGTTATAACCAGAGTTTGCTGGAGGGAGAGCGGGAGTTTGTGTATACGGGGTGACCCCCACGCCTTAGTTGTTCGCTACAGGTAGACTAGGCCAGTCTAGGGCGACAAACCTTATCTACATCAAAACCGGCGCCTGAAAACGTCAAGACAGGCGAATTAGTCATTATCAAGCATGGTTGTAATTGTTCACTTAGAGACTAACTTCATCAAAGATTTCGGTATATTTATACAAATCTAGACGATACTAAAAACATACATACATCGATACACGGTCTTGGAAATTTATGAGTACAATACTTTTATAAGCAGAAAATATCGGATTCTCTGGGAAAATACATTTATACATTACCTTCTACTTACAACAACAAATACAGGATATTTATCTGGATTGCATTTTTGTTCATTTATACATTCTAAACGCAGCGAACACACATGCATTAATACGTGATTTGACACATTATTTTCAAACTACTTTACAGAAAATATCGGATTTTCTGGTGTTTTACGAACCATACAAAACTTTTCAATCAAACATGCTTATGAACTCACCAACATTATATGTGTTGACATTTTTTTTTAAAATAACTTGTATTCTCAGGGACTCGTTAAGCAGAAGAATCACAAGAATATGGGATTTTGTTTGTGTACTGTTAAACATCTTACATTGAATGTCTTGGTCATGTAACTTAAAAGATTGTACTTGATGTAAACAATGGCAGTTGTATTATATTATGCATGGTGATGATGATGTTTTGTTTCATTTATATTCACTGTAATGATATTTCAAGATGAAGTCACGCACAAGCCCCTGAAAGTTTCCGTCGTCTGGTTCAGGGTGTGATAGATTGGTATCAGAGCATTGTTTATAGTGAACTGGCATATCTAAGCATACAAGATATGCAACTATAAATACAATTGGGACTAAACTACTCTGAACATAATAATTAAAATACATACTTATGTGTGCATTTTAGAGTAATAACACAACAAGAACAGTAAAAGTCTTCGGAGGATTTGAACATCGCGATTAAACTCGGGCAGTTATGTAGTCGTATTGGGGGTGAATGTAACCTGATCAACTACATTGATTCAAAATACGACCAACATGTGTTCGGGAGTAATCGTGATGGACAATGAATCAAAAAACTTACCATTTAATTATCCAAAGAGCTTATAGAACCAAACCTAAAAAAAATTAAAATACTATAGGAGTATTTTTTGTGCTATTTGTTTCCAGTATTTATACCCCTTCGTTCAATACACTATGGACAGGCATCATTATCCAGGAGACCCCTATCTCCCTAGTCAGGGGAATGCAGGGTGGCTTGACCCAGAAGAGGACTCAAAGGAAGAACTAGAGGAGGAGCATGAAGTAGAACTTACAGATAAACCTGCCGAGCCAGTAGTGAACCTCGAAGAGGAAGAGCTCGAGGGCAATGACGATGATGACTCGGATGCAGAGTCCAAGGTCATCAATCTTCCATACATGGCCAGAGTACCGGTTTATCGTAAGGGCCCTGATGGCCCCACGCCCCCATGGGCACAGAATGTTAGGAGATGGAGTCGTCAGCAGGGGATACGACCGCCCTACGGTATAAACCGAGGTATTTTCGATCTTAGTCATAGAGGACCAACTGACCGGTCCCTCCCAGGCATGGCCCGACCCACTCGAGACATTGGCAACCGAGCTCAGAACACCCCCAATCAAATGGACCAAATGCGGACTACTGTGGAAAGAGCTGAGAGACAAACACGGGGAGTGATCGGGGACTCCCAAGCAAGACAGTTAGTTGGGAGGTACGACTACGAGATACCGAGCGACAAGTAGCTCGTCTCCGGGGAAACATCCACTTCATCAGCACCACCACCAGACACTTTCCGCCATGATTAGGATCAATTTTTCCCCCACTACTATCCGTTATGACTCTCTTTCGTGTACTAAGATGGTACTCACTAATGAAACAACTATTTGTTCTTCTTATTTCGTGTTATTTCATAAATTCACTGGTATGCACAACCGAACCCCCGAAACCACTAGATACTCAAGGATCTCGAAACCAAAACAACCTATATACTCTAAGGATAGACCTAATATTCATGCAAAAACTGCGATTACCTAATACCGTAAAGACATCATAGGGATGTAGATGGAAACAATGAGAATCATACGACAATATGCGAAATTTATAAAGTACAACCAGGAATGAATATCGTTACTTACGATCTGGCTTATCATCATGTAGCAGGAAAATGACATCCCACAGAAATAACAATCACACCCGCGAGACACCGCTCCTGCAGATGGACTCTACGACATTCCAAGCTGCTGTAACAGCGGCAGTAACCGCTGCTATGGCACAACTCAACGCAAACAACACCAATAGAGGTGGAAATAGCATCGACAACTCCAGCCGAAGGAACGAGCACGGAAACCAACAAGTGACAGCTTATCAAAGCGCTCCAAACCCCAAGCTTAAGAGCAGGAAGCGAAAGTCAGGAAGTAAGAGAAAGGGACAGCCAACTCACGGGTTCTCGAAGAAGCAACATGTTGTTGCTGTCCATGCGACCATGACACCTACTACATCAACACCAGCGAGACCATATGCTGGAAGCCTTCCAAAATGCAACCAGTGCAATTTCCATCATAAGGGAGCCTGTCGGGAGCCGTATTGTAATAGATGCAACCGAAAGAGTCACACCGCCAAATACTGTAGAATTTATCCACAACAGAATCAGCAGCCAAACAACAACAACAATCGCAACAACAATAACAACAACATCAATGTTGGGACCAATCACACCTGCTATGGATGTGGAGGAAACGGCCATTTCCGACAAAATTGCCCCAAGGCTAACAATCAAGGGACAGGAGGATCAGGAAGAGTCCTAACCCTAGGTCAAGGCGAAGCAATTCAAGTCCCGACGGTTGTTACTGGTACGTTCCCACTTAACAACTCTTTCTCTTGCATCTTACTCGATAGTGGAGCTGAGCGAAGTTTGTTGGATTAATGTCTAAGTCCATAACTATAATTGGTAAGACTTGACCCGACCCGGCATGGTCCATTTGGGTTGCATGGCATCATGCATTTGGATAGACTATAATGAGAGAAATAATACTTAAGGTTGGTTAATATATTATAAGTTCTAATATATTAATAAGATTATTTAATTAGTATTGATCAAGAATTAATCTAGTATTAATTAAGTGATCAAAAGAAGACTAATTAAATATATGGGTTGATTGTGTAAATCATCCATACTTATATAGTGGGCTAATGCTCCATGGATTGTCAAGTTGGGCTAAAACCCATAAGATGCTCCATGGTGTATTTGTACCCATGGATCATGGAAATAAAAGGCCATGACAATTATGGTTTACATGGTGTAAGCCTAACTATATAATGATCTTATTCTTGGAGAAAATCGGCGACTATGTGTGATAGAAAGGGCTAGCCGATTTTCATGAAGTGTGTATTTCTCTCAAGTTATTCCAAGTGTATTTGGTGTTGTGTGAACCATTTGAGGTGTCACACTTGGGGCACTAGACACTCAAGCTTCATGAAGTCGTTCTACATCAAAGAGGTATGTAATTCTAACTTGATATATTCATATAAATCAATGTTATTATGCTAGTTAGGATGAATACCTTGGAAAGTTCATATTTGCATGTATAATAGAGAAAACATAGATCCAAGGTATTTAGGGTTGCATGTACACTTAGGAGTGTTAGAATGCTCAAAACCCATCAGTGGTATCAGAGCCTAGGCTTGTTTTCTTGTTATACTTGCTTAAACTGCTTAAAAATCGAATTTTGGTGTTGTCTGCACAGCAGACTCGCCGAGTCCACTGATGGACTCGCCGAGTCCAAGGCAAAAAGCATCCAACTCGCCGAGTTGGTTCGTGCACTCGACGAGTTGGACCCCCTGACAACATATATTCGACTGTTTTGGTTGGAATTGGACTAGGAACATTACCATAAGTTGTTTTTGAACTTATAAACTTGTTTTTTGATGTGATAATGTTCATGCTAATCTAATTTCAAAGATAATTGTCAATAGATCCATGTTTTGTATTAGTTTAAGTGTTATGCTAATTACATGAAAAAGTTTGATTCCAATCATCTTGTTCATATGAGTTGCTTAGATTAATAGAAAAGTTAATTGATTATGTGTTTTCAATCCATTTTAATCTAAGAGTTGATTCTAAAATGTGTTTTTGTAACTTGTCCTCAAGTTATATGAAAAGTCACATTTAAGTTTCATAAAACTCATAAAAGTTGGCAATGGTTCCAAAAAATGAAGAGTCTTGTCCACAAGTTATGGAGGTTCAAGAGTCACTTCATTAAGTAATAAAATGTGTAACCTTAATTAGTTCCATAAGTTACAAAAATAAAGAAAAGTTACATTCTTTTATTAGTTTAAAGTCTTCCATAACTTGTCCTCAAGTTATGGAACTTGAAGAGTTTTTTAATTAAAACTACTTTAAACACATAAGTTATGGAATTAATTAGTTTTGAATATTTTCAAAACTTGCCCTCAAGTTTTGGAATATGTAAAGTTTCACTCAAGAATACTTTAATTCCAAGTTAAGCCCTTAGAATTTTAAAAGTTAAAATTCAACCCTTATACTTTATAATATTATAAGTTAATAATATATATATATATATATATATATATATATATATATATATATATATATATATATATATATATATATATATATATATATGTATAAGTGCAAGTCAGTCTTACCGTTAGTAGGCCTCATTCACGAAGCCGGTCTATAAGGGGGGTATAAGGTTACTGCCTATAAAATGGCAGTTTAATGGGTGTCCACTCTCACCCACCGCTTCCTTGACTGGTGGAGGGTCGTTAGCCGAACGGGTAGTACAAAGACTATAAATTCTCCCTTCATTAAAAGTATTAATGATAAATACTAAGTAACTAAACCTTTTATAAATACCCAATCTTAGTTACTTAGGAAAATGTGAATAAGGTGCTAATCCATGAAAGTACACTTTGCACTTTGTTTAAGTCGGTTAGTGGAGCGTGTGTGGTTAACCGGCTCACTAACTCGTATTTAACAAGGTAGGCAAAGGGTAACTTAATGTTTATCATAGTATCGATGGAGCGTGTGTGGTTAACCGGCACATCGATTGAGGGGTAAACACTTAAGGGTACCAAGTAATTTGCATGGTTACTTCACACCTTGTTTTGTGATCCTCGGCATCCCAGTCACAAAACCTGAAGGGCACACTCGAGATTGAAACATGCCTTTGAAAAGTTCAAAAGAATCTAGCAATTTCAAAAGCAATTAAAACCTAATAATACATTTCGTTTATCTTGGTGGAAATTGGTGAATCGTCATTCACCTACCTTCAAATATTCTATAGCTTGGATTACGGCATCCCTCTTCCAAGTTATAAAATATTGTGTTGGGTCCTAGCCTTAATATTTCATATTGGGTGTTATATTAAGGACTTTAAATCAACTATCTTGAATATCTCCCAAAAGATGTCTAGTTCAGACATCTATGATCATCCCAAATCTCTTGGAACTTCACTTCCTCCACCTCCTCCAATTATTCTCCCTAACCCACAAGTTCTTGAAAAGTTTAAGGTCACTCAAGCCCTATTGGCAAGCAAAGGTCTATGTGTGATCACATCTTGGAGATGTAGTCACATATTGACAAGCCGGGAGAGTTGGGTGTCAAAATCTTGAGAAAGTTGGTGGCTCAACTACTTTCTAAGTCACATAGTGAGTTCCTTTGGGACTCCTATGAAACAGACTATGACATGAACCTTAATGATCATATCTATTAGCTTGGTGCTGCTGAATCAGCAATGATTTGGAACGATAGTAAAGCAAATTTGATTAGAAGATCAACTTCCCAAAAACTTAATGGACAGTGACAATGGTGACACTGGAAATCCAGAAAAAGCATTCTCTTCCCAATGGTAAGGGATTGCCCATAGTTAACCCGGTTGACCAAATGGTAAAGAGAAATGCTAAGTCTGAGATAGTACCATTACCAAAGGGTCCATATGTTTATATTGCCAAAGGAAGGGGCATTAGTTGCGAAGCTGCCAATTTTACCTAAGGATGTTAAAGTCAATAAGTTTGACCCTACTTCAGGTAAAATCCACTATCTAACTCTGCTAAGTTTCTATACTGAGATTCTTGATACATGATGTGACTGGGTCACATGTTGATGTTTGTAAGAATCAAAGAAAAGTGAAGAAACTTAAAGAAAGAATATGTTGAATCTGATCGCGTAGATAGATTTCTATCACATAGTTTGAAGATCGGATTCTTGAGCTACTTCTTAGGAGTTATGATATATTGCTTAGGAATAGATAACAACAAAGTTTTCATGCTCTTTTGCATTGTAAGGATAGTTTTTCCGCAAAGTTTTTAAAATAAAAGGAAAAATGTTGATTTTATTTATTTTAAAATATCCTTACAATGGCATTTGGGGGAAAAATTGTTGCTTATATGATTCCATTAATAGCAAGAGTGGAAATATGAAATTGATTCTTTCATTTGTGGTAATGTCTAAATTTACCAAATAAGGAAAGATCCTCATCACCCAAGTTTCAATTAACTGAAACTTGGAATCACGCAAGTTGTATAGCATGATGAATGAGAATTTTTCATCTTTGGAAAATTAAGACTAGTTCCTTGTTCACATGTATATGTGAGTCAAGTGAAGGACTAAGGGATCGAGTACACATTCTTGTGCACTGGTCATGTCCACCACAAAGCTCGTTAAGACTATTCGTCATGATTTACTAAAGTTTAGTAAATATGGTTATACTTACAAGTTTAAGTATAATTCTGAAACATTGGAAAAGTCTCAATGTATGGCAGAACGAATGGGAAGAATCAAATTAGGCAGACAGATAAAAGTTTCTCAAATCTGAAAAGATGGGAGAGTACTTTAGTATCATGTTTTGTGATCATCTTAATGATTAAAGAACCACATCACAATTAGTCTTCTAAGGACATCTTAGTGCATTCTTATGACTAAGAAGAGGAGTCATGAATTGTTGAAATGGTTAAATCAAGAAGATGAGTCATACCTCGTTCCAAAACAATTCTTAGAGTCATACTCCAAGATTGTAAGTTGAGTGACATATCTTAAAGAAAGGTTTAAAACACTTGTCAAATGTAAGAGTAAAAGTGTCCTACTCTTGTACATTTGAAATTGATAAGTTGTGATGTTTTTGGTTAAACAAAGACCAACTTAGGCCAAGTGTGTGAAGTGTTTGTCTTGATAAAGAAGCTGCACTATCTCTTGAATATTTGGCAAGATAATCTTGTTGGATTAATGTCTAAGTCCATAACTATATTTGGTATGTACTTGACCCGACCCGGCATGGTCCATTTGGGCTGCACTTCACCGACACAATTTATATGGATAGTCTTTTGAGAATAGTATATTTATGATTTATATTAATATATTATAAGTTCTAATATATTAATATGGAATCATATTATTTAATTAGTATTGATCAAGAATTAATTTAGAATTAATTAAGTGATCAAAAAGAACTAATTAAATATGGACTCTTATATATATGGAATGGGCCAAGTTTATTTAGGTTGGGCTAAGCTTTCATGGATGGTCCATGGAGCTTTTAACCCATGGATCATATGTAAATGAAAGTTCATGGGTATTAGGGTTTACATGGATGTAACCCTAATCCTCCATAATATATATAAAGGGGTCCTTGGTTCACAAAATTGGCACAAGTGTGTGAAAATAAGAGTGGGCCGATTTTAGTGTGCATACATATTCTCTCAAGTTCTTCCAAGGTGTTTTGGTGATTTGTGATTCCATTTGAGGCTTCCACACTATTGGGGCTAAGCTCTTAAAGCTTGAAGACATCAAGCTACATCAAAAGGTATGTCATCTAACTAGAACTTTGTAGTATAGGTGCTTCATAATATGCTAGTTAGGATGAAACCTTGGAATAGTTAATATTTGCATGTATAATAGAGAAAACATAGATCCAAGGTTTATAGGGTTGCATGTACACCATAGGAGTGTTAGAATGCTCAAAACCCAACAGTGGTATCAGAGTCATGGGTTGTTTTCTGTTATATTGATGCAAATGTTTTATTTTCAAGTTGAAAAAAAAGGAAAAAAAACATGACGTTTGTCAAATTTTAAGATAATTACTTGTTTTGTGAAAAACGAATTATTTGTAAAATTTGAATCATTTGTTATATGAGTTGAATTAGGTCAAATTTAGTAAAAGATAAAATGATATGATTATTTTATTAGTTTTAAAAGTTTGATCTAAATGTTTTAAGGAGTTACATATTTTGTCATAAAATTTTGGAGCTCAAAAGTTTTTTTAAAGTTGTGATCTTAAGGGATTTTTGAAACTTCCATAAGTTATGGATACGAAAGTTTTTTTTTAAAAAAAAATTTGATTCAAAGTTTTTATGGAGTTACAAAATTTGGTGTTAATGTTTTAAAGAATTCCATAACTTGTTCTTAAGTTACGGAACATGGAAAGTTTCATCATAAAACACCATTAATTCCATAAGTTATGGAATCCAAAGGTTTTCAAGAATTACAAAACTTTCCCTCAAGTTTTGGAATTTGAGAAAAGTTTTTTATGAAAAAAAGAATTGAATTCTAAAATTCTTGGGTTCATAACTTAAACAATTAATTAAATGGTTTTAATTTTGAGTTTAATAATTGGAATTATGATGTTTTGTTGAATAGTTCAAATTAACTCTTATGGACTTTATTAATAGTTAATTAAAGCGTTTAATTAAATGAGTATTATTAATCCATAAATATATGGTTTGAGTTTAATTAAATTAAAAGTCTAGTTTAATTAATAGATTAAACCACCAAGTATTTTAAATGTCTAAAATACACCCTTATACTATTATAATATTAAAAGTTTAATATATTATATGTATAAGAGCAAGTCGTCTTACCATTAGTAGGCCTCATTCACGAAGTCGGTCTATAAGGGGTGTCCACTCTCACTCACCGGTTCCTTGACCGGTGGAGGGTCGTTAGCCGAACAGGTAGGACAAGGACTATAATTCTCCCTTCATTATAAGTATAATGATAAATTCTAAGTAACTAAACACTTATAAATTCCCAATCTTAGTTACTTAGGAAAATGTGAATAAGGTGCTAATCCATGAAATTACACTTTGCACTTTGTTTAAGCTGTTAGTGGAGCGTGTGTGGTTAACCGGTACACTAACTTGGACTTAACAAGGTAGGCAAAGGGTAACTTAATGGTTATCATAATATCGTTGGAGCGTGTGTGGTTAACCGGCACATCGATTGAGGGGTAAATATTAAGGGTACCAAGTATATTTGCATGGTCACTTCACACCTTGTTTTGTGATCCTCGGTATCCCAGTCACAAAACCTGAAGGGCACACTCGAGATTGAAACATGCCCTTGAAAAGTTCAATGAATCTCAAAAGAATCTAGGAGTTTCAAAACCAATTAAAACCTAATAATACATTTCATTTATCTTGGTGGAAATTGGTGAATCGTCATTCACCTACCTTCAAATATTTTATAGCTTGCATTACGGCATCCCTCTTCCAAGTTATAAAATAGTTTGTTGGGTCCTAGCCTTAATATATCATATTGGGTGTTATATTAAGGAATTAAATCAACTTTACGTGAATTTCTCCCATTGTTGATGTCTGGTTTAGACAACAATGATCTTCCCAAACCAAGCTTTCCTAATGAATATGACTTCCCGAGTTTGGCTCATGGAAGTCATACTTCTCTTCCCCCACCTCCTCCAATTATTCTCCCTAACCCACAAGTTCAAGGTCACTCAAGCCCTAATGGCAAGCAAGGTCTATGTGTGATCACATCTTAGAGATGAAGTCACATATTGACAAGCCGGGAGAGTTGGGTGTCAAAGTCTTGAGAAAGTTGGATGTTCAATCACTTTCTAAGTCACATAGTGAGTTCCTTTGGGACTACTATGAAACAGACTATGACATGAACCTTAATGATCATATCTATTTGCTTGGTGTTGCTGAATCAGCAATGATTTGGAACGATAGTAAAGCAAATTTGATTAGAAGATCAACTTCCCAAAAACTTTATGGACAGTGACAATGGTGACACTGGAAATCCAGAAAAAGCATTCTCTTCCCAATGGAAAAGGATTGGCCATAGTCAACCCGGTTGACCAAATGGTAAAGAGAAAGGCTAAGTCTGAGATAGTCCCATTACCAAAGGGTCCATATGTTTATTTTGCCAAAGGAAGGGGCGTTGATTGCAAAGCTGCCAAATTTACCTAAGGATGTTAAAGTCAATAAGTTTGACTCTACATCAGGTAGAGCCCATTATCTAACTCTGTTAAATTCTATTCTGAGATCCTCATTACATGATGTGACTGGGTCACATGTTGATGTTTTAAGAATCAAAGAATAGAGAGAAATCTTAAAGGAAGTATATGTTGATTCTGATCGCGAAGGTGGATTGCGATCGCACCAGAATTTTGAGCAGTTGCTTAAGAAGTTATGATATATTGCTAAGGAATAGATAACAACAATTTTCCATGTGGATTGTAAGGATAAGTTTTTCCACAAAGTTTTAAAATAAAAGAAAATTGTTTAATTTTATTTATTTGAAGTATCCTTACAGTGGCATTTGTGGAAAATTGTTGCTTATCTGATTCCACTGACAGCAATATTGGAAAATGGACTTGATTCTTTCATTTGTGGTAGTATCTAAATTTACCAAATCAGGAAAGTTCCTCATCACCCAAGTTTCAATTGGACCAAAACTTGGAATCATGCAAGTTGAATAGTATGATGAATGAGAACTTTCAAGCATTGGAAAATCAAGACTAATTACTTGTTCACATGGATGTGTGAGTCAAGTGAAGGACTAAAGAGATCGAGTACACATTCTTGTGCACTGGTCATGTCCACCACAAAGCTCGTTAAGACTATTTGATTTACTAAAGTTTAGGAAATATGGTTATACTTACAAGTTTAAGTATAATTCTGAGACATTGGAAAAGTCTCAATGTATGGCAGAACGAATGGGAAGAATCAAATTAGGCAGAAAGATAAAAGTTTCTCAAATCTGAAAAGATGGGAGAGTACTTTAGTATCATGTTTGTGATCATCTTAATGATTTAGAAATCATATCACAATTAGTCCTCTAAAGGTCATCTTAGTGCATTCTTATGACTAAGAAGAGGAGTCATGAATTGTTGAAATGGTTAGATCAGGAAGATGAGTTATACTTCATTCCAAAACAATTCTTAGAGTCATACTCCAAGATTGTTACTTGAGTGACATATCTTAAAGAAATGTTTAAAACACTTGTCAAATGTAAGAGTAAAAGTGTCCTACTCTTGTACATTTGAAATTGGTAAGTTGTGATGTTTTGGATAAAACAAAGACCAACTAAGGCCAATTGTGTGAAGTGTTTGTCTTGATAAAGAATCTGCACTATCTCTTGAATATTTGGCAAGATAGTCTTATATGTCAAGAGGATAGTGGGAGTCTTAAAGATCCTAAAAAGAATTTCAAGAACTAATCAAGAATAAAACCTGAGGTTCTACACTAGCACACAACTTGAGGTTTATAACCTATCGTGTTGACATATTCTGTGCCCATTCCAGTTAAAGTTGGCTTTGCATAGGAGTTCTGAAAGTTCTCAATTGGTTGCATAACAACTTGGAAGCAATGGCAGGCCCTGTACTGCCAGGTGGCAAGAGGTTAAGATTGCATAAGTTCAGTCCATATGAGTTTGGATTTGTCATTATCCTTGTCTTGTGACTATGGTTTTGACGATTCACATGGATAAGAACACATACACCATAGAATCTAAGGGTCATAAGGTTTCTCTCCGATTCATGAAAATGATGGTGAGGAAACACTTCCACCAAGTAGATTTAAAGCAGATGGCAAAAGGTCTAAACAATTGAGACTATGATTACGGCATCCCTTTTCATAGTTCTGAAATTGTTTAGACACACATGCATGCTATGTAAGGAAAGGTGTATGATTTTGATAAAGTCTTATCAAAGCAATCTAGTATCAGAAATCTGTACCATTTGCTTTGGGTACAGGATCGATTGCATGTGCAATAATATTCGTCATTTCTAAATTTTTCCAAATGCCCAGAGGCATTAAGAAGGGAAAAGGTCTAGAATTGGATATGACTAAAATGATTAAGCAATTGTCGAGGACAATCTGAGGTTTACCAAAGATTGGTTGCTCAGGGACAGTTGGAAGTATAGTGCTAATTTTGGAAGGACCATATTGACATATTCTGAAAAGAGGCATCTCTTGTTCAGAAGTGATAGTCAAAATGAGAATATGGAGTTGTCTCCATAGGTGGAAGTTATCTGTGTAAGATTAGAAAACTTAATGCAAGAAGCATGTCCAAAGCAATGTACTTTGAATATGAGACTTAGTTTCCATGGAGTTGATCTCCATTGGAATACCTTATAATGACTGTTGACAAGTCTTTGTGACTTTGTACATATTCATTACAGGAGGGTCAGTGCATATAAGTTTAAAATCTAAACAGATTTCGATAAATGATAGGAATTTGAAATTCTCACATTTTTCGATAAGGGTTTGGGAGTGTGAAAAGAGAATCATTGAAAGTATGTTCAATCGATCTAGTTCACAAAGTAAGGATCATAGACAAACATAGAGTGCATACTAGGTGTATGGCAAAGCTATTGTTTAAGAAAAACATAGTGTACATGCTTGGAGCATGGGACAACTAGTGTTTTTAATTCAAGTATAAAGTTGATAAAACCGAAACAATGAATAATGAGTATAAAAAGTGTTTTATTTATATTCATAGGTTTTGATACTGTATTAGATTCATTTATTCTTGTGTTTCTCTTTGCATGTTTTGACTTCCAGAATAACTAAGTCGCTCTTCCTGAGTGATTAAGTTATTCAAACCATCCACAGTCGGTCATATGTTGGAAGTAGATATGAATCAAGACTGTCATGAACTGGCTTGTAGAGGTCCAAGTTGGTGGACAAAGTGGTGCTACAACACTCATGAGTGCTCATAAGTTCTGAGTATTGGATTCAACCCACGCTCATTTGAATCGCTTCATGGATTTTTATCACGAGTAATCATGAGACGATAATATCTTATATTCTTCAAACCTAGAGATATGAGTTGTTACTATGAGTTGGTTATACATTGATTGCACGAAAACGCATTGGTAACTCGATGTTATAAAACGTGTCTTTGTGTATGATTCAACAAGTAGTAGAACAAGCCATATGAGTCGAAGTTTATCCATTCCTTTTACCTTCGGGATAAAAGCGATATCTGTGGGCCCCTCGATGATTTAGCGATGACACATGTGAGTGCTTGGCCAAGCTAGGACTGATTTGATTTGTTCAATCAGTCAGTCATCATAAATCGAAAATCGGGAAACAACAAATGGACAGAGAGAATGATTGATAATCCATGTCTCAGTCCATATGATATCTAGAATGGAGGAATATATGATCACTTATCTAATGGACAAATCATTGACAAAGGTCAGAGATCATCGGCAAGGTCAGAGTTCGACGAAAGCTTTTGAGAGCTACGATTGCCAGTCGGTTCTTGAAGTCATACGGAATAATAGTTTTAGACTTATCCAAGTGGGAGACTGTTGGATTAATTTCTAAGTCCATAACTATAATTGGTAAGACTTGACCCGACCCGGCATGGTCCATTTGGGTTGCATGGCATCATGCATTTGGATAGACTATAATGAAAGAAATAACACTTAAGGTTGGTTAATATATTATAAGTTCTAATATATTAATAAGATTATTTAATTAGTATTGATCAAGAATTAATCTAGTATTAATTAAGTGATCAAAAGAAGACTAATTAAATATATGGGTTGATTGTGTAAATCATCCATACTTATATATTGGGCTAATGCTCCATGGATTGTCAAGTTGGGCTAAAACCCATAAGATGCTCCATGGTGTATTTGTACCCATGGATCATGGAAATGAAAGGCCATGACAATTAGGGTTTACATGGTGTAACCCTAACTATATAATGATCTTATTCTTGGAGAAAATCGGCGACTATGTGTGATAGAAAGGGCTAGCCGATTTTCATGAAGTGTGTATTTCTCTCAAGTTATTCCAAGTGTATTTGGTGTTGTGTGAACCATTTGAGGTGTCACACTTGGGGCACTAGGCACTCAAGCTTCATGAAGTCATTCTACATCAAAGAGGTATGTAATTCTAACTTGATATATTCATATGAATCAATGTTATTATGCTAGTTAGGATGAATACCTTGGAAAGTTCATATTTGCATGTATAATAGAGAAAACATAGATCCAAGGTATTTAGGGTTGCATGTACACTTAGGAGTGTTAGAATGCTCAAAACCCATCAAAGTTTTCGTTAGTAACAAATTCAAGCACTTACTAAAACAACAACCCCAGAAGCAAATCAAAGCGTTCACGGTGGAGATGGCTAATGGGAAAAAAATCGAATCAACCAAAGATATTTATGTAGGGTGTACCTTAACACTAAACAATCATTAATTTCAAATAGATTTGGTGCCAGTAAATATTAGGAGTTTTGAATGTGTTAATCGGCATGGTTGGGATAAGCCCCCACCATGCTGATACTATGTGTCGCGAGAAGGCCGTTTGCCTTCACCTCCCTAATCACGAAATTCTAATAATCTATGGTGATAAACCTGGCGCCAATTTTCGTCTCATTTCGTGCATCAAGGCACAGAAGTGCTTGCACAAGAAGAACCATGTATTCCTCGCTCACGTGGTGATGAGGCCAAGGAAGAAGTAAACGTTAAAGACATCCCAGTGGCATGCGAATTTCCGGATGTATTTCCTAAAGACCTTCCGGGAATACCCCCAAAAAGACAGGTTGGATTTCGAATAAACCTCATACCGGGAGCCACATCAATTGCCAATTCACCGTACAGGTTAGCTCCCGCCAAAATTCAGGAGTTATCCAGTCTGGGTAACTTCGGTCTTGTTCGTCAAGAATACGGATGCTTCAGAATGTGCAGCGATTTTAGAGAATTGAATAAGCTCACTATCAAAAACCGATACCCACTTCCTCGGATTGACGACCTATTTGACCAGCTTCAAGGAGCTAGTTGCTTCTCCAAAATAGATCTAAGACCCGATTATCATCAGCTCCGAGTCCGAGAAGAGGACATTCCAAAAATTGCTTTACGAATTCGTCACGACCATTTCAAATTCGTCGTGATACCCTTCGGTCTAACGAATGCTCCCAGGGTATTCATGAACCCTACGAACCGAGTTTTCCCAACCATTCCTAGTCAGCCTTTTCATTATTTCCGTCAATAACATACTCGTCCCCTCACGAAGCAAGAACAAAACACTGTCAACATCTACGACCGGCCTTGAAAGCATCAAAGCTGGAGAATATCCCGGAGGAAGCACTACATGGATGGATAAAACTCTCGAAGTCAAAAGATGAAGATGATTGTTATAAGAGTTGAGTTGGGCGTTATCTGGGTGATCGTCGATAGGTTAACCCAATCTGCCCATTTCCTGCTAATACAGAAATCAAACAAGACGGAAAGATTAGCTTGGATCTATATCAAAGAGATCGTGAGACTTCATGAAATATTAGTATCTATTATCTCGGATCGGCATAACGGAATTACTTCAAGACTTTGACAGTCACTTTAGAAGGCTATGGGAACATAGCTAGACATGAGCGTTGCTTACCACCCTCAATCCAATAGTCAAAGCGAATGGACCATTCAACCACTCGAAGTCATGCTCCGAGTCTGGGTGTTTGAATTCAGTAAGTCATGGGATACCCGGTTGCCCTTGATTGAATTCTCATACAACAACAGCTATCGCACGAGCATCAAGGTTTCTCCTTTCGAGGCTCTTTATGGTCGAAAATGCAGATCACTCGCCAGTACTCTCACGGGACCAGAAACCATTCGCGAAACGACAGAGAAGATAATCCAAATCAGAATTCAACTTCGAGCATCACGAGATAGACAGTAGAGTTATACTGACAAATGATGAAAACCTCTGGAAATCCAAGTCGGAGGCCGGGTACTATTGAAAGTCTTTCCCTGGAAAGGAATGATTCGCGTTAGGAAACGGGGAAAACTGAACGCACGATACATTGGACCGTTCGAGATTCTTGCCCGGATTGGTTCAATGGCTTATAGGCTGCAGCTACCTGCCGAACTCAGCAACGTTCACCCCGTGTTCCGCGTCTCGAATCTGAAAAGGTGCCTATCAGATGATACTCCTATCATTCCCTTTGGAAGATATCGAGATAAACAAGAATCTTCGGTTCATCGAAGAACCGGTCGAAGTTATGGACAGGGAAGTGAAGCGTACTAAACAAAGTCGCATTCCGATTGTGAACATTCGATGAAACACTAAGCGTGGACCGGAATTCGCATGGGAACGCAAGGACCAGATGAAGCAAAAGTGTCATCACCTATTCTCTCATTCATGAACCTATTTTTCGAAATAATTTCGGGACGAAATTTCCTCTAACGGGGGGATGATGTCACAACTAGCATTTTTGCTAGGAAATTCATCTCTCATGTTCAACAAATAATCTGAAAACCCTAAGAATCCCGGTTTAAGTTCATATTGGACTAGGATCTCCTTATTGGGCCTAATGGACCAATAAGCTTCCAATTCGACTATTTTGGGCTTAGGACCCTTAAATGGGCTCTAATTGGACCTACTTCCATAAAACTTAGCATTTTGGGTCCAAAATAAATTGGTTTACCCCTAATGGGCCTTATTGGGTCAAAACAACTCCGATTAACCCTAATGGACCATAAAACCCATTCTTTATACGGTTTGGGCCTCATAATTTCGAACCAAGGCTAGAAATGGGACAAGCTAATCCACCTCCTTTCTCTTTAGCCTATTCTCGGCCAAGATAAAAAAAAGGGTTTTAATGGTTAATTACCCAAGCCATGACACATCACTATTATTTGGAGGATAACCAAGTCTAATACACCACATGCATCTAGGTATTTCTCATGTTCCTATGCAAAAACCACTCTCCCCTCCTCTTCATAATACTCTCGGCCACAAGGGACATCACCACCTTCATTTCTCTTCAAAATTATTTCAAGAATCCTCTCAAGAACACCTCTTTTTCATCCATATTTTCGAGTCTTTGTGTGGGTCATCAAGGGGTATTCCACCTAGATCATCATCTTGGTAAGTTTTTCATTAGGATTCATGGCTTAACTTCTTGATTTTCTTTAAAGATCTCTTCTCAAACCATAATATACCATGGAATATACCTCCTTCTTTCATAGATTTCGAAAACCACTCAAGGAAAGTTTGATCAAGGCCGAAAACTTCTTCATCTTTTCTTCAAAACCGAACCAACAAACCCAAGGTGGGTTAATACCCCCTTGTTTTCGGTTTTCCATGATTTTTGTGGGAGAATGCAAGTAAAATGTGTAGATCTATGTGTTATATGCATGCCTTGTGTGATTTCTTAGTTTATTTTGTAAAAATATGTTAGATCTTAGAAAATCATGACATCTTGAGTAATATTGAGTCAAGATCCATGAACTAAAACACCTTATACATCATATTATCAAGTTAAAAGTGTTATGTGTTCAAGATATAAAAATCTAAGGCAAAAACTTTGTTAAAGGTCAAAAATTGTCAAGAGAACAAAAGATAAGGGTAAAAAGCAACATTTATGTTTTTATAAGGATCAAACAGGTTCTACTTGTATAAAAATGGATTTTTATGATAAACATGCTTTTCAAAGGGGCAAAAATGTAAATTTTAGCTTAATGGGCCAAACTTTTGGGCCTCCCGGTTTTGGGCCCAAATTTGCGAAAAAAGGGAAAGTTTTGGGACTAAAAATGTTATTTGAGCAAAATTTGAGTCATAAATGTAGATAACCCAAATTTAGGGGTGAAAATAACATTTATTTCCAAATTGGACCAAAAATGTAACTTTCAATAAAATTGGGCCGAAAGTGTAAATTTTTACAAACAAGGGGCTGAAAATGCACTTTTCTGCAAAACTGGGCCAAAAATGTCAAAATATAAATTTTTGGACTAAACCCGTGAATTTCCACACATTTGGGACGAAATTACAAATTTTTATAAATTATGGACTAAAGTGTTATTTTTACAAAACTTTGGGCCTTAATTGAAAATTTGAGACTTATTGACCAAAAATGTCGTTTTTACAAAAAGAAGACTTTTTATAATGAATTTGGTAAACCTCGAGTTAAAATAAACAACGAAACAATAACGAATAGACGAAATACATCAATAACAATTTTATTGGACCTAATATTCACATTATATGGCCAATGGGCCTTAAGGGCCCATTCAAATGTATATTGAGCACAATATCTTCCATGACATGTTTATTGGGCCTTGCGACCCATTTACATGTTAATTTGGGCCTGAGCTATGGGTCACATGTTTGTTGGGCCTTGGTGGTCCATTTACATGCCTATTGGGCCCAAATTACCCTTTTACATGTTATTGGGCCTTTTGGTCCATTTACATGCTAATTGGGCTTCGACTGAAATTCACATGCTTAGTAGATTGTAACTATTCCTTTACATAATTATTGAACTTCGTATACTTATATATGTACCTTTGGATTTGATAACATACAACATACACGTAAACATTAAACATGGTATGAAAGGTTGAGAATCTAGTGAGACTTGTCGGTTGGCACCTTTGAGTGTACAATCGTAGCCTGTAGTTATAACCAGAGTTTCCTGGAGGGAGAGCGGGAGTTTGTGTATAGATCTATACGGGGTGACCCCCCACGCCTTAGCTGTTCGCTACAGCTAGACTAGCCTAGTCTAGGGCGACAAACCTTACCTACATCAAAAACGGCGCCTGAAAACGTCAAGACATGAGAATTAGTCATTATCAAGCATGGTTGTAACGGCTCACTTAGAGACTAACTTCATCAAAGATTTCGGTATATTTATACAAATCTAGACGATACTAAAAACATACATACATCGATACACGGTCTTGGAAATTTATGATTACAATACTTTTATAAGCAGAAAATATCGGATTTTCTGGGAAAATACATTTATACATTACCTTCTACTTACAACAGCAAATACAGGGTTTTTATCCGGATTAAATTTTGTTTATTTATACATTATAAATGCAGCAAACACACATGCATTAATACGTGATTTGACACATTATTTTCAAACCACTTTATAGAAAATATCGGATTTTCTGGTGTTTTACGAACCATACAAAACTTTTCAATCAAACATGCTTATGAACTCACCAACATAATATTTGTTGACGTTTTTTTTAAAATAACTTGTATTCTTAGGGACTCGTTAAGCAGAAGAATCACAAGAATATGGGATTTTGTTTGTGTACAGTTAAACATCTTACATTGAATGTCTTGGTCATGTAACTTAAAAGATTGTACTTAATGTAAACAATGGCAGTTGTATTATATTATGCATGGTGATGATGATGTTTTGTTTCATTTATATTCACTGTAATGATATTTCAAGATGAAGTCACGTACAATCCCCCGGACGTTTCCGCCGTCTAGTTCGGGGGTGTGACAGGAACAGACGAACTTTTCCAAAGAACAAGTTGTATACTTTTATAACAAAAATACGTATGAACTCACCAACTTTAATGTTGACACTTTTTCAAACCACTTGTATTTTCAGAAACGTTAGTAGACATGTACCCTCTCAGGCGTTGCGAAGACGGAGTTTTATATCTTAACTTTTGCTATAGTTTTAAATGTAAATCATGAAATGTTTTGAACATAATGTAAACTTTATATTTATTAATACGATGGTTGTTGTTACTTTGATTACTATGATGCATGTGTTGTGATACTTAACATGACGTACTCTGCCCACGAATGTTTCTGCCGTTCTGGTTTGGGGGTGTGACAAAAGTACCATAAGCGAGCTCATCAAGAGAAGAACGAGGTGGTGAAGTCCCTCATGGCGTGCAAAATGAAGGATGGTGAGTTTGTAAGCAACCACATTTTGAGAATGCAACGATACGTGGATAGGCTCATCAAGCTGAATGTGAATCTTGATGAAGAGTTGGCAATCGACATAGTGTTGAACTCTTTGCCAAGTTGTTATGATCAGTTCATATTAACCTATCATTTGAACAACAATGAAACTACTTTGTCACAATTGCACAACCTCCTGTGAACAGCTGAAGCAGGAATGAAGGGAAAAGGTGTTTCCTCCACTCCTGATGTTGCTCCTATTCTGACCATTGGTCAAGGTCAAGGGAAAAAGAGGAAAGTTCTTCCCAAGCTGAACTGGAAGGCCACTTGCTTTTACTGCAATGACAATGGGAATTGGAAACAAAGCTGCCCGAAATACTTGCAGGATATCAAGGATGGCAAGGTGAAGCCAACCTTGGTAGGTATTTACACTATTTTATCTAATAACTCATCATATTCTCATTTTTGGGTTCTTGATACAGGATGTGGGTTTCACATTTGTTGTGATTTACAGGGGCTAAGAAGAATTGAGGATGTGGAGCATGGAAGGATGAACTTGATCATGGGCAATAAGCGATCTTCACCTGTTACCTATATTGGATTTTATAGCTTAGTGCTTAATAGTGGGTTAGGGTTAGATTTATTGAATTGATGCTATTCGTCAGATATGACACTAAACATCATTTCATTTCATGCTTTATTTAAACAAGGTTTTAGATACTCTTTTGATGATAAGAATGGTTCTATTTCTGCTTACAAAAATGGTGTGTTTTATTTTGAAGCTTTACCTTGTGATGGTGTGTACGAAACTGTGATGATTATAGACAATTTAGCAAATAGTGTTTTTCATATTGATTCGTATAATGGTATAGACAAAGCATGCTTGTGGCATTGTCGTCTTGGACATGTTAACAAGAAACGCATAGCCCAACTCCAAAAGGATGGAGTGTTGGAAACATTTGACTTATGGTCAGATGATACATGCGAGTCTTGTTTACTAGTAAAGATGACAAAATCCCCTTTCACTGGTTCTTGTGAAAGAGGTGAAGGATTATTGGATCTTATACACACAGATGTGTGTGGGCCCTTCATATCCACCACAAAGATGCAAATCGATTCTATGTGTCTTTTACCGATGATTACAGCAGATATAGCTATATCTACTTAATCAAGCATAAGTCAGAAACTTTTGAAAAGTTCAAATAGTTTTAACAAGAAGTCGAGAATCAATTGGGTAGGAAGATAAAGATGCTTAGATCCAATAGAGGCGGTGAGTATCTTCGTATCGAGTTCCACGACTACCTCAAGGAATGTGGAATAGTTTCACAATTGACTTCTCCTAGAACATCACAACTTGATGGTATGGATGAGAGGCGTAATCGGACCTTGTTAGACATGGTTCGTTCCATAATGAGTCGAGCTTCACTTCCAATCTCTTTCTGTGGGTATGCCTTATAGACTGCTTCCTACATTCTTAATCTTGTCCCAACAAAGAAGGTTGCCAAAACACCTCACGAGATGTGGACAGGTAAAGTTCCTCTGTTAGCACATATCAAGGTTTGAGGTTGTGAAGCTTTCGTTAGATGGGAGACTCACGAAAAGCATGAACCTCGAAGTGAGAGATGTATTTTCATCAGCTACCCACAGAAGTCCTTTGGATATTTACTCTACAGACCTAGTGAGAATGTGGTATTCGTAGCACGAAGGGGAGTCTTTCACGAGAGAGAGCTCATACGCAAAGAGGACAGTGGGAGTACCATTGATCTTGAAGAAATTCAAGAGTCAAACGATGAAGGAAATTCTGAAAATACTAGCGCTCAACCTGAGGAAGAAATTACAGTTGGACTGATTGACGAGTCGTTACCTCTTAAGCGTTCTAGTAGAGTTAGCGTTCTGCCTATGTTGTATGGTTTCCATATAACGACAGAAGGCGATACATTTATCAATGATATTATACTGATAGATTTGGATGAACCTGCTAACTACAAGGAAGCAATGGCGGGCCCTCAGGTTGCCAAGTGGAAAGAGGCAATGGACAGCGAGATCAAGTCCATGTATGACAACCAAGTTTGGAATTTGGTTTTCAATGTACCAGGTCGTAAGACAATTGGGTGCAAATAGGTCTTCAAGAAGAAGACCGACATCGATGAAAAGGTACACACTTTCAAGGCTCGGTTGGTTGCAAAGGGCTTTACTCAAACCCCATGGTTAACTATGATGAGACCTTCTCACCAATAGCTAAGATTAAATCTGTTAGGGTGATGCTAGCAATAGTTGCATTTCATAACTATGAAATCTGGCAGATGGATGTCAAAACCGCTTTCCTTAATGGGAAGTTGGCTGAAGATGTTTACATGAGTCAGCCAGAGGGTCTTATAGATGAAAAGTACCCCAATAGAGTGTGTAAGATTGAGAAATCAATCTATGGATTAAAACAAGCTTCTCGCGGATGGAATATTTGCTTTAATGAGAAAGTTAAAGAGTTTGGCTTCTCTTGAAGTGAAGATGAATCTTCTGTATATGTCAAAGCTAGTGGGAGTATAGTGACCTTGCTGGTATTGTATGTTGATGACATACTTCTTATAAGAAACGACATTCCAACTTTGCAACAAGTTAAGTCTTTGCTTGGAAAGTGTTTTGCTATGAAGGGTCTGGGAGAGGCTGCTTATATTCTAGGGATAAGGATTTTGAGAGACATGAGTAAAATACTAACTGGACTTAGTCAAAGTACATACATGGATAAGGTACTAAAACGTTTTAGTATGGAGAATTCCAAGAAGGAAGAATTGCCAATATAGAGTAATACCAAAGTGAGTAAGACTCAGAGTCCGAGTACCGATGCAGAGATAGCAGAAATGAATAGAGTTCCATATGATTCCGCCATTGGATCTATCATGTATGCTATGACATGTACTCGCCATGATGTGGCTTTTTCTTTGAGCATGGTTAGTCGTTATCAAGGGAATCTGGGTAAAGCTCATTGGATAGTGGTCAAGAATATTCTTAAGTATCTGAGAATAACTAAGGACTGGGTCCTTGTGCTTGGTGGCAGTGACAACTTAAGAGTAACCGGGTATAGTGATTTCAGCTTTTAAACAGGAAGAGACAACTTTCGTTCTCAATCTGGCTGGGTATTTACCCTTAATGGAGGAGCGGTACCCTGGAAAAGTTCCAAACAAGAGACAGTGGCTAATTCTACCTATGAATCAGAGTACATTGTAGCAAGCGAAGCATCGAAGGAGGCTATATGGTTGAAGAACTTCATCGGAGACCTTGGAGTTGTTCCAGCCATCAAGGAGCCAATGAACATTTTCTGTGATAATGAATGGGTGGTTTCCTTAACAAAGGAACCAAGAGATCATGGCAGATCAAGGAATATCGACAGAAAATACCATTTCATTAGACATAGAGTAGAAGAAGGTCACCTCGTCGTGAAGAGGGTATCGTCTGAAGAGAATCTAGCAGATCCCCTCACAAAGGATCTAAGTTTGATTAAGCATGTTCAGCATTCTAGGAGCATTGGTCTGAAGGATGATATTAGTTTTAGTAGTTCGATAGTTGATTAGAAACTTGTAACAAAATAAATGTAATTGACATTTGATGATTAAATAATGGAGAATTATTTATGAGTATTGTTTACTATCTTTTGTCAATTGTTTATTATTATGTTTCAATTTTGCATGTTTTACTTCCAGAATAGTTGGATTATTCAAACATCTACAGTCAACCATACTTTTGGAAGTAAGTAGTGAAGGAAGACTATCATGAATTGGATTGTAGATTGTCTAAAGGGTTTAGAAATAGCAATGGTTTGTTGCAACATTCATGAGTACTTCAAAATAGAGATTTAAGTATTGGATTAACCCACACTTAGAGAGTTACTTGATGAAATTTATCACGAGTAATTTTGAGACGATAATATCTTATAATATGTAAACGGAGATATATGAGTTGTTGTTTACGAGTTGGTTGTGCATTGATAGTACATAAACGGATCAGTAACTTGATGTTACAAAACATATTGGTGTGCATGATTTGATGAGTAAATAGTGCAAGCATATAATTCAAAGTTTATATGTTCCTTTTGACCTAACGGGAAAAGCGATATCTTAGGCCACTCGATGATTTGGTGTTGACTTATAGTGTCAGGCCCAGCCATGACTAAATTGATGTGTTCGGTTAGTAGTTCTTTGTCATTACAAATCCGAAATTGGGAAAGAAAGTATTGGATGATGAGATTGATTCTTTTCCATGTCATTTGTCCACATGATATCTTGCAGAATGGAGGATTATATGATCATTTATCTTAGGACACGTAACTGACTAGGTCAGAGTTCGAAAGCGGCTTTGAGAGCTACAATTTGCTAATCGATTTAGAAGGATATACTGACAACTATAGTTATTAGACTTATCCATGTGGGAGACTGTTGGATTAGGTGTCTAAGCCCATAACCATATTTGCTATATACTTGAATTGATAGTAGCACAATCCTTTTGGGTTGCCCTCAAGACTAGCAATTGGGAAGGATGATTTTGGAGAAAGAGGTTGATTTATTAATTTGATTAATAAATTGGAATAAGTAATTTTTTAATATATTATGAGAATAATATATTAAATAGAAATAGTAATTTTAATTAATATTTAATCAGAAATTAATTAGAATTAATTTTGGGATTAAAAGAATTAATTAAAAGTGCAGGGACTGAATTGTAATTGTTCAATAGTTGATCAAGAGGCAATCTAGAACCCTCCATAGGCTATGGAAGGTTTTATAGTGCCTTAGGGTTTCTATAATAGTGTCTAATGGATAATCAGGAAAGTTGATAATTACCCTGTTTAAGATAATCTTGGATTTGGGCTTATCTAGGGTTTCATGAGTGCACTATAAATAAGGCTGATACCCTATGATTTTCGGCCACTTGTTCTTGAAGAGTACCAGCTGAAAATTGCAACTTACCTCCTCCTTCTCAATTATTCTTCTATTGCTAGTGTTGGGTGTGAGACATTAAAGGCATGACAATTGTGATGCTTGTTCTCAAAGTCTCAACAGCACTAAGGATTTGGATTGCTATTTCTATATGACAATTAAAGGTATTTTTTGTAACCCTAATTATGTAATTTTGAGTATATAATAGTGTTATAGGGTTTTTATATTGTTGTTCACATTGTATGTTCAATTAGAGAAAACGTAGATCAATTTTAGGGTTGCTTACACACATAGAATTGTCTGTTATGCTGAAAATCCATCACTTAGTGTATGCATCGTAGTTGTACATAACTAAGATTCTATAGCCTGAGAATGTTTGGTTTATCCTATTTTCTTGTTCTTGTTTGATGAAGGGCTTAGGGTAGGATCAAGTATTCGAATGTCTATAGGATCCAATGTTATGTATGACTAGCATACACGAGTGTTGCAGGGTTGGTGGAAGTTTCATGAGTGGGTGCAGTATATGGTAGGCCAGCGTGAGGATTATTAGCCAGTCTTAAGTGAGTGAGGTCAGGGTGATCGGGTATCCGAAATGCTAGGAGATAGAGATCGAGAATTCTGTATGTGGACCTGTCTGATTTTGTTGTGTTTTAGTGCCAGTCGACTCCACTGCTCGAATGTTCCCTGCTTTGTGCTTTGTGGGGCTCACATTGATGGGAACTAAATATCAAATGAATACATTAAGTTACATGCTATGGAGGTTAAATAATCCTAGAGTGAAGGATTTGGCCCTTTTGCTTAGCTCTTGTTTTAGTCTAACCGTTGAAGGGTTGGGTCCTTTAGTCGAAAGATTATTTAAGTTTTCTTGCATGTAATTGTATTCATGAAGTGGTTGGATGGAATTGATTGGAGCCCCTCTGCAGCTAATGACAGGGGAGGTGGGGAATCCTAGGAGAGCCTAGGGAGTATTTTAGTGCGGCTGTTTCGCCGTTGAGCAGGTGTCGGGAGTATTTTATGAATAGGTCTTAGAGGACCCGAGATGATCCTTGATGAAAGTATGGATATGTGTGGAAGGTAGTATTGGGCCTGTACTACTAGAAGCACATGATCCATACTCAAATCAGGGAGAGTTTTCGGGATTCTAAGGGCTGGTCGGGAGAGGTAGCATGGTTTGATACCATGACTCATGGCAGTGGTTCTATATATGTCGATCTTTTGGTTATGGTTGCTCAGGCACGAGGATGGGTCTGGTAATTTTTTCGGGCACAGTGGCGATTTCGGTTTGGGTTGAATGGTACAGACTAGATAAGTATGTTGGTTTGGAGGTCTCTAGGGTTTTTCTCGAGGCCGTGCATTGATTTGTGGGACTCAAGAAGGAAACTATTGTTATGATCGGCTTGGGGTTTGCAGCTGGAAGTTGAGTGATGGATTGATGGATTGGATTGTCACTATCTACGGCAAGGATTATGCCCTTTCAGTTTTCCAAGTTCGAAGATGGAGTGAGCAGGCTTGTGACTGTCAGAGTTAGGATGTAAACCTTGCATGGGGTTTGTTGATCGCATTTTATGGCATCAGTATGTCAGCATGCGAGTACGCAGGAGGATTGATGTGGTATAAATGTTTTGTGATGCGATCAAGGGTCCATGTTCTTTGGATATAAACAGGTCAGATACTGAATTGTCGGTTGGGATTGCAGGAAAGGAGGGTATGTCTTGGATAATAAGTGGGTGTTTTGCTTATGTAGTCGTAGGAATTCCTAAATGCTAAGTGGTTATGACTGGAAAATTTTAGAGGAATTCTCTTAGGATTTGATTGGTCCTTATCTGGAAGATCATCATGCGTGTGTTATACACTCTAAGAGTCAGAGGTGGTCGTAGCTGGATAAGCCGGTTTGAGATATGGTTTGTCCGCAACACCAGTGGGTGGTAGTTCGAACCCTAAGTTGGCGAGAACTAGGTTTTTTGCCTGGAGGATTATTGACCTGTTGAGTTTTTGGTGTTGGAAGAATGGTTCATAGGGCTTTGCGATGCAGGTATGTGGGATTTGGTTTAAGACTTAGTTAAGTTAGGGATATTATGCATGCGGTGTATTAGGTCGTTGGGTTAGTCGGCAATGTAGTATCAATCGTTGATCTTTTCGTTCATCATTCAGCGGAGGTTCTCCGAAAGTTCGAGCTGTGATAGTTGAAGTTCAATGGATGTGTCAACCTATCATCAAGTCCAGTATGTTCTATGTTACTTTGGTCTATGGGTATGTTTACCCTCAATGGTAGAATGGAATTTTGGTTTATAGAAGGCTAAGGTTTAAGTATCATTCAGGATCACCTTGGAAGTATTCTTGAGCTAGTTATGTATTGGTGGAATATGTTCAGTCTCAATCAAGTATGAGATGTTGTTTCGACCGATCACGATGATATCTTTTATTAATGATTGAGGTTTGGCGTTTTAAAAGAACTCTGGTATTTCCTTCCTGTTTGGATGAGGTTATGGGTCCATAAGGATGTGCATTGTGGTAATTCATTATATGTAATGCCGAGAGGGTGTAGGTGGGTTGGACCAAGAGCACGACCGTTTATCCTATTATGTGTGCTGCCATGTTTTCATAGGCTTTGCATTGGTAGCATCTTGTTTTGTGAAAGGATATTGTGTGTGGTATAATTATGGCATTGTTGTGCTCGGGTAGCGTTGAAAGGGACGATGAATATGTCCCTGCAAGGCAACAGAATGAGGTGGGTATCTTTAGGCCCTCGGAGTGTTGGGCGAATGATGTAATGTCGACAAGATCAGTGTGATGTCGGGAGCATTCCAGACATGGGTTGAGGCTCGGGTAGGGCATTCCAGACTCATGTTGTGGGCTCGGAGACAATCCAGACCTATGCTGAGGACCTTGTAGGGGTATTCAAGTCATAGGTCGTGGGCCCAGTGATCATGATCGTTCATTTCTTCTACTTGTGGTACTTTCGTGTTGGCGCGTTGATGGAAGTCAGGAGACTCACAAATCAGCTGGTTTGGATAAAGGGAGCAGTTAAGGGTTGTTGGGAGTATCATTCGTGAATCGGAAAGTCTCTGCGAAATGTTTGCATTATAAATCCCGTTTGTTTGCAAGCTGTTATTAGGGTTCGATTATCAAGATTAGGTATCGGTTATCAAGTCTCGAATCATAAAGTTCTTGGTGAATGTCTCGAGTGATTTGCCAGGTGGGGGTACACTTGAGTTGATAAGGATTGGAGGCAAATGTGAAAAATTCTTGGATTTTTCATCTTTGCTCGTAGGAGCAGTGGTTGGAAATGGCGTGTCAGGGAGTCAAGGTTTTATTAAAGGCCTTTGGTTCATGTTATGGATTTGGAATTGATGGAAAATTTGCGATTGGCACGTTTGAGCTCATTTCCGCGTGTTTGGTAGTGATCATACACAAATGCAAGGGTGGATTCAATGAATGATTTAATTTCAGTTATGGAATATGGGTTTTGAAGTTTAGATCTGAAGGGTTCCTTGTCTCAAGAGGCAGATTGTTTGAGTTGGGTCCTATGATTGTAGTTGAGAGTCCCCATCCATGTGGTTCTCGCTAGAAGTTTGGTTTTATAGCTATGAAGTTGTAGATCATGTTGGTGCTGTGTGTGCTTCCTTGTAGCAGTTAATAGATGAGGATCACATTGGGATTCGTCATGGTATTGATGTATCAGATGTTTTCATCAGCAAGTTATGGTGTATGTTATGGTATTTTGGGTTGAGGCATTCTAGTCATGCTAAAGGCTATGTATTCAGGTCTACCTGCATGGAGATCATGCAAGTTATGGGTTTCAGATTCATAGCAGTAATGTGTTGGTTCGTCAGTTAAAGGATCAGTGTATTGTTCGCGGTTAGGAGGAGTAGGCCAGAGTGTTTGGTTTCCAGGTGGGTGGTAAGGAGTGATTTCGAGGACGAAATCCAATTTAAGTGGGGGAGAGTTGTTACACCCTGTTCTAAATTATTTCTTAATGCGGGGTCGTAACCCGAAGACCGGTTATCATAAGTCTTAGGGCCTCTGAGAAAGAGATATTTAGACCAATTTGTGTGTGGATAAGGTTGGATAGATGATCTGGGAATTAGGTTTGTGATTTGGACCCCAAGGGTAGAACCGTAAAGTGGCAGTCGGGTTTTTATGAATTTTGGATTTTTTTTTTGGGAAATTTTTAAGGCAAGGATGAGTTGATAGAATTGTAGAGCTTCTCGTTACCCCTTCGTGGATATAAGGATCGTCGGAAATGAACTTATAACGAAGAAGTTATGGCCTTCGGAAGTTTGGGTGATTTTAGGGTTTATCCAGGTATGCGGGGCCTACACAAGTGTACGCATGGCGTACTAGTGAGAAGGCCAGTACGCCGGGCGAACATTGGCGTACAATGGGCGTACTAAGCGAAATGATCGTGGAGCCTTAAGGGAGTATGTTGGGCGTACCAGAAGTACACTAGGCATACTCCAGTCAATCTGAAACCCTAATTTAGGGTCTTGGACCCTATTTAAGCACCTTAACTCACCACCAAACCCTATTATGTTCAGCCTCCATCCCCATAAACCCTAGCCTCCATTTTTGTGGTTTTTGAGTTCTTGGTGGTATTTCATGCTTTTTGGTGCTCATGGCAGACGAAGTAGCTTCTTGGAAAAGTGTGGGATTGCTTGGAGCTTGTGGATCCAGGCTTAGTGCATCATGATCTATCTTCTCAAGGTATAAAGCTTCAAACTTGACGATTCTATTCTTAGATCTTGTCGTGGCCTAGTTTCATAAGCTTTTGTCCCAAAGTTTGGATCATTGTGAGTATGGAGTACTCCAAAGCATTTTAGCTGTCCTTTCTGAGGTCTTGAAGTGTAATGAGTCATAAAAATACTTGCTTGATTGTTTCCCTAGCACCATGTAGGAGTTAAGTGGTTTTGAGTGTTGTGAAAGAAACGATATTGGAGATTTATCCCACTTTAGCCATGCAAAGGCTTAAAGGTTTCGACTTTATGGTTTAAGACATCATTTTGGTGTAAGAGAAATGGTTGGATGCCTTTCACTTAACCTAATAAGAGATTAATGTGATTTTTTGGCCACTGATGAGTACGTTAGGTGTACTCAGAAGTATGCTTAGCGTAAATGGGATTCCATGCTTAAAGGTGTAACACCCGTAAAATTCAAGCCAAATTTAAACTTTTTAACACATTTTAAAACCATTAAGTTATTACAGGTTGTTTTCAAAATAGTTTAGACATCAGAGTATTCCCAAAATCAATCATGAAAATATGAGGAGGTGCACGATCACGCCTTCGCCTTCCCGCAATCATCCGAAGTGCCTGAAACAAAATCAACAACTGTAAGCCTGAAGCTTAGTGAGTTTCCCCAAAATACCAACGCCATACAAACATAACCATATCATATAACCAATATAGAACAGCATGCATAATGAGTCATCAGCCTGACTGGACCGCCTCACAGGCCTTCAGTCTATCCGGACTGCTCTTCGAGCCGTCGGCATGTCTGGACCGCCACGCAGGGCCTACAGCCTATCCGGACCGCCTGCCGAGTATGTTGGCCTACAGCACAAAGCAGGACCGCCTCAACCCAACCCTCAATCAAACAAACATGTGCACATAAATATCGTACGCTATCATTTCATATAACAGTCAAACCGATCTAACAGATCACCAATCATAGCAACATCCCAATAACCGGGATACAGACCTAACCGGTCACTAACATAGCATCATCCTATAACCAGGAAAATCATGTGCACATAGACATCATATAACACTAGCATGTATATGTATAACAGTCAAACCGATCTAACAGATCACAAAGCATAGCAACAATCCTATAACCAGGATATCGACCCAACCGGGTCACTAAAGCATAGCATATCACCATCCTAACTACCAGGATATAAATCAGTAAGCATAACATGCAATAATCCGAATACAATCCATAAACGAACGGCCTTGGTGCCTTAGACCCTGTTGATATAGTGAGGAGAACTCACTTGGCACTGTTGAAGTCCCGCAGGTACGCTCCAGCTGCTGATTGACAGATTCCCGAACTGTCAACATCAAACAATACCCAATTAATAATTGGGTTCCAAGCTCAAAGTCCAACTCACACTCCAAAAGCCCAAAGATCAAGTAATGGGCCAAGGCCCAACACATGGCCCAATCTTCCAAATTGGGCCCAAGTCCTCACATGGCCCTTATCCTAAAGCCCATCTAATTACTTTGGTCCATTAACTTGTTCTTGGATGGTCCATCAATAGTTTAACCACCAAAACCCTATAAGAAGGCCCAACTCAAGGCCCAAGTGAAATTAGGGTTTCACATAAAATGACAACTAGGGTTAAGTGTTTCTCACTTAACCCATTAAGGACTTAATCCATTAAGTCCCTCACTTTACTAAATAAGTCATATGGTGTGATTGGGCTTAATACACAATTCCTTTCCAATCGCCCAAATGTGGGTCCCGATAAGTCCAAGCCCATAATCCCAAAATTAGGGTTTTCACATGAAATGATGATTAGGGTTAAGTGTTTCTTACTTAACCCATTAAGGACTTAATCCAATAATGACTTAATCCAATAATGACTTAATCCAATAAGGACTTAATCCGTTAAGTCCATTATTGCCTTAGATTAATTTTCCAATGATTATTATTTAATATCTCAAGTTATTAAATAATTCCCGCGTGTCCCGGTTAATTCCCCAAAATAGGGTTTTAAGCCATTAGGGTTTTCCAAATCCTAATTAGGATTTTCCAACTCAATACTAGCCCATTAGTCCATTGGTTGGGCTTTTAGGTCACATTGGGCCTTATTGGCCCAATAGGGTCCCATTTGGCCCACTAGGGTTTCAATTGTCTCACAATGTCCAAACACCCCTCAAACGAGGTCCAAACACAAACAAATCACACCGCCACCCGGCACGGCGGCCGGTGGCGGCAAGAGGCGGCAACCACCACTCTACGGGGGTGGTTTGGGCTTTTCTTCCATTATTCAAATTTGTTACAATTTACAATAGTATCTAAATAACACACACACACACACAAAATAATGCATACACAACAACATACATACCCTCCATGGTGGTCCGTGAGGCGGAAGCCACCATGGCCGGCGGCCATGGTGGTTTTCCTTGACTTTTCTCCGGCAACAGCAACCCGAAACACCCAAGCTTGCGAGACACGCTGAAAATACGCACACACACTCATAACAGCGGCTAGGAGCAGCGTCGTCGGCGACAGCCACCATGGTCGGCTGCCATGGTGGTTCTTCACGGCTCTCAATCGACAGAACCACACACACACACACACGCACTCTCACCGCAACCCACGAACCATAGCCACAACACGAGATGAATACCGAGAACATACCCACCATGCGACCCACGGCTGGACACATACACGACGACCACCCTTGGAGATGGCAGATGCTGATCGGAACTCGGAATAAGAGTCCTATGAGCGGCGACGGGCGGAGCTGGAACGTTGCATCGGAGAAATGACGACGCCGATTGCGATTTCCAAACCACAGCAGCGGCGACGGAGGCTTCAGTCGCTCATAACACCCAAGTCGGTGCCCACAGTTCCAAAACGACCTTCGACGGTTCTCTCTATCGGCCGATTACGTCGTCCGGCAGCAAGGTCCGCCGGTGGCCTTGGGCGGTCGGAGCAGCGATATGAGGAAGGGAGGTGGCAGCTAGTCGATGGGGAAGAAGAAGGCGGCTGCAACATAAAGTGGGAGTTAGGGTTAGGGTTACCGGGTGGTAATGTTTAAATACCCCTCCTCTTAGCCATTTTTCCATAATGACAAAATCACCCCTCCATCTTCTTTTCCTTCAACTTTAATCCAAATGTTACCATTTCTACCCTAGCTCTAGAAACTCTTTACAAATCAAATCCGTAATTTACCCAACAGCTCCTCCTTCTACAAACCTTTCCAATATAGGTCCAAAATTTACCTTTCAGCCCCCAGCTTCCAAAAATATTTTCAATCTAAGCCCATCATTTACCAAACAACCCTTGACTTATGAAAGTCTCTACAAATTAATTCCCAAAATTATACTTTAATCTTTTGGGATTCAATTCTTGCCATTTGGCTTCCTGAAGCCAACACCCCACTAATTATTATTCCATTTTGGGCTCAAATAATATATAATAATAATAATAATAATAATTTCCCGGGATTCCTAATTTATTATCTAAATACTCTACTTAAAACGGGATGTTACAACTCTCCCCCACTTAAATTTGATTTCGCCCTCGAAATCGTTTCTTATCATTCCTTACACACCAAACAACTTGAGCTACTCGGCTACAATCCTGAACATAACCCTAGCCTTTCCAAGGCAACCGTAACCAACTCTTGCAGGGTTCTAAAACCTGAAAATAAACGAATTCCTTGCCACATGATCACATTACTTGATCTGAAACCTGAAGTCTCGAGATGGTCTGGCTTCCTGACAGACCTCTCATACCGAATCATTATTGTTGAGCCCAGTCCACTTGTCTCTTCTCTAACTATTCAACTTCTGATATCAGGGGTTCCAACATCTAGGTACCTCTCATACACCTGAAGGCCCAATTCGTCAATACCGCCCTAAACGTAGAAACTGTCTGAACACTGATCTGCCTGAAATAGTAAGCTGCCACACGGCTACTTTCCAGAATCTACCGAGACCTCTCTGGTCTCAATTCATTTACCAATCATATGACATACCGGGTTCCGGCCCGGTCGCGGTGTTAAAGGTCTCCCACATAGTTTTTTCATGCGACTTCTGAACAAAATCCTTTTTTGGAACTAGTTGCCACTAGTTATCATGCCACTGCGACTCTAACAACCTCCTGATCCAACCGATCGGATCCATGCATTGAATCCTGTCGTTACCAAATCCACGACTAAAAGCGGTTGCTACATGACCAATGGTAGCCTTACATTACACACAACCTTAAGCAATTCATTATTCCCTTGGTCTCATAACTGTAGTGGCGTTCCTACAGTCTTATCACTAGCTTAATCAGGTCTAATCCGGTTCCCAGAACCTGAATGACAGAACATTCTAATCCCAAGCCTTCCTAAAACTGACGGATACCCATTCAGATCTACTCCCAGTTCCCAACTGGAGTATTACCCGATCCAAACAGATTAATCCTATGAGACACTTCGAACTGATGAGATCACCAAGATTCTCTGTACTCTATCCGATTTCTAGAAATGACTTCCAATCAAACCAAAAATACACCGGAGTCTTCAGCCTACTCCAGTAACACGTTCAATACTTGGGAACAGACCTACTGTTTGATATAGCATAGCAGCAAACTCAATACCGCACATAATTCTACAAACACATACAGAGTCTTCAGCATGACTGGACCGCCTCACCAGGCCTTCAGTCATCTGGACCACTCTAAGCTGTTGAGCATCTCCTTGGATCACCCCCTGGTGATCCTTCCCATGCAGACTGTTCTCACCCACTTAGGGTTCCGAACTCCTGATCCATTTCGTGGACTCTAACCCCGGCCTACCCCTAGGCCTCATGACGATCGTCCATCCTCTCGGAAATCCATGGTCTGTTCCCTGACCTGCGTGTCTACCGCATATGCTAATAACCCGCACACTTGTGCTGAATGTACTGCCGAGTCCTGGCAGCTATCAAAACCCTCAACCTATCAATCCAAAACCTTTAGAGTCGAGCACACCCTCGGCCGAATACTCAAACTGAACACAATTCATGACTAGAACTCCAACCTGGTTTCCCGACTTCTGCTATCAATCACCAGGAAAACGTGATACACATGCTCAAGAGTTTTACCAAACTCCCAATTCACACAACCCACAAACCAAACAGCCACTTAGGATGTCTTTCTTCATGACAATGATGCGAAACTTATCCTATTTCCAAAACCAATCCTGCCTCTTTATCACAGGACAATTCTCCCCCACTTAGATTCGACTAAGTTTTCACAATACATGAAAATTGGAGAATTTCCAATCTTTCTCACTACCAACGATCTATCCAAATACAACCAACCCTTACCAATTAGTGCTCCATTACCAGCCAATCCTCAGTGATCACACACTTCTAATAACTAGCTGAACACTTTCTGAATCCCAGGGACACCAACAGTCCCCAATGCTCGAATGATCCCACTCCCAAGTCTTAAAGTCCAAAGATGGATACTCCAACTAATGTCTCAACAACGAGCTACTTCCCTTGGTGCTTTCCTCCGCCAATCAATAACGCTTACTAAAACCACTGAATCCTGACAATGTTGAATAACCATCATGTGGGACCCTGTCCGCAGACCTCCCATATAATACCCTTCTTCCCAAGGTGCTCCAACAAATCTCCCGCTCTCGGCTCTAGAAATCATATCATTCAGGGCCTCGCACCCTGACTCACTCACCAGCTCAATCATCCACAGCTGAACTGCAGTAGCTGAAACAACCTTTGCCCTGAACCAGGCTACTATTGGATTAATGTCTAAGTCCATAACTATAATTGGTAAGACTTGACCCGACCCGGCATGGTCCATTTGGGTTGCATGGCATCATGCGTTTGGATAGACTATAATGAGAGAAATAACACTTAAGGTTGGTTAATATATTATAAGTTCTAATATAGTAATAAGGTTATTTAATTAGTATTGATCAAGAATTAATTTGGAATTAATTAAGTGATCAAAAGGAGACTAATTAAATATATGGGTTGATTGTGTAAATCATTCATTCTTATATATGTGGGCTTGTGATCCAAGATTCCTTATGTTGGACTAAGTCCATGGGGTGACCCATGGATACTCCATGGAGGTTAAAATCCATGGAGCATAAGGAATGGGTAAGGTTATGAGTTACATGGTGTAACCCTAATAGCCACCATATAAAAGAATCCCATGGCTCAAGAAATCGTGCACTAATGTGTGAGTGTGAGGGATAGACGATTTCAAGGAGTGTTCAAGTTTCTCTCAAGTTATTCCAAGTGTATTTGGTGTTGTGTGAACCATTTTGAGGTGTCACACTTGGGGCACTAGGCACTCAAGCTTCATGAAGACATTCTACATCAAAGAGGTATGTATTATATCTTGTTATATTTATTATTTTGTATGCTAGATTAGGATAATACCTTGGATGTTCATAATTGTATGTATAATAGAGAAAACATAGATCCAAGGTATTTAGGGTTGCATGTACACTTAGGAGTGTTAGAATGCTCATAACCCAACAGCTACAACCACTCCCAAGACATAATCTACAATCCCGAAAGTGCAATAGATCACACAATCAGTCCTTATCGTCCGATACAAGAGATCCAAGGCGAAATGGACCTCCAAAATACTTATGTCACCTCGACCCACCTGCGCTTACCCGCGCTAAACCACTGTTGCCAATCCCGGCGACCAACTAACCCCGAGTTAGAATACAACCTGATCCTGGGGTCACAAGCCTACTTAATCCTTCGAGCTCGTATACTGAAAGGGCACAATCCTTGCCCTAGAAAACGACATTCCAATCCTATCAATAAACCATTTTTAATTCCAGTTGCATAACTGCAGCTGAACATAATCATTACTCCTTTCTGGAGTCCCCGTGACTCACATTTCGGCCTCGAGCAAAACCCCCGAGCCTCAAATCTAGAATCTAAGGTGTTATCTTCTCCCGCTCTCCCACGGAAATATAACGAGTACAAATCGTCTTCCTGATCCCAGATAACTGTAGCCCTCTGCTCATCAGGATATGTCCCAGAAACAAGTCCCGGTACTGAAAAGCTCGACCAGCTCCTTGTTGGATTAATGTCTAAGTCCATAACTATATTTGGTATATACTTGACCCGACCCGGCATGGTCCATTTGGGTTGCACTTCACCGGCACAATTTATATGGATAGTCTTTTGAGAATAGCATATTTATGATTTATATTAATATATTATAAGTTCTAATATATTAATATGGAATCATATTATTTAATTAGTATTGATCAAGAATTAATTTAGAATTAATTAAGTGATCAAAAAGAACTAATTAAATATGGACTCTTATATATATGGAATGGGCCAAGTTCATTTAGGTTGGGCTAAGCTATCATGGATGGTCCATGGACCTTTTAACCCATGGATCCTATGTAAATGAAAGGTCATGGGTATTAGGGTTTACATGGATGTAACCCTAATCCTCCATAATATATAAAGGGGTCCTTGGCTCACAAAATTGGCACAAGGGTGTGAAAATAAGAGTGGGCCGATTTTAGTGTGCATACATATTCTCTCAAGTTTTTCCAAGGTGTTTTGGTGATTTGTGATTCCATTTGAGGCTTCCACACTATTGGGTCTAAGCTCTTAAAGCTTGAAGACATCAAGCTACATCAAAAGGTATGTCATCTAACTAGAACTTTGTAGTATAGGTGCTTCATAATATGCTAGTTAGGATGAAACCTTGGAATAGTTAATATTTGCATGTATAATAGAGAAAACATAGATCCAAGGTTTATAGGGTTGCATGTACACCATAGGAGTGTTAGAATGCTCAAAACCCAACAGTGGTATCAGAGCCATGGGTTGTTTTCTGTTACATTGATGCAAATGTTTTATTTTCAAGTTGGAAAAAAAAGGAAAAAAAAAACATGACGTTTGTCAAATTTTAAGATAATTACTTGTTTTGTGAAAAACGAATTATTTGTAAAATTTGAATCATTTGTTATATGAGTTGAATTAGGTCAAATTTAGTAAAAGATAAAATGATATGATTATTTTATTAGTTTTAAAAGTTTGATCTAAATGTTTTAAGGAGTTACATATTTTGTCATAAAATTTTGGAGCTCAAAAGTTTTTTTAAAAGTTGTGATGTTAAGGGTTTTTGAAACTTCCATAAGTTATGGATATGAAAGTTTTTTAAAAAAAAAAATTTGATTCAAAGTTTTTATGGAGTTACAAAATTTGGTGTTAATGTTTTAAAGAATTCCATAACTTGTTCTTAAGTTATGGAACATGGAAAGTTTCATCATAAAACACCATTAATTCCATAAGTTATGGAATCCAAAGGTTTTCAAGAATTACAAAACTTGCCCTCAAGTTTTGGAATTTGAGAAAAGTTTTTTATGAAAAAAAGAATTGAATTCTAAAACTTTTGGGTTCATAACTTAAACAATTAATTAAATGGTTTTAATTTTGAGTTTAATAATTGGAATTATGATGTTTTGTTGAATAGTTCAAATTAACTCTTATGGACTTTATTAATAGTTAATTAAAGCGTTTAATTAAAAGAGTACTATTAATCCATAAATATATGGTTTGAGTTTAATTAAATTAAAAGTCTAGTTTAATTAATAGATTCAACCACCAAGTATTTTAAATGTCTAAAATACACCCTTATACTATTATAATATTAAAAGTTTAATATATTATATATATAAGAGCAAGTCGTCTTACCATTAGTAGGCCTCATTCACGAAGTCGGTCTATAAGGGGGGTATAAGGTTACTGCCTATAAAATGGCAGTTTAATGGGTGTCCACTCTCACTCACCGCTTCCTTGACCGGTGGAGGGTCGTTAGCCGAACAGGTAGGACAAGGACTATAATTCTCCCTTCATTATAAGTATAATGATAAATTCTAAGTAACTAAACACTTATAAATTCCCAATCTTAGTTACTTAGGAAAATGTGAATAAGGTGCTAATCCATGAAATTACACTTTGCACTTTGTTTAAGTTGTTAGTGGAGCGTGTGTGGTTAACCGGCACATCTATTGAGGGGTAAATATTAAGGGTACCAAGTATATTTTCATGGTTACTTCACACCTTGTTTTGTGATCCTCGGCATCCCAGTCACAAAACCTGAAGGGCACACTCGAGATTGAAACATGCCATTGAAAAGTTCAATGAATCTCAAAAGAATCTAGGAGTTTCAAAACCAATTAAAACCTAATAATACATTTCGTTTATCTTGGTGGAAATTGGTGAATCGTCATTCACCTACCTTCAAATATTTTATAGCTTGGATTACGGCATCCCTCTTCCAAGTTATAAAATAGTTTGTTGGGTCCTAGCCTTAATATATCATATTGGGTGTTATATTAAGGACTTAAATCAACTTTACGTGAATTTCTCCCATTGTTGATGTCTGGTTTAGACAACAATGATCTTCCCAAACCAAGCTTTCCTAATGAATATGACTTCCCGAGTTTGGCTCATGGAAGTCATACTTCTCTTCCTCCAACTCCTCCAATTATTCTCCCTAACCCACAAGTTCAAGGTCACTCAAGCCCTAATGGCAAGCAAGGTCTATGTGTGATCACATCTTAGAGATGAAGTCACATATTGACAAGTCGGGAGAGTTGGGTGTCAAAGTCTTGAGAAAGTTGGATGTTCAATCACTTTCTAAGTCACATAGTGAGTTCCTTTGGGACTACTATGAAACGGACTATGACATGAACCTTAATGATCATATCTATTTGCTTGGTGCTGCTGAATCAGCAATGATTTGGAACGATAGTAAAGCAAATTTGATTAGAAGATCAACTTCCCAAAAACTTTATGGACAGTGACAATGGTGACACTGGAAATCCAGAAAAAGAATTCTCTTCCCAATGGAAAAGGATTGGCCATAGTCAACCCGGTTGACCAAATGGTAAAGAGAAAGGCTAAGTTTGAGATAGTCCCATTACCAAAGGGTCCATATGTTTATTTTGCCAAAGGAAGGGGCGTTGATTGCAAAGCTGCCAAATTTACCTAAGGATGTTAAAGTCAATAAGTTTGACTCTACATCAGGTAGAGCCCATTATCTGACTCTGTTAAGTTCTATTCTGAGATCCTCATTACATGATGTGACTGGGTCACATGTTGATTTTTTAAGAATCAAAGAATAGAGAGAAATCTTAAAGGAAGTATATGCTGATTCTGATCGCGAAGGTGGATTTCGATCGCATCAGAATTTTGAGCAGTTGCTTAAGAAGTTATGATATATTGCTAAGGAATAGATAACAACAATTTTCATGTGGATTGTAAGGATAAGTTGTTCCGCAAAGTTTTAAAATAAAAGAAAATTGTTTAATTTTGTTTATTTGAAGTATCATTACAATGGCATTTGTAGAAAATTGTTGCTTATATGATTCCACTGACAGCAATATTGGAAAATGGATTTGATTCTTTCATTTGTGGTAGTGTCTAAATTTACCAAATCAGGAAAGTTCCTCATCATCCAAGTTTCAATTGGACCGAAACTTGGAATCATGCAAGTTGAATAGTATGATGAATGAGAACTTTCAAGCATTGGAAAATCAAGACTAATTACTTGTTCACATGGATGTGTGAGTCAAGTGAAGGACTAAAGGGATCGAGTACACATTCTTGTGCACTGGTCATGTCCACCACAAAGCTCGTTAAGACTATTTGATTTACTAAAGTTTAGTAAATATAGTTATACTTACAAGTTTAAGTATATAATTCTGAAACATTGGAAAAGTCTCAATGTATGGCAGAACGAATGGGAAGAATCATATTAGGCAAAAAGATAAAAGTTTCTCAAATCTGAAAAGATGGGAGAGTACTTTAGTATCATGTTTGTGATCATCTTAATGATTTAGAAATCATATCACAATTAGTCCTCTAAAGGTCATCTTAGTTTATTCTTATGACTAAGAAGAGGAGTCATGAATTGTTGAAATGGTTAGATCAGGAAGATGAGTCATACTTCGTTCCAAAACAATTCTTAGAGTCATACTCCAAGATTGGAACTTGAGTGACATATCTTAAAGAAAGGTTTAAAACACTTGTCAAATGTAAGAGTAAAAGTGTCCTACTCTTGTACTTTTGAAATTGGTAAGTTATGATGTTTTGGATAAAACAAAGACCAACTAAGGCCAATTGTGTGAAGTGTTTGTCTTGATAAAGAATCTGCACTATCTCTTGAATATTTGGCAAGATAGTCTTATATGTCAAGAGGACAGTGGGAGTCTTAAAGATCCTAAAAAGAATTTCAAGAACTAATCATGAATAAAACTTGAGGTTCTTCACTAGCACACGACTTGAGGTTTATAACCTATCATGTTGACATATTCTGTGCCCATTCCATTTAAAGTTGGCTTTGCATAGGAGTTCTGAAAGTTCTCAATTGGTTGCATAACAACTTGGAAGCAATGGCAGGCCCTGTACTGCCAGGTGGCAAGAAGTTAAGATTGCATAAGTTCAGTCCATATGAGTTTGGATTTGTCATTATCCTTGTCTTGTGACTATGGTTTTGACGATTCACATGGATAAGAACACATACACCATAAAATCTAAGGGTCATAAGGTTTCTCTCCGATTCATGAAAATGATAGTGAGGAAACACTTCCACCAAGTAGATTTGAAGCAGATGGCAAAAGGTCTAAACAATTGAGACTATGATTACGACATCCCTTTTCGTAGTTCTGAAATTGTTTAGACACACATGCATGTTATCTAAGGAAAGGTGTATGATTTTGATAAAGTTTTATCAAAGCATCTCGTATCAGAAATCTGAACTTTGGTAAGGAAGTCAATAAAGTATTGATTTCTAGAAGTCCAGCTGATTTCTGAGTACATGTCAAAGCTAGTGGGAGCATAAGTGTTATGCTAATAATCATCATGTTAGTGGGAGCATGATAATTATTGTTAGTGTTGCAAGTTAGCAATGTTAATTATAGAAAACAAAAGTTTCAATTCGTGAGGCTGCAGGGATTGAAAAAGTTGTTTTGCTATAATTAAGGGAGAGGATATACTTCATTTCAGTTCTAAAGGCTTAGATTGAGACCTTAATCATCTTTAGTCAAGAATATATATATGAATTTCATGTTGGATTGGTTCAACTTAAGGAAATTCTATATATTGCGTTCTCAAAATTCGATTATGATTACTGCATCCCTCTTCATAGTCAAATTTTGAAAACATGGCAAATAAAAATATTGTAGCAAAAGACTAGTCTAGAATCATGTCTTTATGTGAGACATCATGAATCGTGTACCATTTGCTTTGGGTACAGGATCGATTGCATGTGCTATAAAATTTGTCATTTCTAAATTTTTCCAAATGCCCAGAGGCATTAAGAAGGGAAAAGGTCTAGAATTGGATATGACTAAAATGATTAAGCAATTGTCGAGGACAATCTGAGGTTTACCAAAGATTGGTTGCTCAGGGACAGTTGGAAGTATAGTGCTAATTTTGGAAGGACCATATTGACATATTCTGAAAAGAGGCATCTCTTATTCAGAAGTGATAGTCAAAATGAGAATATGGAGTTGTCTCCATAGGTGGAAGTTATCTGTGTAAGATTAGAAAACTTAATGCAAGAAGCATGTCCAAAGCAATGTACTTTGAATATGAGACTTAGTTTCCATGGAGTTGATCTCCATTGGAATACCTTATAATGACTGTTGACAAGTCTTTGTGACTTTGTACATATTCATTACAGGAGGGTCAGTGCATATAAGTTTAAAATCTAAATAGATTTCGATAAATGATAGGAATTTGAAATTCTCACATTTTTCGATAAGGATTTGGGAGTGTGAAATTAGAATCATTGAAATTATGTTCAATTGGTTTATTTCACAAGGTAAGGATCATAGACAAACATAGAGTGCATACTTGGTGTATGGCAAAGCTATTGTTTAAGAAAAACATAGTGTACATGCTTGGAGAATGGGACAACTAGTGTTTTTAATTCAAATATAAAGTTGATAAAACCGAAACAATGAATAATGAGTAATCAGTATGGTGATAAATAAAAGTGTTTATTTATATTCATAGGGTTTGATACCATATTTGATTCATTTATTCTTGTGTTTCACTTTGCATGTTTTGACTTCCAGAATAACTAAGTCGCTCTTCCTGAATGATTAAGTTATTCAAACCATCCACAGTCGGTCATATGTTGGAAGTAGATATGAATCAAGACTGTCATGGGTTGGTTTGTAGAGGTCCAAGTTGGTGGACAAAGTGGTACTACAACACTCATGAGTGCTCATAAGTTCTGAGTATTGGATTCAACCCGCGCTCATTTGAATCACTTCATGGATTTTATCACGAGCGATCATGAGACGATAATATCTTATATTCTTCAAACCTAGAGATATGAGTTGTTACTATGAGTTGGTTATACATTGATTGCACGAAAACGCAGTTGGTAACTCGATGTTATAAAACGTGCCTTTGTGTATGATTCAACAAGTAGTAGAACAAGCCATATGAGTCGAAGTTTATCCATTCCTTTTACCTTCGGGATAAAAGCGATATCTGTGGGCCCCTCGATGATTTAGCGATGACACATGTGAGTGCTTGGCCAAGCCAGGACTGATTTGATTTGTTCAATCAGTCAGTCATCATAAATCGAAAATCGGGAAACAACAAATGGACAGAGAGAATGATTATAATCCATGTCTCAGTCCATATGATATCTAGAATGGAGGAATATATGATCCCTTATCTAATGGACAAGTCATTGACAAGGTCAGAGTTCGACAGCGGCTTTAAGAGCTACGATTTCCAGTTAGGTTTTGAAGTCATACTCAATAATAGTTTTAGACTTATCCAAGTGGGAGACTGTTGGATTAATGTCTAAGTCCATAACTATATTTGGTATGTACTTGACCCGACCCGGCATGATCCGTTTGGGTTGCACTTCACCGACACAATTTATATGGATAGTCTTTTGAGAATAGTATATTTATGATTTATATTAATATATTATAAGTTCTAATATATTAATATGGAATCATATTATTTAATTAGTATTGATCAAGAATTAATTTAGAATTAATTAAGTGATCAAAGAGAACTAATTAAATATGGACTCTTATATATATGGAATGGGCCAAGTTCATTTAGGTTGGGCTAACCTTTCATGGATGGTCCATGGAGCTTTTAACCCATGGATCCTATGTAAATGAAAGGTCATGGGTATTAGGGTTTACATGGATGTAACCCTAATCCTCCATAATATATAAAGGGGTCCTTGGCTCACAAAATTGGCACAAGGGTGTGAAAATAAGAGTGGGCCGATTTTAGTGTGCATACATATTCTCTCAAGTTCTTCCAAGGTGTTTTGGTGATTTGTGATTCCATTTGAGGCTTCCACACTATTGGGTCTAAGCTCTTAAAGCTTGAAGACATCAAGCTACATCAAAAGGTATGTCATCTAACTAGAACTTTGTAGTATAGGTGCTTCATAATATGCTAGTTAGGATGAAACCTTGGAATAGTTAATATTTGCATGTATAATAGAGAAAACATAGATCCAAGGTTTATAGGGTTGCATGTACACCACAGGAGTGTTAGAATGCTCAAAACCCAACACTCCTCCCCCTGTCGTCGTTACAGCTGTTGAAGCTGTTGCGGCAGCCGTCTTGACAATGGCTACATAGCACTCATCAAGGTATTCAACCATGACGGTCTTGATAGACCCAACGTCTCCGGAATCTGACCCCGGACAAATCTCGATCACCTCCTCCCGGATGACCTCACCGACACGATCCACTGACAATGTTGGCCTATCCTGGCTGCCAGCTCCCGATCCTAACTCGAATCCGTTCTCAAGACGTCTCGCAACCACCATTCTGGTAACACACCAGAAAGGTCTCTAATAACCCATATAATGACAAAGAGCCAATTCCCAACCAAACCCTAGGGGTGTTGACTTCCTTGCTACGCGTATGGGTCCTGTGCTTTCAGTAGTACGGGCCCATACTACCTTCCACACCTACCCATATTTGTCTCAAGTATCATCACAACGCCATAACAATATACATAAACATAGTGAGCGCTCAATCCTCACTCCTAGAGGAATGCTAAATATCTCATAACTGGCCTCCCGGCCTCACACAACCCACCCATCCATGAAATTTCCATCAACCCTGCAGCACTAGTGTATGCTAGCCATACATAATGCTGGACCCCATAGACTTTTGAATATTCGATCCTACCCTAAGCCCTAATCAATAAGAATAGAACATAAGGCCAAATCAAACATTCTCAGGCTATAAGATCTTAATTATATACAGTCGTAATGCATACACAAGTAACTACAGTAATGATGTCAATCTCATATAAGGAAACCCTAGGCTAGCAGGCATCATGCAATCAGGCAATTCTATCATGCAATTCCTGAAGATCCCTAGCCTAGTACTAGCATGCTGTTCTAACATATCACATAATCAAATAACTGTATGGTATTTTGGGGTCTACTTACTGGCTCTGGCTGATCGTACACCCTGCATCCTCCTATACTTATTTTGAAAACCATTTAAAAATTCATTTTAAAATCCTTTCCTTGATTTGAGATTGGATTCACACGAGTGTTCCTCCAATTCACTCAAACCAAGGCTCTGATACCAACTTGTAACACCCATAAAATTCAAGCCAAATTTAAACTTTTTAACACATTTTAAAACCATTAAGTTATTACAGGTTGTTTTCAAAATAGTTTAGACATCAGAGTATTCCCAGAATCAATCATGAAAATATGAGGAGGTGCACGATCACGCCTTCACCTTCCCGCAATCATCCGAAGTGCCTGAAACAAAATCAACAACTGTAAGCCCGAAGCTTAGTGAGTTTCCCCAAAATACCAACGCCATACAAACATAACCATATCATATAACCAATATAGAACAGCATGCATAATGAGTCATCAGCCTGACTGGACCGCCTCACAGGCCTTCAGTCTATCTGGACTGCTCTTCGAGCCTTCGGTACGTCTGGACCGCCACGCAGGGCCTACAGCCTATCCGGACCGCTCGCTAGGTATGTTGGCCTACAACATAAAGCAGGACCGCCTCAACCCAACCCTCAATCAAACAAACATGTGCACATAAATATCATACGCTAGTTCATTTCATATAATAGTCAAACCGATCTAACAGATCACAAAGCATAGCAACAATCCTATAACCAGGATATCGACCCAACCGGGTCACTAAAGCATAGCATATCACCATCCTAACTACCAGGATATAAATCAGTAAGCATAACATGCAATAATCCGAATACAATCCATAAAGGGTCGGCCTTGGTGCCTTAGACCCTGTTGATATAGTGAGGAGAACTCACTTGGCACTTCTAAAGTCCCGTAGGTACGCTCCAGCTGCTGATTGACAGATTCCCGAACTGTCAACATCAAACAATACCCAATTAATAATTGGGTTCCAAGCTCAAAGTCCAACTCACACTCCAAAAGCCCAAAGGTCAAGTAATGGGCCAAGGCCCAACACATGGCCCAATCTTCCAAATTGGGCCCAAGTCCTCACATTGGCCTTATCCTAAAGCCCATCTAATTACTTTGGTCCATTAACTTGTTCTTGGATGGTCCATCAATAGTCTAACCACCAAAACCCTATAAGAAGGCCCAACTCAAGGCCCAAGTGAAATTAGGGTTTCACATAAAATGACAACTAGGGTTAAGTGTTTCTCACTTAACCCATTAAGGACTTAATCCATTAAGTCCCTCACTTTACTAAATAAGTCATATGGTGTGATTGGGCTTAATACACAATTCCTTTCCAATCGCCCAAATGTGGGTCCCGATAAGTCCAAGCCCATAATCCCGAAATTAGGGTTTTCACATGAAATGATGATTAGGGTTAAGTGTTTCTTACTTAACCCATTAAGGACTTAATCCAATAATGACTTAATCCAATAATGACTTAATCCAATAAGGACTTAATCCGTTAAGTCCATTATTGCCTTAGATTAATTTTCCAATGATTATTATTTAATATCTTAAGTTATTAAATAATTCCCGCGTGTCCCGGTTAATTCCCCAAAATAGGGTTTTAAGCCATTAGGGTTTTCCAAACCCTAATTAGGATTTTCCAACTCAATACTAGCCCATTAGTCCATTGGTTGGGCTTTTAGGTCACATTGGGCCTTATTGGCCCAATAGGGTCCCATTAGGCCCACTAGGGTTTCAATTGTCTCACAATGTCCAAACACCCCTCAAACGAGGTCCAAACACAAACAAATCACACCGCCACCCGGCACGGCGGCCGGTGGCGGCAAGAGGCGGCAACCACCACTCTACGGGGGTGGTTTGGGCTTTTCTTCCATTATTCAAATTTGTTACAATTTACAATAGTATCTAAATAACACACACACACAAAATAATGCACACACAACAACATACACACCCTCAATGGTGGTCCTTGAGGCGGCAGCCACCATGGCCGGCGGCCATGGTGGTTTTCCTTGACTTTTCTCCGGCAATAGCAACCCGAAACACCCAAGCTTGCGAGACACGCTGAAAATACGCACACACACTCATAACAGCGGCTAGCAGCAGCGTCGTCGGCGGCAGCCACCATGGTCGGCTGCCATGGTGGTTCTTCACGGCTCTCAATCGACAGAACCACACACACACACACACGCACTCTCACCGCAACCCACGAACCATAGCCACAACACGAGATGAATATCGAGAACATACCCACCATGCGACCCACGGCTGGACACATACACGACGACCACCCTTGGAGATGGCAGATGCTGATCGGAACTCGGAATAAAAGTCCTATGAGCAGCGACGGACGGAGCTGGAACGTTGCATCGGAGAAATGACGACGCTGATTGCGATTTGCGAACCACAGCAGCGGCGACGGAGGCTTCAGTCGCTCATAACACCCAAGTCGGTGCCCACAGTTCCAAAACGACCTTCGACGGTTCTCTCTATCGGCCTATTACGTCGTCCGGCAGCAAGGTCCGCCGGTGGCCTTGGGCGGTCGGAGCAGCGATATGAGGAAGGGAGGTGGCAGCTAGTCGATGGGGAAGAAGAAGGCGGCTGCAACATAAAGTGGGAGTTAGGGTTAGGGTTACCGGGTGGTAACGTTTAAATACCCCTCCTCTTAGCCATTTTTCCATAATGACAAAATCACCCCTCCATCTTCTTTTCCTTCAACTTTAATCCAAATGTTACCATTTCTACCCTAGCTCTAGAAACTCTTTACAAATCAAATCCGTAATTTACCCAACAGCTCCTCCTTCTACAAACCTTTCCAATATAGGTCCAAAATTTACCTTTCAGCCCCCAGCTTCCAAAAATATTTTCAATCTAAGCCCATCATTTACCAAACAACCCTTGACTTATGAAAGTCTCTACAAATTAATTCCCAAAATTATACTTTAATCTTTTGGGATTCAATTCTTTCCATTTGGCTTCCTGAAGCCAACACCCCACTAATTATTATTCCATTTTGGGCTCAAATAATATATAATAATAATAATAATAATAATTTCCCGGGATTCCTAATTTATTATCTAAATACTCTACTTAAAATGGGATGTTACAAAAGGACTTGTACATTGTGCACAGAAGGGTGAGTACGCGGGGCGTACACTTCTGGTACGCAGGGCGTACTCCCCAGGAGGTGAAATTTTGGCCTTTGTGGTTTGGGCTTTTTTGGACCATTGGACTTCTAACCTTGAGCCTTGGATTGAGTATGAACTTTCTTCGACTTTGATTCATGCTGGTTTTTTAGCCCAATTAGGAAATTGGGCCATATCGGGCCTTGGTTTTGAGCCAAGTAAGAAAAAGGGGTAAAATGGTCTTTTACCTTGGTCATTAGGCAAGCAATTCAGATTCTTAAGTATGGGTCGAGATTCAATTATTAATTGGATGATATTTGATGCTTCTAGCACGTGGGGATTTCCGGATCAGCGGTCGAAGCATTTGTTTAAGTTATTCAGCCGCTTCAGGTGAGTTTTCCTCACTGTACTTGCGGGTCGAAGGCACCAAGGCCGGCCCATTGGTTTGATATCCTAATATTCACTGATATGTCGAGTATGGAATAGAACTGCATGATTATATGCTAGTTGCCGATATGCTAGACTCGTAGATCCGTAGGAATACCTATGATTCTGTCTACATGATTACTTGTATATGGTTGTTAACTCTCGACATATTGTGTTAGGTTGAGGTTGTACTGCTTCGTTTTTTAGCCAACAAACCCTAGAGCATTCCAGATATGAGCTGAGGACCAAGTGGTATGCCAGACTCATACTGAGGGCTCAGGTGCATTCCAGATACGAGCTGAGGACCTGATGGTATGCCAGACTCCTACTGAGGACTTGAGGGTATTGATACATTCCAGATATGAGCTGAGGGCCGCGTAGGGCATGTCAGACTCATACTGAGGGCTCAGTAGTATTCCAAATACGAGTTGAGGACCGGTTGGTAGGCCATACTCGTACTAAGGGATGAACATTTGTGTGTCAGTCCAATGACTGATTGGACTAGGGAGCAAGCCAAACATAAGTTGTGGGCCCCGAGGGCAAGCCAGACTTATGTTGTGGGTCGGGAGCAAGCCAAATATGAGTTGTGGGCCCGATAGGCAAACCATACTCATATTGTGGGCTCAAGGTTAATCCAGTCTTTTAGTTGTGTACCCAATACATGTTATTTGTACATGTTATTTGTATGTGTGTTGGTACTTTGGGGGAACTCACTAAGCTTCGTGCTTACAGTTTCAGTTTATTGTTTCTGGGTACTTTAGAGGACCGTGGCAAGGCGAAGGCGTGACCGTACACATCCTTAGTTTTACAACTGATTGGATCTTGGAAGACTCTAATTTCAAATCATGTTTTAGAAACAATGGTTTTGTAAACAATTTTATTAGCAAATGGGTTGTTTTCTAAAGTTTAAATTTGTTGAAATTTTATGGATGTTACACCTTGCAATTAAGAGGTTGGGTTGGGTCGAAACTCGTCAGCCATGACATGTCCATGGGTTGGCCACAATGTGGGGGCTAGTCGAAGTTAAAATTTGAACATTGACTTTTTAACTTGGTTGACTTTGGTCAAATTGTTAATTGTTTTCTCATTTTTATGCATAGATCTATGTTAAGAATTGGATTTTGGTTCCTTTCATTGAAGATTCATGCATGACTCATAGATAAGGTTGGAGGGGCCAAGCACTAACATGCCCCCTACTACCTCTGCCACTGTGTAGGACACTATGTGTTAATGTATGCTTTCTTGTTTTCTTGTATGTTCACATGCTTCGTTAGGTTGGACTCGTAGGGATGGGCCTACTCAATTGAAATGTACCCCTAGGGTTGGGCCCATTATTTAGGGTTGGGACGATTATCTAGGGTTAGGCCCTGGGTTGACATATACCTCGTAGGACTGGGCTCATTATTTTGTGATGTATGTGATATATTGGAGAACTCACTAAGCTTTGTGCTTACGATTTTCAGTTTGAATGTTGCAAGTAGTTATGTTAGCAAATAGAAGGGCATGGTGTGATTGCATGACATCCATGGAAATTTTTTGAGACTTCTGTAATTTTGAATTACTATCTTGTTACTCTGATTTGATTCATGGTCGTTGTTTTGAACAAATGGTTATTATTCGATCTCTTAGAGTAGAATTGGAACAAATGATTTTAATATTCAACGACTCTTTGAAATTTGGGACATTTCAGTTCCCGTTAGGGGCAATGGGAAAAGTTACATTCTTATGTGTTTATGTGACTACTTGTCAATAAATGTGTTCGCTTAGTTTTTCGTTTACCCGTTGATATAACATTTTTTAGGAATTTTTAGGTTTTTCAGGGTAAAATTTCTATTTTCTTTATTTTGGTTCACTATTTAATTCACATAAAAGATGGTTGATATATTTCCACAAAGGACTTCAAGTTGAAATGAATTTTTTCATAAAATATAATTTTATAAAAAATATTGTTATTTATAAATCTTTTAGATATTTATGTAAGTTATCCAAAGTCTACTCTAATAAATGAAGATTTTTTTTGCTACTTGTCACACTCTCATTCAATTTGCCAAATGTCATTTTGTGATTATTTTGAATTAATTTTTTTTCCACATGTCATTTTATGAGTTTTTCTGTTTTATTAAATTCTACATAATATTTTAATGTAATATTTGCAATAAATGGATATCAATTTCATTAATGAACTTACATTTTAATTTCAAAATTTCTAAAATTAAAGCTTATTAGTTTCTTTTGTTTATTTATTTAAATTATTTGTTTAAATTTAAAAGATAAAAAACATTTCCATTATAATAATTATTATTTTCTTATTTCTTATTGATGATGTATTGAACCGAGTAATGAACGTAGAATTAGATAATGAGAATTATGAACACCGGGTGTAAATAAGATCTGGTTTCAGGTCAATTATGTTTCACAGTTACAAAGAGAGAATTGATAAGACAGACTCCCCAAAACTCTTATCTAACTCTAAGTAACGATTCCTATTTATAGGAAAACAGTAAAGCATACAAAAAATACTAAGGCAAGCATTCGGCTTCGATTAAAAGGTGCCTTAGTAAATACATAATGAAACTAACGAAAGCATCTATTACACAGATTTCGACATATTACAACATATTTTCGACCTTACAATCTCCCCCTTTGTAATAATGTGGAACTTTTCAATTTGTGAGAATCTGTGCAACAAAATGCATCATTCTACGAATCTCTGTGTACCAGCTCATAACCTTCTTTAGCTCTATTTTATCACCATCATTGTTCTTTTTGTAGTTATTCAAACGAACAATGAAGTTCGTATATTGAGTTGTAGTATATCTTTCCACTTCATTTGCTTGAAACAGAAATCTTTTAGCTTTCCCATTCTTATCTTTTCCTGCAAAGACCAATCCCAAAGGCTTTAAACATATCTCCCCATCATCATATTTCTTCAGTTCAGCTTGAGACTTCGTCACTTCCATAGCCACTTTTACTTCCTTCCCAAGTACAATTGACAATTCAACATCAGCCAACGCTAGACAATCATAGTAACCGTTTATGAAAAATTTGATATGACCAAGACCTAGTCTCAAAATTTCCTTATCAGTTCCTTGAAGTTGCGAAGCATCCATGTCTTTCAAAATTAGAGCAACTTGAATAAGATCATTCAAGTTCATGAGAGGAAATCTGCAATTGAGAAATCACACGCAACCTTGTTTGCTCTAACAACATGATAACGGAAGTTCTATAACATGTTCTCAAACATTACATCTTTTTTAATACTCAACACCCTTGTGATCTTGATGAGTGACCAAACTTCATCTTGTTCCTTTCCAACAACAACATGAAACCTAAGTTTCATATGAAGAGAGTCATCTTCGTTCTTGAACTTCTCTATCACCTTATACTGAGCTGTTAAGAACATCATTACGTTAACAGGAAAATTAAGTTGATTCATATCAGAATTTTCGATAGAATAACTCTTTCGTGGTTTCTTCTCGAATGCATACATTGGATTGTATGACACTATGGCTTCGATGTTTTCGTAACTATGCAACTTCTTAGGATCTCCCTTATCCATGTGTGGTGGATCATTCTCACGAAGCCTCATTATGCTTTGAATATGTCTCTATTTCTCCATTTCAGCTTCTACCTCAGCCTTCTTCTCTTCTTTTGATTTTTCAACCACAATTACTTTCCCTTTATCTTTTTCAGCCTCAGAAATCTTTGGCTTTGAAGAACTTGAACTCCCTCCTTCAGTTGTTGAACCAAACAAAATTCCTTTCATTATAGGTCTTGTTGTGGTTTTGATGGCTTGTGTTGTATTGACTTTCGAAACTATTGGATTGATAATTTGAGTTGACACTACCGTTGTTGAAACTTGAGTAGGTATCACTTTTTCGACAATTGTGGACTTATTTTTGCCTTTTTTTCAAAACCTTCGAAGTTTTTCCTTCTTGAGCTTTCTTCTCTTTTTCTCCCCCTTGCACCCCTGTGACAGCAGGTGGGGCACCAGTAGGTAACATATTGGCAAACTTCGAAATTGGAGCAACACCCTTCTGAATAGCTTGATCCAAACTGTGTAACTTCTAAGTTAAAAACTCAGGAGTTAAAAACGAAGTTGGAGCAGGTTTTGATACAAATTCTTTCATTTCACCAAGTAAAGCTCCCATCTTGTCGAAATTTTGACCATCTTCATTAGCCTTTGCTTCAAACTTAGGAGTTAATGATTGATACCATTCGGCAATTTTTGTGACAGCAGCCGCAATGGTGTCAACATTCGACTTGATTATCGAATAGTTGGAATTCAGCTCATTTATCTCTTTTGAGATTTCAACCTTCAGCTCCTCAAGTTTGCGATTGACATCTTCTCGTACGGTCTTGACATCTTTAACAAAAAGAACATGACGTTCTTTTGCTACCATAGGAAGATCTTTGATTTCAGAGTTAAACGAATCAGCCTGAGCCTTGACCCTCAACTTGTTATTTTTATCCACAATATCCAATTGTCTCTGAATTCGAAGCTCCATTGCATTCAACATAACATCAACTTCTATTCCCGAAACCGAATTCTTTGCTCCAGAATCAGCTTGTGATTGTAGAATAGAGTTAAGTTTCTTGTTCAGAATTTTAAATTGCTTACCAGACATCAACATGTGATCTGGTATATCCTCTTCTTCCGAATCAAAGTGGAGATCATCAAACGTTCCTCCGAAACCTCATCCATCAGTTTCATCATTTGAATTGGGTTTTGGTGTATTGGTGGATTGAGATTGAAAAAGAGTAGTAATTGGCTGTTGTAGAATTTGTTCGAATGTAGGTGAGGTGGTGGCTGTTTGAACTTGAGTGACAAAAGGTGGAAGTGAAACATCGACAGTTGAAATAGGTGCGAAAAGAGATGGATTAGGAATACCTTGAGTAATCAGTGATTGTAACCCTTCAACACTCTTATTAACAAGTGCATCAGTATCAGATACGTTTGCAACAATGTTAGAAATTTGAACCTCCTCAGTAACTGATTTGGTAAGAACAATTTCGAGTGGATTTGTTGTTGTTGTGGATGAAATTAAGGTAGTGGTTTGTGGTAAGGATAATTTTGGAGAATTCGATCCCAATGGTGTTTCTAGGACAATCTCACTATCAGAGGATTCGTCACAAACAGCCAACTTTCTTTTCTTTCTCTTTTCGGCAATATGTTTTGCCACATCCTCAGCTCGTCTTTTCTTCGAGGATGGGGATACCGGCCTGCTATTGCACGAATAATTACCCCTCTACTATTTATATGTGTCTTTCGAACAGTTGGTGAGAGATCATCAGACGAGGTTCGAAATTTATGAGACATTTTCCTTAGGCGCTTAAAAACCCCTGATTTTGAAGGAATTAATTCCTTCGAAGACTCAGTAACCACCTTCTTCTTAGGCTTCTCAATTTTCTTCGAAACTTTCCCCTTTTCAACAATAACCTTCTTAGGAGACTTAGACTTGACTTTCTTGGGACTTTCTGGAGCAACAACCTCATCAGTAACCTTTTTGGACTTCTTTGACTTCTTGTATGAGCCTTGATTACTGCTTTCTAACAATACACCAGTTTGAATGGAAGGATTTACATTCTTCAAATAAGCCACCAACACAAAATTTGATGGATCAATCTTCTTAAGCATACCATCGGGAATTCTAGCAACATTTGGGAAAACCTCTGAATCATCTTCCACTGACTTCGGAAAGTGATACTTCATAAATTCTGCTTTAACTTCATCAACAGGAACTGGAATACCCTCCTTCTCATAAGCATACTGAAGTCTCAAACTCCAGTATCGAGCACACGAAATCCCCTGTACCACATTTGTAATCTCCACACTCTTCAGAAACTCTTTCCACATTTGAGTTGAAAAATCAATAGCAAGATCATAGTAAATCCCAGCAACCATGACATATACTTCCATTCTTCCTTTGTCTAATCCAACACTTCGACCAGTCAAACAGCGAAGAAAAATACCAAAAAGAAAGTTCCAAATGCTTGGAAGGCTTGACTTCTTGAAGTCACTGATCTTGGTGAGTGGGGTTTGATGACCCATCTCGTTGAACATGTGAATGACTTGAGCATTTGTTAGATTATAGTATGGTGGAGAATTGGGGATTTCAAGAATTTGACAAAACAATGTCTTGGAAAGACGAACCTTCTTATCATTCACCAAGTTGAATGTAATCACATCTAGAGCTTTGCTATAGGTAGTAGTTGCACCAGCCATTGACAACCAGGACATCAGAACATCAAAGGCGTTGAACATAGCAGTGGCAGGACTTGAATGTTGAGGAGCAACAATCAATATCTTGAGTTCTTCTGGATACAACGAAACATCAGCCTCAACTTGATAGTTGGTGCTTTGAATCTTCATGATTGGTTGTTGAGATGATGCGTCGTCAGTGGTGTTGGATTGAAAAGCAGCCATTGATTAGGGTTTTGAGAAATTCTTGAAGAACAGAGAAATTTAAGGGCTTTGTGATCGTCTGAGAATCTGAACGCGTAATTATAAAAGGAGATAATAACTTCCTTTTATATGTAACCCCAATGGAATTTCTAACGGTTTCTTTAAGATTAAGCCATGTCTGTCCTTGAAACTTGCAACACTAGCCGTTATGAGTACCATGTCCGATAAAGTACCTTGAAAATCGGACAAAGTTTCCAAAAAGTCACATCAAACTGTTCATGGGTACCAAGTGGATAAGATCGAAAACCTTCGGCATGGAGGTTAGGCTCTTTCGTTTTTGGGTTTAGAAACGAAGTCATATGCTAGACTTGTTGAAATCATCAGCCTGAGTTGGTAATACTCAGAACCTCAAGCATTTTGTGAGTGTAGTGTGCCAATAGACTGAGATAAGAAGCAAGATAATGAAAATTTGGTATCTGTGATGTCAAAAAATAAAATTTCGACACAAAGCAGTTAAACCTTGGGCAAAGGTTGCTTCGTTAATTATCAAGAGAGATAATTAACAGCTTGTGTATTTTCCTGTGAATTACAATCGAATACTTGTAGAGAAGTATTGAAGGTCTTCTTTTATATGGCTTCGTGGGTGGCTTAAAAAATTTTCGTTACATATCAACCTAAACATAAGGTGAGTAATTGTAACAGAAATTACCTGTATGACCGGTGTAGTCAGGGACAAGTATGCTTTGGAAAAATATATTAAGTGACATAGAATTCAAATGAAACTCACCCGAAAATCATATTCAAGAAAAAAAAATGTTTGTTGGATCCTGTTGGGTAACAAACATCGTGGGATTCGAACATTTGATCAAGATCACTCAAAAGAATTGAATATGATTTGGAGTTTCGAAAGTTGGTACAGACTCGATTGTTTCATTAGATCTGGAACATAGTTCCCCGTTAATTCCTTAAATGAGTTCGATATTGTGGGTTTCACTTTCATCACGGTCTCATGATGTTAGATCATTAACACAGAATTTTTGATATGTCTAAGTCTTGATTGGTTTGATCAAAGACCTCTTGGACATATGTCATTGTGTGTGAACTGTGTTAGAATGTTGAGATGAAAAAGATTGGTTCACGAACCCACTTGTACCTCTGCTATTTTTGGACCAAGCAGAAAACTCTTAACTCATTTGAGAAGAGTTAGGTAGCTCAGTAAACTAATGTGAATACAAGCCTGATTGGGAAGAAATTTTCGTGATGAAAAATTTCATTAAGGCTTTCGAAATCAAACATTGAGTCAATGGACGCTTAGGTCAACATGCTGCAACATGCTTCTAGGGACATCCTAACTAGTACAAAGTGTCGAAAGAATACTTGACCCTAGAATTCCAAGCATGAACCTTGTAAAACATCCTCGGAATCTGTACAATTGAAGAAAAGACAAAGTACAAAATAACAAAAATCTTTTTGGATTTTATATTTTTGAAAAAAAAATATTTTTGTGATTTTTGATTTTTCGAAAACGAACACAAATTAACGAAAATCTTTTTGGCTTTTCATATTTTTCGAAATTAAAAACAATAAACGAAAATTTAAGTATGTACCAAATTAACGAAAATTTTCTTTCCCAAAATTCGAAAACGAAGCGTATCGAAGCGTGAATATTAACAATAACCTCTAAATGGTTAATACGAGATGTTTCTGAATCGTTCATCATTGCCTCTCATTCGACATATTTGCTTATCACCACTTTGTCATTCTTTCGAAATTAATCCTGAAACAGAACTTGCTTCAATCATTCCCAAACCTTGCAAAATTCTCACAAATGATTTTTCATCTAAAGGTTTTGTGAAAATATCAGCCAATTGATCAGTTGTTTTCACAAAGAGACCTTCAATGTTTCCATCTTCCACATGATCTTTTATAAAATGATATCGAAGAGCAATATGTTTGGTTTTCGAATGTTGCACAGGGTTGTGACAGATACTTATGGCACTTTGTGAATCACAATACAACAAAATTTTCTTCATGTTGATTGCAAAATCACGCAGTTGACTTTGAATCCATATGATTTGTGAAGTGCAAGCTGCAGCAGCAACATATTCAGCTTCTGCTGTTGAAATCGAAACACATGTTTGCTTTTTCGACTGCCAGCTTACTAACTTCCCATCCAGAAGTTGACAGCCGCCACTTGTGCTTTTTCTATCAAGATTACAACCTCCTAAATCAGCATCTGTAAAAGCTTGTATGAAGAATCCAGTTTTCGAAGGATACCACAATCCTAACGAAATTGAGCCTTTGAGATATCGAAAAATATTCTTCACTGCAGTGAGATGTGGTTCTCGAGGATTTGACTGATACCTAGCATAATTACAAACAGAAAACATAATGTCAGGTCGACTTGCGGTGAGGTAAAGTAACGAACCTATCATGCTTCTGTATAGAGTTAAATTAACTGCAGATTTATCTAACGAAGGTGTGAGCCTTGTTCCAGTCGCCATTAATACTCGTAATTTCGTGCTATTCGTCAATCCAAAATTTTCAAGCAGATTCTTGGTATATTTTTCTTGATTGATAAATATTCCTTCTCTGTTTTGATGAATATTTAAACCAAGAAAATTGTTGATTTTTCCCATCATACTCATCTCAAATTTGCTTTTCATCAAATTTTCGAATTCATTAGACAAAGCAGGGTCAGTAGAGCCAAACATAATATCATCAACATAAATTTGAACAAGCATTAGATTATCCCTAACTTTCTTTCGAAAGAGAGTGGGATCAACTGATCCTTGTTTAAATTTCGATTGTTTTAAGAAAGAAGTTAAAGTTCCATACCATGCTCTTGGTGCTTGTTTTAACCCATAAACAGCCTTATCTAATATATAGCAATGATTAGGATATTCTTCATTTACAAAACCTGGAGGTTGTTCCACATACACCGTCTCTTCGAGTTCTTCATTCAAAAATGCACACTTCACATCCATTTGATAAACATCAAAATCTTTATGAGCTGCATAGGCCAAAAATATTCGAACTGCCTCGAGTCTTGCGACAGGGGCGAAGGTTTCTTCATAGTCTATTCCTTCTTGTTCCGAATAACCTTTAACTGTAAGCCTAGCTTTATTTCGAACAATATTACCATCTTTGTCTGTTTTATTTTTGAAAATCCATTTTAACCCAACATTGCAACCTTAACTGTTTTATGTTCAATTTTCGAAATGAAAACGTTAAACATGCAAAATTCCTGATGAACATTAAGTACCTCATTCTTTGCACGAAGTTGAGCTCTCGTTAATACACCATCATGTGGATTTCCAAGAACTTGTTCCTTTGGATGATTTCTTGTCCATTTATCTAATGGTGGATATGCTGGATCAAAATCCAATGGTGCATCTTCGAACATTTCTTCATTTTCAGATCCTACAACAGAAACATTGTCATTTGAATCATGAAAATTTTCATTATGATCACTATTCGACATAATTGAATCATTTTGCTCCCCCTCAATATAATGTTCCCTTTCATTAGGATGCTCCCCCTCAACATCATTATCCAATCTCCTATATTCCCCCTCGAAAGAATGCTCCCTTTCATTAGGATGCTCCCCCTCAACCTGAGTTGTCGAATTCAAGTGCTCCCCCTCCACTTGATCATTTAGCATGCTTTCGCCATTTCTTGGAGAATTCGATGTTGAATTCAAGTCTGAAGCATTTTGGGTCATTCTCGAATTGTCAAAATGCTTTGAAACTTCAGGTATGCGATTATAGTAGCATTGACTTCAGCATCAGCTGCCATATCTGGAGTGCCAAAGATTAAATCATAATCAAAATCTGTCGAATTTGAAATTTCAGACTCAACATTTGATTCATTAAGAATTAGTTTGTGATCAAAACATTTTTCGACTTGTTTAACATAATAATCATCAAAGGTTAGATTAAATGTTTCTTCCACTTTGTGTGTCCGTTTATTCAAAACTCGATATGCAACCGAATTATGAGAATATCCCAAGAAAATTCCTTCGTCATCTTTGGACTAGAATTTCGAAAGATTATCCTTGAGATTCATGATAAAACACCTGCAACCAAAAACATGAAAGAATTTGACATTAGGTTTTCGGTTATTAAGAATTTCATCAGGAGTAATGTTAAAACGACGATGAATAAATGATTTGTTTTGAGTAAAACATGCAGTGGAAACAACTTCAGCCCAAAGATATTGAGGAAGATTCGCATATGTAAGCATTGTTCGTGCTGCCTCACAGAAAGAACGATTTCTTCTTTCAACTACACCATTCTGCTGAGGTGTATATGGTGAAGAGAAATTCTGCGAAATCTCTTGATCAACTAAACACGAATCAAGAAAGTTATTCTTAAATTCAGAACCATTGTCGCTTTTGATTTTTCGAACTTTGTTTTTTAAGATGATCTCTATTTTCTTGATAAAGTCGATAATTACTTGAGCAACCTCAGATTTTAACCTGAGAAAATAAACCCAAGTAAACCGTGAAAAATCATCAACAATAACTAAAATGTATCGTTTCTTGTTGAGTGTCTCAACAGTCGATGGTCCACATAAGTCAGTGTGAAGCAATTCCAAACGGTTCAACAATCTTTGAATCAATAACCACAGGATGGCCTTTGCGATGTTGTTTTCCTTGTTCGCAAGCTGGACATCAAGTATCATTATCAAATTTTAACACAGGCAAACCTCGGACAAGATCATCAACTACCAATTTGTTGATATTTCGAAAATTCAAGTGAGAGAGTCTTCGATGCCAAAGCCAGCTAACATCAGCTGACGCTTTCGAGAGTAAACACACTGAGGGTTTTCCAACGATTGGTTTGATATCAAGAGTAAACATGTCCCCATGTCGTTTGGATTTGAGCAAAACTTCTTTAGTGTTCACATTAGAAATGATGCTTCCTGCTTCATTAAACACCACTTGATTGCCAGTGCCCACAACAAGTTGTGAAACACTTATCAAGTTATGTTGAAGACCTTCGACATATGCGACTCTCTTAACAATAAACTTCTCATTCGTGACTTTGCCATATCCTTTCACCTGACATTTGTGGTTGTTTCCAAATTTAACTACTCCTGCATTCTCCAAACTTCGATAATCACGCAAATTCTCCTTCTTTCCAGTTATGTGACGAGAGCAACCACTTTCAATGTACCATTTATCATCATATTGCTCGTCACACAAAACCTGCAATTAATGAAAGAATTTAGGTACCCAAGGCTGTTTGGGTCCATGGTTATTAGTTTTGAAAACTTTGTGAAATGAAGAACCTAAAACCCAATCACAAGTGAAAGAATCAATTAAGTCGACATCATTAGGTAAAGGAGCAGAAATATAAGTTTTTGAAGGTTTAGGATTGTCACTGACATTCACCTTTTTGTTCTCAGTTTGTTTCTCAACATGTCTATCTTTCGAAACTGATTTCCATGTTTTCGCAGGAATATTTGATTCTTTAGAAGATGAACTTCCATTTGAAGAATCATTCAAATATTTCTCATAAGCTTCTCGAATTTGTTGTTGGGAAAACTTGCGAGATTGAAACATCTTTCCTTGTCCTTCAAGCCAATGGTCGATATTCTTCACATTTGATGAACCCTTTGTGTATGAAACTTTTGAATTCTGCTTCCTAGAAGGATTTGGAAAATTTGGGTTTTGTGGAGTGAAATCAACAGTAGATTTAGGACGAAAATTTTCAAATTGTCGATTTTTAACACTGTTTTCGACATTTGTGTTACATGAAAATCGATTTTGAAAATTCTTTGATTGAGTTGGTGGAGGATGTTGTTGTAAATTTTGATTTTGAGAAAATCTTGGTTGTGAATGAGGAGAAAATCTATTTGTGAAATTTTGATTTTGAAATTTATGTGATGAATGATTGAAATTTTTCGAAAATGATGTAGTGATTTGAGTTTTATCTTTCGAAAATTTAGTTTGTGAACTTGATTCAGACAATGATTGATTCATTTGAGCTGGATTTTTCTGATTGTCTGAATTTAACGAAGACTTTGTCTTAACAGATTTGAACTCTGTCTTTTCAGATGGTTTCTTTGTCAATCAATTTTGTTTCTTTCGAGATGCAAAGGTGTGCTAGAAAATTTTCTTTCGTGCTTGTCTTTTTGAAATTTCATTATCTTTCGAAAATTTGTCAATTTGATCTTTAAATTCTTTTGAATTGATTTTGACAACTTGTTCAGTTTGCTCCTCAATTTGTTTTGGAATTTCGTTTGAAACTTTTTGTTTTTCAATCCATTTTCTTTGAGGTTTTTGTCTTTGAAAAACATACGAATTCTTTGCTAGATTATTTTCGACAGTGCTTTGGTTTGAAAAGAATCCTTCGTCTGATGTGTTCTTGTTATCTTCTTCAACCATTTTGTTGAACTCCGGTTTAATGTTTTCGACATTTCCTTTTGTCACAAACACTTGATTTGGAAAAACAACATCATCTGAGCATTTGAAGTTCGAATACACCACTTGATTAGTTTCGAGATAATGAGCACCCTTTTCAGTCATCACTTTGTCGAATTTTTCAGTGTCACCATACACCTGATCAACAACAATTCGTGGAATTGCTGTTTCTTTCGAATCTTTACTTGTCGATGGTGATTTTTTCGAAACTTCATCATCATTTTCATCATCACTGCTATCAGTTTGACTATCTCTGACACTCACATGATCGAAATAAAAAACTTTCGAAGTTGAGGGTTTGTCAGTGATATTCTTAACCAACGAATCATTACACTTTTCTTTTCCTTTAGACTTAGAGGCAACATTAACGATAGACAACTGAGAACAATCAACATCCTCAAAATCACTAATTTCGCTAATATTATCATAATTATCTTCAATATCAGTAAAATTAGATTGAGAATCAGATGTCGAATTCTCAGTTCTTTTCAAAATTTTAATTTGTTCAGTTTTGGTCAAGGTATCATTTACAATATCAACTAATTTATTTGCATCAAGATATTCGTCAATTTTCACAATTCCATAAGCATATCTATCATTAGGAATTTTATCAAATTCTGCAATTGTTTTCTCACAATCATAAGAAATGTTATCAACCTTCTCTCTCTCGTAAGATACAAAATGTAATAACTTCCTATGTTGTTCCTTGCTTATATCAGATGAATGATGCAAAGCAGTTAATTTCGCATAAAGTCTTTTCGCAGAATTACAATATATGTTCCTTTGTGCTAACAACAGTTTTACTTCACTACTCAGTGAATCCCTATCACACATTATATTTGTAATATGTAACTCTAGACTTTCTACTTTCATTTTCTTGAAATCTAACTGCTTCTGAACCTCTAGTAACTGAGAAGTTGACTTCTTAGCTTCGTTACTAGCGGAGTTAACCAAAGTATCAAAATAAGCAACATTATCATCAAAAGCAATTAGTTCATAATCATATGCACTTAAAGGAATATTAAAAGATTGAAGACTAGAACGTAGCTTTGTTGTCATGGGTGATTTATCTCCTCCTTTGGTCATAAAACAACGACCAGTCACCGCTTCGTTACTTTCTTCCTCATACTTTGCATACATGGCACCATGCGTAGGATTACGCATTTCCTCATCATCCGAACCGGACGACCAAATCTGGTAAGTTCCTTCATCATCATCCTCACCCTTCGCTACCAGAGAAATTCCTTTCGTTTTTGCCCGAACTTCTTCTAAACGCTCCACATAGTATGCTTCGTCCTTGACTTTATTCTTCTTTTCATCTTTCTTACGAAGCATACAATCACTCGCCATATGATTAGCTCCGTGACAGTAGTGGCAATCAGTTCCTGAATCTCCTTTAAGTTTCTTCTCAGCTTTGGATTCATCAGTCTTTGCTTCATTTTTCTCAAACTTTTTATTTTCCTCACCAGCTGACTTTTTAACGAAACTTCCTTTGGCATCACCTTGTTTCATCTTTGGATTAAACGGTTTCTTGAAAAACTTCTTTGCTCGATTGTTCGAGTAAAATGCAACAGCTTCATCGTCCGAATTCACCACAAAACCTTCACTATCAGAATCTTCCTTTTCAACTGACTCTTTCTCATTAACTTTCGACATCAAAGCTAATGGTCCTCCAAGACTCATTTTCGATTCCTCAGCAATTTCATTTACTTCTCCTTCATGAGTTTTTAGTAGATTGTACAAGTCATTAAGTGTCGAAGTATCGAAACTCTGCTGAGTTTTCACCATTAACGTCACATTCCTCCATTCTTTGTGTAAGCCCATGATGAATGTCAAATTTGAACTCCATGGTTGTTCGAGTAATTCCATGGCGATTACATTTATAGATTAATTCGTTCAAACGATCATAGTAATCTTCTATCGATTCACCATCCTTCTGTTTGAAATCTTTCAATTCAATCAAACAACGTTTTACAGAATTGATCTTAGTCTTTTCACTTCCTTGAAACTTTTCTTTGAGATTGTTCCAGATGTCTTTTGCAGTTGTACAGCTTCTGACATAGTTGTACACAACATGAGGCAAAGCATCAGGCAATTCTCTTATACATCTTTTCTCAAGCTTCTTCAGTTTATCAGATCGATCATTAACACTTCAAATTTTAGATGAAGATCCAATTGCTTGAACATTTGGTGAAGGAGTACCATTTCTAGTAATAAATGACCAGAGCTCCTCATCCAGCCCGTTTAAGTAGTCTTGCATGCGATCAGCCCACTGATCATAGTATTCAGGGATGAGCATAGGAATCTTAGTTGAAGATCCTAGCAGATGAGAATAAGATGTCATTGAGTTCAAGTTGAAATTAGCCATGAACATACGGATGAATTTTTCAGAAAAACTTTAGAGTTTTTGGAAACAAATAGCTGAAACGATCAGATATTTCAAACAAAACACTCGATTCAACAAATCAGTTGCAGAATCGAATCACAACTGTAGATCAATAATGATTTTCAAAACAAAAGGCGCGGAAATTTTTGAATCCAGAAATTGATTCAAAAACCTTTTGATTCAGAATGAAAATCAGATCGCAGAGATATGATTCCTGCTCTGATACCAATTGATGATGTATTGAACCGAGTAATGAACGTAGAATCAGAGTAATGAGAATTATGAACACCAAGTGTAAATAAGATCTGGTTTCAGCTCAATTATGTTTCACAGTTACAAAGAGAGAATTGACAAGACAGACTCCCCAAAACTCTTATCTAACTCTAAGTAACGATTCCTATTTATAGGAAAACAGTAAAGCATACAAAAAATACTAAGGCTAGCATTCAGCTTCGACTAAAAGGTGCATTAGTAAATACATAATGAAACTAACGAAAGCATCTATTACACAGATTTCGACATATTACAACATATTTTCGACCTTACACTTAAAAATTCAAAATTCTTAAATATTTAAACCTTTATATTTAACCTTTTTTTTATAAATTAACTCATGTAATACATGGGTCTGACAACTAGCTTTATAATATGACATTCTATTTAATTATTCTATAGATATATTAGGGTACATGTAATATCACCTTAGAAAATTAATTAATATAATGATAGATATGTACGATATGCACTTGTGAGAATTCTTCACTCTCACTCTTGCAATGCTCGTAACCATGTTGATATGCTTTCAAGACAGTTCAAGATACTTAAAACAAAATATTCATTAATTAAATAAGAAGGTATTAATTTTGCATAACACAATGAAACCTTTAGTAAAAAAAAACTCGGGTCTTTCGATTATTCGTTTGGTCATCATTCGTCTGGTCATCATCAAAACAAACAAAATTCATAATTAAATACGAAGAAAATATTTTTTGTATAATACAATGAAACCGCTTGTAAAATACTCAGTTCTTTCGATCATTCTTTTGGTCATCATTCATTTGGTTATCATCAAAACAAATATAATTCTTAATTAGTACTGCAACTCACATACATTTACAAAACTTCGCATTCAGTCTAAAAAGGAAACAATGGTTGCTTATATATCACTTTTCTAAATCATGTTTCCTTTATCTTAATAAAACATTATCGAAATAACATTTAATAAAAAAACCAAGCAATTGACATTATAAACTTGTTAATAAAAACAATATTGTTTCACTTAAGAGGTCTGTTAATACTTTATAATAGAATTATTTATTTCAAATGATGGAAAACGCAAGTTAGCCCGAGGTTTATGCCTAGTAGGACCGAATACATAGTACATATATGTGTTTTAAATCAAGAGAGAGACCATTCTCTCTTAAGCAACAATTTAAGCTCAGGAATGTGATTTTGAGGCAACGCTATGCTCATTGTTAACCCATCGGTTTGATCTTTTCGAGTTGGAAAAACCAACACAACACCTTCATCTCCAACATTATCAATAGCACAACTTACATAAACTGGTGTATTTCCTCTTATATCTAAATCATAGAGTGGGGTATCCTGTAAATCCACAAAAGTCAAATTTGCTCCATATATCAAAAAGTCCGGGAATCCACCATCAGATTCCATTGCTTCTTCGATATCCCTCCTCTCATCCACACCTTGATTCATAAGAAGCAACCCAAGTTCCATCAGACTGGATTCTTCCACAGAAGCATTTGTTTTTACCACCTTAATTGATTGAGCTTTGTTTGTGATAATCCCTTCGAATGGAATTTTTGATTCACGTTTGCATATTGTCACCATGTTCACTTCGGACCCGTGTTTAACCTTGGCTATACATTGCCAAACCACAGTGCAAATTGACTCGAAGGGTGGAATCTGTTGATGGTTTTTATCTCCGCATATCTTTGACTGCAAACGGGTTAACTCAGGCCAAGAAAGATAGAAAGAGTAAGTTTCAATTTTTGTGTCATTTGGAGTGGCCCACGTATCTCCAAGTGGGCCGACCCGTTTTATGGCAAGCAGATCCTGTAATGGGATTTTCGGGTTATGACCCTCATTGTTTGTATGAGCCATAGAAAGTGGTTTGGCGGGAAATTGTTGCCTAGTGGCTTGGCCCCATAGGTTAAGAAAGCCAGCGGCAGAAAAAGCATCTCCAAGTACATGAGCCCAACTTATTCCAACTGATGTCCCTCCACATGCAAACTTGGTTAACTGCATCATAATAACCATGCATGGTTAATTAAATTCATATTTATGTAACCACGTTTGGTGTTTTTCTTAACGTATAACAAAATGGGTTACTAAACGAAATATGCAACGGCATTCATTCTAGAGACAATATTTACAACATTGCAACCAACAAATCAGTTATCTCGGCCAAAAGTTTTAAGTAACAATGCTCACCGTTTTCACCAGTTTAAACAAAAATATTTCAGTTTTTATTTTTATGTTATTTGCATGAAATATAGAACTACGCCTAAACTGATTAGATAGCTAGGTTTAATAGAAATATGTATCGTTTGGTATAACATAAAATATCGTTAATTAAGTATTTCATATAAAAACTTAAAAGCTATTTTGTTATACATGAACCCGGAAAAAAGGTTTTTCACATAAATGCATATTTAACCTTAACATATAAGAGCGACGCTTTTTTGACTTTATAAGTTATATGTGTGAGTATCATTTGGATATTTTGTGTAATTGGAACTTACATGTGAGTTAAGGGGCTTCGTAATTTGTATATTAATACATGTTTGGGTATGTGCGGAGTGCCTAGTGGAAAAATCGAATTCTTGAGGGTGATTATGGTAAATCTGATTAAGATCGTCAGTTTTGGAAACCATTGATTTCCTCATTGATTCCGGATTTCCTTGATTTATTTCCAAAGATACCGATGACGGTCGACCCTAATACGAAACCTACATATCGTTTTCTATATAAACAACTATTCTTTTCAGAAGAAGGGATGACCTTTTAGCTCTCGTTTTTCTTCATAAAAACTCAGAATCTTCTAGCAATTTGACTTACGTTTTTATGCACAGATGCGTAATAGTCCTCTTGTGATTATCTTAGGTTGAGTTTCTTGTAACCCGGACATATGAGAGAAATATCAGTTCGGAAAGTGTTTACACAATGTAAAGGGTATCCAGATCTCCACTATAAACCTTACCTAATTTCTAACACATCAAACATTATTGGATTTTCAAAAGCTCCTATCTCTGTTATAAACATTAGGAAGATATAGGTGTCAACATCTAATAAACATGAAAAATATGTTTGAGGCGTAAAGATAACTACTTAAGATACGCGTCGTACTAATTTTGATTTGACTAACTATATTACCACACTTGTCACTAATTATATGGAATAACCCCATTACACGAAAACGACAACATGAAAGACTCAAAGAGATTATGAATATGATATTTTTAGACTAATCATACTCGATAGTGGAGATAGTAGCAATAAATGCATAGATAAAAGTTTCGCAAGCAAATGTAAGAGTAAGCATTTATTAGACGGTTTAAGTAGTTGAGTATTATGAGAACGACTGGCAGATCATAACTTGGACCCGTGTTTGGTTACAATTATATCATTTCTTTAACATACATTATATTATTATATTACTAGTTTGACTAAGACAGAAAAATATAAACTCAACCAGTTACTAGTATTCGATTTGATTCTCGGTTCTTATATTACAACTTATTTATTTTTTGATTTTATTTTCCGGTTCGAGTTGGTTTTGGTTCTAAACACCTTTTTAAATAGCACATTTTGTATTAGAACCGAACCGAAAAGGTACTGAACCGGAACTGAAACCGGTTGGAACCGGTTAGTTGTATTTGGTTCTTAATTTACGACTTATTCAATTTTCAATTTTTCAATTCTGGTGGGTTCGATCTGGTTTACATGCCTATGATGGAGTGATGTAGCAGTGAGTGGGTCTCGTGAATACCACACCCAGTGGGTGAGAAGGTGTGTGGTGAACCGTGAACCCTTGAGAGTAAAAGGTGATCATTTTTTATCGATGAAAGAAATGAACATATAATGAAGGTGATATTACGTGGCGTTGAATTGACGAAAAAAATTAAAAGAAATAATAGCTTACACCTTCAATATAAACAATATATTTAATAGGTATGTAAGTTATTATATTTTGATCTTATCAATAACAAGACCACTAATGGAGATTATAAAACATATGTTCTTTAAAAACTGTTTAAGATAGTGTATTCAAAAGTTTTTATTTTTTCACAGGGTTTTCAAATATTGAATTATATTTCATAATTTTTCTAAAGGTTTTATTATGTTTTATATTTGCCGTCATTTTTTTAAAGATATAATTTTAAATATATTCAAGATAATATTATACTCTCTCAAATCTTTTAGTTATATATGAGATACAATGCCACAAGCACACTACACATTAGGGGTGTTCAAGGTTCGGTTCGAAACTGTGAAACCGGTCAAACCGGACATCGGTTTGGTTTCACGGTTTGGATTTCTCTTTACGTTTTGACTTGTAGCTTCAAACTTTCGAAACCATAGTGAACGGTTTGGTTTGCGGTTATATATAATCTCAAATGTTTGATAGGGAAATAGTGTGCTTATTTGAATGGAAAAAGGAAATATGAATTGCAATTGTACTTTTATACCATCCCACGTCGACGAATGTAAGGAACATTGATGGTTTTGTTTTTATAAAATAAAAGTCATACGGTGTTGCTTCTTGTAGTTTTGTGGGACTTGCTTTTGCTTGGGTACCTACTAAAACTTGTTTATGTTGCTAGAGCTCTAGCCGAACCTAGAATTTTCTTTTTAAAGAAAATCCTGTTTTTTATCCGGTTCAACTTGTTTTTTATTGTTGTTTTTTTGTAATAGTCTAATGTGCTTGACTTAAATGATGCTAAAAAGCCCAAATTGTGAGACCAAACTGGAGCCAAACCGTTAGTATCGGTTCGGTTTGGTTCAGTTTTAAGTTTCAATCGTTCGGCTTCGGGTTTCGATTGGCAAAAAAATCGTTACTAACAGTTTTGCTTCGGTCTGACCTAAAAACTGAAAAAACCAGACCATGAACACCCCTACTACACAACTTGAATAGTAAATAATAAAAACTCAAGAGGCAAACCTGCATTAAAACTAGTGGAGAAAAAGGCAAGTCGGGACCAAGGACTTGGTTAGTGACAAGAAGCTTGTGTCGTGAGTCATCTTTTGACTCGAGCCACTCATCAAGGCTCATTTTGCATCGAGCCTCGATCAACCGAACCCCACAGTCATTGCACTTGATATAAGGTCTACCTGAGTCAGCCCTCCTTAAACGACCACAAGGGACAAAGGCATGGCATGTCCAATTGAACAAGGTTTCCTTAATGTTGATGATGGTTAACCCTTCGAATGCTGGGCTTCTGAAATAGTAAACGGTTTTGAGGTAGTGAAGCTTCATGGCCAAGTCCATGCCAGTTAGCTCTTGAACCACACCATGACCAGATACGCGCCCTGGTCCAACCGTAGAGATCTTGATGTCATAAATCAAGCTTTCATCTTTTGACAACACCATTTTTGTGTAGGTTGAAAAAAGAGTATGGATGAGAGATCTTGTATGTTGGGTTTGGTATGATGTGTGTGTGTGTATATATATAGACAAAACTGCCCACTTATCTGCCTTTTTACTCTAGTATTTTTAGGTGTTCATGGTTAATAATTCAAAGATATATAGATATGATTGATGGTGTACAGTTGTACCTTAAAAACTTATGGTACAAAAATTTGATTTACGTTAAAAACATACATACATACATGTTTCATATTACTAACCTGGTAATTAGTCAATGATTTTAAGTTTTAAAAATGCTACATTTAGAGGGGAAATGTTATAAAAAGGACGTCAGGCGGTGTCAACCGCTAAAATGTTAAAAGGATAATATAAAATAAGTTAAATTTTGGAAAAAGATTATGCTTAAAAAACGTTAAATAGGAAAACCTGAAAGAAAAAAAAATATGCGAAGACAATTATCATAAGTAGAAAACATGCAATTCTTAAGATAAAATGAAATAGAAAGCGTATTATGCTTTTGGACATACGACAGTATTATTTGCGATAATAATTACTACTTGAATTTGGTAATTATGAATTTGTATTGCAAGATTTTATTTTATCTGTTATGAGTTTAAAAAATTATGATTAATTGTTTATTTAAAAAGATAGATCGTTTATCTGATTAAATGCTACAAGACGAAACGAATATTGTATTAGTTGACCAATCTGTCATTTCAAAAATTGAGTTTTTTTCATAAAAGCGAACTATTATTAATAGAGACGGATTTTGAAATATTATGGGGCATATATGTTTTAGATCAGGTCAAAATAATCGGTTAGGTATAGCTGTCTTTTCTATTTTAATTTATTGTTTTGTTTTTTTAAGAGCAACTTCAGCAACCAAAAATTATAAATGAGTTATAGCCAAAAGAACATTTTACATCCAACTTTCCCGGTTTATTTTAAACTTTTTCCTTTTATTACACGTCCAAAAACAAAGGAAAAAAATGATAATATCATTAAAAATATCCGTTTTTTAAGGTCAAGTGGTTCCACCAAGTCTCAACCTGACTCCAAATAGCAACAATACATGGGCAATTAGGCTCGACTAGAATGGACTCACCACCCCTCTTACCAAGCAATTTGTTAAATATCAAACACCATTTCTTATGACTGGTTAAAGAGGTGTTAAAAATGGGTCGCCAAACAAGTAACGAGAGGAGAAATGAGAGAGAAAATATATTGGTGGATTATGATTGGTTTATAGCTATTGTTTTCTTTTTTTTTCTTTTTTTCCTTCAAAATAAACCATATTAATTTAAAACACCACCACTCCTTATGAAATGCTAAGAAAAAACATGCTAGTGAGTTGGCACCAAAAAAATGATGTGGCACCACAAAAAATGATGTGGCGGTATGCTAAGGGTGTTGCCACTCCCTTCAGCCTTAACAAACATATGTTCTACTACTATCCCACAAAGAACAAGGAAGAGTATCCATATCAATACAGTTATCGGGAAGGTCCGCCCGTATAGAAATTACTACTATCTCACAAAGGACAAAGAAGATGATCCATATCAATACAGTTGTCGGGAAGGTTCACTCGTATAGAAATTCCTTTTAAAAGAAATTCACCAAAGTAGAATGTCCAGCAATGTCCAGCTTAGCTTTATAGGAACATAGTTACTCCACTTAGTTTGAACATGGTAATAACTATTTGGTTAAAAAATAGCTTCAAAAACTAAAATATAGAAATGGAAGCATTTTAAATTTTGAATAATATATACAAGTTTATACACACTAAAGATATCTTGCAAACAAATAAAAGATTAAAACAATCATAGAGGAAAAAAGATAACTACTTGCGATTAGCATAAAGAAACCAATATTACCAAAATGGGTAAGGGACTTTGGTTTTAATCCACATTTAAGCAACCATATTATTTTTGTACACATTTGACTAATAAACTTGTTTGATGTGCTCATAATAGGGTAATCAACCATATAACTTTTTGAACAAGTCAAAATAGGTAAATGGTCAAACATATATGAAAAAAAAGCATGATTACCTAAATTTGGACAAAAACCAAAGTTCGTTACCATTTTGGGTCATTAACAATACTTTCAACCTCCATAATAACTATTGGGTTTTTATTTGAAAATAGTTTCAAAAATTCCAAGATAACAATTAAAAAAGTTTTACTCCCTCCGTCCCAAATTGATAGTCCACTTTTGACTTTTGAAGTCTTTTTTCTTCAACTTTGACCTTAAATATTTTTATTTGTGTTATATATTACTTGATAAAACTTATAACAATGAAAAAACATTTAAAATACAATCCATTCATATATTTTGCATCAAATACTATCTATCAAACACAAAAATATTTAAGGTCAAAGTTTAAGAAAAAAGACTTCAAAAGTCAAAAGTGGACTATCAATTTAGGACGGAGGCAGTAATTTTGAATAACATAAACAAGTTTATACCCACCAAGTATCCTCTTGCAAACAAATGAAAGAAAAAAAATCATAAAGGAAAAAAGATAGCAACCTTTCTTCACTCTGAGTCCTCAAACGAAGGCTTGGATGTTGACGAAGAATGTAGAGTACAAAGAAGAACTCCTCCAAATTGTGACACCAATAATAACCAACTAGATAAGATGCTAGTGTTTTACTCTTAAGCTTTAAGTTAAAACTATGTAATTATTTAATGAGGGTTTTAGGAAAGTATTCCACTAACACTTTAGCAAGGGAGAATAAGAGAAAACAAGAAGATATCCACAACAATAGGTGAACCAAATAAGTGTCAAGTGAAAGCATTAAAACCTTTTCTTATTACACATTAGGCCTTAACCCTTTCAGTCATGTCATGCCTCTTAATTATATTTTAATGTCATGCTTGTATAGCATGTGCCCCATACTAAAATAAGCAAAAGGTCGTTCTTCTTTTTATCTAGCAAGTCATGGTTATATATATATATATATATATATATATATATATATATATATATATATATATATATAAGAATAGTATTTTTTTTTATAAATTCCTTCTTATTCTTTATGTCTTATAAAGCCTTATCCATTTCTCTAAAAGACAAAAGTTTTTCTATTCCCAAAAGATATGCATGCCTTAATAAATCATTCCTTATGATATACTATGATACTTGATATTGACATTTATTATTTTAATAAGATAAATAATTTTCAATTATTTATAAGAGTTATGAATAGTTATTAAGAATGAAATTCTTATAAATAATCTATCTATTTGTATCAAGTTGTTGTTAGTGTGACCCTTTAGGATTATAAGTTATTAGTAATATGATTCTGATATAACTCCTGATCATAAAGATCTTTTAATCTCCCACTTAGACCAGACTCGTCATAGATTGATAAAGAAAGATATGAAAGTCTAGCGACATTTCATTTCCCCTAATAACACATGCAAAAGTTCCATTCCGTCAACTACAAACTCCCTAAGAGATCACAAATTCAACTTATGTATAAATTAAGTTATCAGTTATCCCTTTTTCACAGACATCATGTTGAGCAGACTGCAATCAATATCATTTCGTGTTCAACTTTTGATAAGATGCCTTAGATGTCTAACTCTCCACACATAAGAGGAACAAATCACATCTTGACTACATACGCCTCTCCTATAGTTTATACTATACCTAATATTAGTCATTATAATTGTTTGGTTAAAGAAAAATATTTGACCATATCAAAGTATATAATTCCCTAAACTCAAGTCCCAAATATGTATCTCAAGTATTAAGGATACAAATATATTTCATTTATCAAGTATCAATTATGATAATGATCCATGAAGTGATCTAGAACGAGTTAGGTCCAATACTTGTTCTCTAATAAGCACCTATGACCCTGGTTATGAAAATTTGTTAACCAATCCAATTCATATTAGTCTTACTTCATTAATGTTCTCAAAACAACGAACAACTATGAATATCTAAAATAATTAAATCACTCAAGGATTAAACATGTGAATATATAAGACAACAATTATTTAATGAAAAGATCATATTCTATATATATCATAATCATTACGATAGTTGATGGTTATAACATCCCAATATTAAAAACTAAATCAAGATCAAATCCTATCACTAAAATAGAAATGTCATATCCCTCTAGCATGACCCTCATGTTTAACTTATGGAAGAGACTTTGTGAATGGTTCAACCAAGTTTTGATCTATGCGTTCTTTGCGAAGACAAATATCCTCACTTCTAACTTCATCACAAATGTAGTTGAACCAGGAGGTGATTGTGCTTGGTCCTCTAATGTGACTTGGGTTCCTTTCCTAACGTAATGACACCCTTATTATCACAGTAGATCCCCTGGGGATCCTGAATGGAAGGAACAACCCCAAGATTCTCAATGAATTTCTTCATCTAAGTAGCTTCCTTTGCAGCTTCCGAAGCAACAATATATTCTGATTATGTAGTGGAGTATGCTACAACCCTCTTCTTAAAACTCTTCTATGAAACCGTACCTCCATTGATAATGAATACATACCCTAATTGTTACTTACAATCATCCTAATTTGTTTGGAAGCATCTATGTAACACTTTACACCAAACTTCCATAAACAAGGAATATATCATCTTTAGTTTTTATTAAGTACTTTAGAATGTTCTTTACAGCCATCCAATGACTTTTTCCTTGATTTTGTTTGTATCTGCACGTCATGCCCAAAGCACAAGATACATCAGGTCTAGTTCATAACATTACATACATGATGGATCCAATATTTGAAGCATATGGAACGCCATTCCTCTTCTCTAGCTCATCTTTTTTACTAGGACTTTGAGATGAACTCAAAATCATAACATTTCTCATTTTCACGAACCCTTTCTTAGAGTATTCTATCTTGCACTTCTTCAAGAATTGTCAACATATGCACTTTGACTTAAGCCTATTAATCGCGTTGATCTATCTCTATATTTCTTAATCCAAAGAATATAAGTAGCCTCTCCTAAATCTTTCAATGAGAAGCACTTTTGGAGCCAAGACTTATGTCATCTACAAACTAAACTAGGAATGTCATTGTACTCCCACTAGTATTCTTGTAAAAACAAGTGCCATCTTCGTTCTTGATAAAACCATGCTTTGTGATTTCATCATCAAAAAGAATATTCCATGATTAAGATGCTTGATTAAGTCCATAAATGGATCTCTTAAGTTTACATACTTTATTATGATGTTTTTGACTAACAAAACCTTCATGTTCAACCATATAGACATATTCTAACAAGTTTCCATTAACAAAAGTGGTTTTTGACATCCATTTGCCATGTCTCATAGTCATAATATGTGGTTATAGAAAATAATTGATGCGAATTTGGATGGTGATCCTCCAATTTCTATGTCCAATCCGAAGTCAGTTGCGTTTGATGGTAAGTTGCAATGGGAAGTGAAGCGATCAGTCCCGAAATCGGAACAAGGAATGGATGGCGAGGCATTGTTGATACGAATTGGGAAGGCGTTTCAAATTGCAAGTATGTAGGAGTTGGATTGTGATTGGTTCCAATTTCCTTTAGTTGCGAAAGCTAGAATATAACTGCAATACGATGCGATTGCAAAAGGGTTACAATTGGTTGCGAACAAATAGGCAGATTTTGAGTCGTTGTTACGGAATGCGAACGACTGTGATCGAGTGCAATTGGGTGCGAACGATCGCAACCTATCATATTTATTTGGTGGTCGTTGTGATCCAGGTAATAGCGGTGAGGTTCGGTTCGTACTTGCATGTGACTCGATGCGAAGGGAGAGTCTGGATACGAGGGGGGCGAATGGATGTGACGGTTGTCTCGGTTCCAATGAGATATTTGGATACAATAAGTTTGTTAGATGCGAATGAGTGGTTGTCCCGAGGAACTTGAAAGCGAGGCTGGTGGAATGTGAAGGGTCTGTGGTTGTGGCGAATGGCTTTAGGACTCGGTTCTACTTTACACGTGGCATTATCCTAGACGCCTTGGAAGTGTAGTCACCTTTTCCACTTCCCTAAACATTATCTTCCCAAGACTACTTTTATTACTTTTATTATTCTTTTATTTAGTGTTTTAATAAGCCATTAATTGGCGTAGTAATTAGGTGACTTGTAGGTTATATATATCCATGTCTATCATTTGTAAAATAGTGTGACGTCGAAAATATAAAGTTGAACTGTTGTTTATTAGATTTGTTGCGTACAATTCGAAATTGGCCTTTTTTGGGATGCTTTTCCATATTCTTTTCTTGAATTCAAGTTAATAGGTCTTAACTTGTTTTCATCGAACTCAAATCAATAGGTCTTGGTTTTTTTTCACCGAAGTTTCAAGCATAGGTCTAGTTTCATCTTCATACTATCTTTTTATTGTTCTTGTCATTTAACCTTTGTTCTTGTCTTTCATTCTTTGTTCTTGTTTATTTGTGTTATTCCGCTGCAAATTTGATTCCAAGCTCCAATTTTCAAGTCAATTTTGGCGATGGAAATCCGATTTGTATTGTGGACTCTTGGAGTGGTAAAAATATGCATCAAATGGTCTCAGTGCTACAAGTTCCCGCGTGACCAGAAGTGTCTATCAGAGACCAAAGTTCTTGCAGAGTATTGTTGATTGATTCCAGTTGCTATTGCAGTTTTAAAAAAATAAGAAGAAGAAAAGAAAATTTTTATGTCGAGTTTGTCAAAGATGAATTTTCTGGTTTAGAATGTCTCCAATGAGTGAGGAATCAGAATTCATGGATGTTTACTTCTCGATTTTGTTGAACAATCGTCAACTCTTTCTGGGCATGTTAGGTGAAGACCAAAATAGTCATTTCAGTGACACCAATTCTGTTGATGAAGATTTTGTTCCCATCTATGACACCGATAGAGAAGAGGAATTCGTTAGAGGAATTGATGAAGAAACTAAAGAGGAAGAGGAAATGGAAGAAGAGGAAGAAGAAGATTCTAGTCCCATCTATGACACTGATGGGGAAGGGGAATTTGTTAAAAAAATAAATTTAGTAACCGGGGAAGAAATTGTTGATGAAGACCTTCAAGAATTGAGGAAAATTCCTTTCAAAGGGGCAGGGTTTGATGCGAATTTGGATGGTGATCCTCCAATGTCTATGTCCAATCTGAAGTCAGTTGGGTCCAATGGTAAGTTGCAATGGGAAGTGAAGGAATCAGTCCCGAAATCTGAAAAAAGGAATGGATGGTGAGGCATTACTGATACGAATTGGAAGGCGTTTCAAATTGCAAGTCTGAAAAAGTTGGATTGTGATTTGTTACAATTGCCTTTAGTTGCGAAAATAGGAATATGATTGCAATACGATGCGCTATTAGAATTGGTTGTGAACGAATGGGCAGAGTTGGAGTCGTTGTGACGAAATGTGATCGAGTGTGATTGGGTGCGAACGATCGTAACCTGTCATATTTATTTGATGGTCGTTGCGATCGAGGTTTTAGCGGTGAGGTTTGGCTTGCACGTGATTGCGACTCGATGCGAGGGAGAGTCCAGATGCAAGCGGCAAATGGATGTGAAGGCTGTCTCGGTTCCAATGGGATATTTGGATAAGATGGTTTTCTTAGATGCGAATGAGTGGTTCTCCCGAGGAACTAGGATGCGAGGCTGCTGGAATGAGAATGTGTATGTTGGTGGAGAATGGATTTGGGACTCGATGCTACTTTACATGTGACATTATCCTAGACGACTTGGAAGTTGTAGCCGCCTTTTCCACTTCCTAAAAGTTATCTTCCCAAGACTACTTTTATTATACTTTTATTTAGTGTTTTAATAAGCCATTAATTGGCATATTAATTAGGTGACTATTAGTTTCTTTTATCCGTTATTTTTGTAGGCTATATATAGCCATGTCTATCATTTGTAAAGAAGTGTGATGTTGAAAATATAAATTTGAATTGTTGTTCATTAGAGTTATTGCGTACAATTCGAAATTGGTCTTTGTTGGGACGTGTTTCCTGATTCTGATCTTGAACTCAAGTTAATAGGTCTTAACTTGTTTTCACCAAACTCAAATCAATAGGTATTGGTTTGTTTTCACCAAAGTTTCAAGCTATAGGTCTGGTTTGATCTTCATACTATCCTTTTATTGTTATTCTTATTTATGCTTTGTTCTTGTCTTTCGTTCTTTGTTCATGTTTATTGTGTCATTCGACTGCAAATTCGATTCCAAGCTCCAGTTTTTAAGTCAATTTTGGTGTTGTAAATTCGAGTCGCATTGTGGACTCTAGGAGCGGTCCAAATACGCATCAAATGGTATCACTTCTAAAAGTTCATGCATGACCAGTAGTTTGTATCAGAGACCCAAGTTCTTGCAAAGTATTGTTGATTGATTCTAGTTGTTGTTGAAGTTTAAAAAAAAAACATTTATGTCGAGTTTGTCATAGTTGAATTCCTGGTTCAGAATGTCTCCAATGAGCGAGTAATCAGAATTCATGGGTGTTTACTTCTCGATTTTGTTGAACAACCATCAACTCTTTCGGGACATGTTAGGTGAAGACCAGAATAGTCATTTCGGTGACACTGATTCTGTTGATGAAAATAATGTTCTCATCTATGACACCGATAGAGAAGAGGAATATTTTGGAGGAATTGAAGTAGAAATTAAGGAGGAAGAGGAAATGGAAGAAGAGGAAGAAAAAGATTCCAATATCATCTATGACGCTGATGGGGAAGGGGAATTTCTTAAAAAAAACATAAATTTAGTAACTGGGGAAGAAATCATTGATGAAGACCTTACGGAATTTAGGACAATTCCTTTCGATAGGGGAGGGTTTGATGTGAATTTGGATGGTGATCCTCCAATGTCTATGTCCAATCTGAAGTCAGTTTGGTCCGATGGTAAGTTGTAATGGAAAGTGAAGGAATCAGTCTCGAAATCGGAACAAGGGAATGGATGGCGAGGCATTACTGATACGAATTGGGAAGGTGTTTCAAATTCCAAGCCTGGAGGAGTTGGATTGCAATTCGTTCCAATTTCCTTTAGTTGCGAAAGCCGGAATATGACTGCAATGTGATGCGCTTACCAAGGGTTACAATTGGTTGCAAAGGAATGGGCAGAGTTGGAGTCGTTATGACAGAATGTGAATGACTGAGATCGAGTGTAATTGGGTGCGAACGATCGCCACCTGTCGTATTTATTTGATGGTCGTTGCGATCTGGGTTATAGCGGTGAGGTTCTGTTCGCACTTGCTTGTGACTCGATGCGAGGGAGATTCTGGATGCGAAAGGGTGAATGGATGTGAATGTTGTCTCAGTTCCAACGGGATATTTGGATACGATGGGTTTCTTGGATGCGAATGAGTGGCTGTCCCAAGGAACTTGGATGCGAGGCTGCTGGAATGCGAAGGGTATCTGTTGGTGGTGAATGGCTTTGGGACTAGGTGCTACTTTACACGTGACATTATCCTGGACGCCTTGGAAGTTGTAGCTGTCTTTTCCACTTCCCTAAACGTTATCTTCCCAAGACTACTTTTATTACTTTTATTATTCTTTTATTTAGTGTTTTAATAAGCCATTAATTGGCATAGTAATTAGGTGACTTTTAGTTTCTTTTATCCGTTATTTTTATAGGCAATATATAGCCATGTCTATCATTTGCAAAAAAGTGTGATGTCGAAAATATAAAGTTGAACTGTTCTTTATTATAGTTGTTGCGTACAATTCGAAATTGGTCTTTGTTGGGACGCGTTTCCTGATTCTGATCTTGAACTCAATTAATAGATCTTAACTTGTTTTCACCGAAATCAACTCAATAGGTCTTGGTTTGTTTTCACCGAAGTTTCAAGATATATGTTTAGTTTGATCTTCATACTATCCTTTTATTTTTATTTTCATTTATCCTTTGTTCTTGTCTTTCGTTCTTTGTTCTTGTTTATTGTGTTATTCCGCTGCAAATTCCATTCCAAGCTCCATTTTTCAAGTCAATTTTGTTGTTGGAAATCCGAGTCGTGTTGTGGACTCTTGGAGCGGTCCAAACATGCATCAATAATATCCTAATTGATTTAATCATAACAATTGGAGAAAAGGCCTCATCATAGTTACTACCATAAGTTTGAGTGAAACCTTTTTCAAAAAGTCTTCCTTTATATGTGTGTAGATTACCATTCATTTTTAGTCTTCTTCTTGAAGACCCACTTTCTTCCTACAATTTTACTATAGGGAGGAAGATCAGCCAAGTCCCATACTTGATTTTCATACATGGATTTCATCTTATCATTCATGGCTTAACCTATTCTTCATATTCAAAAGTGACACAACAGTGTGGTAGTTGATGGGTTCATCGGAATCCATCAAGAAACATTCTTCAATGAGAATCCATATCTCTTAGGTTCATGACAAATTTTATCAAATCTGTGAACGCCTGTGTTTGATCTTTATTAGTCAATTTTGATTTGTATGAGAGAGGGAGAGAGTATTGCTTACCTCGAGGTGTATGTTTGTGAGATATATATAGTTGGAAACCCCTTTACCTTGGTGAGGAAGGTATGATTTAAGGTACTTCTTTTCTTTGGATGGAGTAACTTGATTGTGAATTGTTCATTAGGAAGGATCACAAAGTTGTACCTCTTGTCTTGGGAATGAGCAATCTGATTGGCCGAGGCTGGACCACTTGTTCTGTGGATAAACCTAGTTGGTCGAGGTCGAACCACTTCGCCGAGGCTGAACCTGATTGGCTGAAGCCGGACCACTTGTGCTGAGGATGACCTGGTTAGCCGAGGCCGAACCTGACTGGCTTAAGTTGAACCACTTATGTTGAGGATGAACCTAGTTTGTCGAGGCCAAACCTGATTAGCTGAACCATGTTTGATGAACCATGTTCGCCCGTGTCAGGAAAAAGGTCCGATCATAGATATATGTCATCACCAAGCAAGAGTAAACCACTTCAAGATGCTAGTCGTCACTTGTAAATTATACTTCAATTCTTAAGCATTAAAGAGCTTATACCAAATAAGCCTTAAAAGGAGAAGCATATTAATCACTTAATTCTTCACTACACCATGTAAGATGGAAGAAGGAAGAAAGAAGAGAGCACCTAAGCTCTCGTTTTTTTGGGAGAGAAAAGAAGAGAGGAAAACATGCAAAAAACTAGCTATTTTTTCTTCCATACTCTTATTCATATTCTAACATGCATGAGATATGGATCATACCATCATTTGATGAAAGAGCCATATTTTCATACAAAGCATGGGTGAAGGAAACATTAAACACTCAAGCACCCATTCCCCTTATATCATTCACGGATTTGGAGAAGGGCGGGTTTTCAATGCATCTCTACACTAGATTTAGGCAACGAAAGCATACAAAAACAATCCTAGTATACATGCACTCTAGATATAGGTTTTACTATTATAGCAACATACTTTCAAAAGTATGTAAATAAACTTATCAAAAGGGACAAGAATACCAACCTTTAGGACAAAATCGTATTTGCCCATGACCACTTGTAGATCTTGAACTCAGTTGTTGCCCTTGGAAGAAATAACATGCAAAGTAGGAATGCCTCTAATGCCTCACCCTCAAAAGACTAAAACCCTAAAGTATTTAAAAGAGAGGAGAGAGGGCCATTAGAATAAAATTCTCAATATTAGGAAGGTTAGGAGTGAAAATCTCAAGGCTCTAAGGGTGTATTTATAGTTGAGATAACTTGCAGGCAAAGGTGTTTTGAATCAATTAAATAATTAGATTTAATCTAGATTTAAATCATTTCCTTATTTTTACATGGATTGATTCTGGAAGCCTCCAAGACTCCACAAACCATACACACTCATTAGGGTTTCTAGAATGCTCATCTTGTTCAACTTTAGAAAAGTTAACATCCAGTCCCTGCACCTTTAAACAATTCCTGATTAATTCTAATTAATTCCAAATTAATTAAAACTTATTTGAAACTAATTTTAACAAGTATTTAATTAATTTATCAAGCTATGATAAATTGTTAACTATTTATCTCACTCTCTTAAATCCTTTCTAGCTATTTTAGCTTTTGAGGGCAACCTAAAAATGACTTTGTTATTATTCCCAAAGTTATACTAATTTAGTTATGACATTGGACACTTATTTCTAACATGTGGGTCCAAGATCTGTCTTTCACTAATGTATACAACTAACATATACTATGTAACATTTAAATGAAATGCAAAGGGTCCAAATAAATGTACATGATATATATATATATATATATATATATATATATATATATATATATATATATATATATATATATATATATATATATATATAACCCGTGAAAACCACGGTTATAAAATTAATTAAACTTTCATATTAAAAAATCAAAATTATTAATCAATTATTTTAAATAGATTATTGCTTAAGAGATTTTTTTAGTTATATAAAATTATAATCGTTGATTTAAATAAATACGTGAATTTATATCACCTTATCATCTGTATTAATTTTATTTTATTTTTTAATCTAATGTTATTAGTTTAATATAATTAAAGTGAAAAATTTTAAAATTTGAAATTTAAAATGGAGAATCAATTATTAATTTAAGGAAATTGGAGTGGGAAATTTAAAATTTGAAATTTGAAATGGATAATTAATAGGTTGACAAGTAGCATGATAAGTGACATATAATATTAACTAGTTGTGAGACCCATGTATTACATGGGTTAATTTTTTGAAAAAAAAAAGTTAAATATAAATGTCAAAATATTTGAGAACTTTGAATTTATATGAAAAAAAAATAATGAATTATTATGATGGAAATGTTTTTTATCTTTTAAATTTAAACAAATAATTTAAATAAAGAAAAGAAACTAATGAGCTTTAATTTTGGGAATTTTGAAATTAAAACTAAGAAATTAATATCCATTTATGACTACATTTATTGCAATCATTACATTAAAATATTATGTGGATTTTTAATAAAATAGAAAAACTCATAAAATGACATGTGGAAAAAAAATTAATTCAAAATAACCACAAAATGACATTTGACAATTTGAATGAGAGTATGACAAGTGGCAAAAAAAAACATTCATTTGTTAGAGAGGATGAGGAGTTCTAATATTATAACACTTGTCAATAGGAGAACAGACCTATTCATTTATTAGAATAGAAATATATATATATATATATATATATATATATATATATATATATATATATATATATATATATATAAGCTTAGGTTATTTTGTTTGTACTAACTATTTTGTGCCATAATGCACAAATCTGGACCAACGGATGAAATTAATCAATGGACATGATTTGAGGGTGTATGATATTACAATGGGATAATATGTACCATATAATCACACAAAATTTAGCAAAATGGTATTTTTGACAATTAACTACATTTATAAAAGGAAATTTTCGAATTTTTAGGGATAATTAATTCTCCTAATTTTATAAATATTAATTTTTTTAATTAATTCAATTTTAATTCTAACATAATTTGTATACATAACCGATTTTATTCTGTCAGAATATTTTTTTGTTAGAATGATGTTCTTTCAGAATTTTATTCTATTAGAATATTATTGAAGAATAACAAAATTCTTAAATCCGAGATTGAAAAATAACAACATTCTAATATATTTTTATACATCCGAAGTTAAACACATATTCTTACAGACTAAAAGCCTTATACATTTTAATATAATTATACATATTCTAAAAGAATATCAACAAAAATGAGTAAAATTCTTAAAAATAACTACATTCTTAAATTGTGAGTATGATCAAACTTTATTCATTCTTCAAGTTATTCCTATTAAGTCTTTAACGCATTCTTCCAATCATTCCTATCACAAATACAACAAAAACTAATAATGGTTAAAAACATGTTACTTGCAATTAACTATCACTTTATATATTTTTGTAGAATACATAGAATATGATAGAATACATAGACTACATTCTGGCAGAATACATATATTTTATTCTGGCAGAATACATAGAATACATTCAAAAGTATCGTATATACTGCTAATATAATTTTAGATTCCAAATATACAATAACGAGGGGCAATAGAAATTGAAATTCAAAATCACAATTTCAACCAAAATAATACACAGACAAATTAATTACATTTTTAAACAATTATATAAAACATGGGTTGCTAGTAACTCTGACAGAATTCATTTTATAAGAATAATTGCCATCAAATCGAACTATAAATCTCTTGGTAATGCACACTTATCTACTAAAAATTCTTCCAACATATAAATAGTAAAATTCTATTAGAATGCAACAGTAAAATTCTATTAGAATGCATTATCAACATATAAATGCTAAAATTTTATCAAAATAAAACAATAAAATTCTAACAGAATTTATTATCAACATATAGATAATGTGATTTGAATAATAAAAAATCATATTGTTACTTGATTAGAAATAAGAATAAGCAAATAGTTATCTTGTTTTAGATTTACAATCACCATCGTCACAAAATGAGTCCAAATGAGTCCAAATAGTCAACTTGTAAATGTGAAGCAGAAAACCATTAATGTTTGTCAACAATGACATTTTTTTAATATACAGAATGGAAGAGATTTGAGGTCACCGCCTCTAATTGTTATGAATTTAACAATTCAAAAGAAAATTTGGAATCGGTTAATGCGAATTCTACAAAATATAAAAAAATGATACCACTAAGAATTAAAAGCGCCGATTAATTTTGAAAATTAAGGAACAACTTCCATGGCTCAAGAACATATAAATTGCTGCACAAATTGCAAAACCCTAGACAAATGAAAAAGGATTTATTTACCTAAAAGGGATGGGGTTTCCTCCTAGTTACACCGCCATCATTGCCGGCAAAGTGATCCAACTTCGGCATCCTCTATTTTTTAATCTCTCTATTTTTCAATCGCAGGAGGCTTATGGATGAGGTCCGACTAGGGTTAAGGAGAGGAGGGTAACCTAAATAGCAACAGTAACAGCATCACCAACAACACCAGGCTCCGATTGCCATGTGTCGAGACTTACAGAAGGAATCTTGGTTTTGTTAAAGAGTTCAAATAATCGAATGGCATTCAACATTTTCTTGCGATTGAATGAATGTTGCGAATAGGGTTGTATCTGGAGTGAGGAAGAGGAGAAGACTATAGATTTTTGAGGTCGATCGTTTGAAGATAAAGAGGGGAAAAGACTAGGTTTTAGGAAGTTAATGAATTACCATAATTCAATATGAAAAGATTACTATAATACCCTTAAATGATTTATTTAATGGTTTATTATTTCCTCAATTCTCATTGGTGCATACATGCACACAATAGTTGCTAGAAATAGTTGAACCTAGCTCTCTCTCTCTCTCTCTCTCTGTCTCTCTCTCTCTCTCTCTCTATATATATATATATATATATATATATATATATATATATATATATATATATATACCATGTAAATATAACTAGTTATGTTCTCTTTTATTACCATTTCCTAAAAATAATAATTTTCCAATTATTTGTTAAAATATTATTTTAATAAAATAATAATTTTCAAGTTGATACAAGTGTTGGTTATATTTATTAATAATCAAATTACTCTAATAAATAACCAATAAGTAATAACTCGTTATACGATGTGACCCTTATAGGATCACATGTCATTAGAAAATATCATTATATAAAGTCTCTTTGGCATATATATATATATATATATATATATATATATATATATATGTATATATATATATATATATATATATATATATATATATATATATATATATCTTTCATTACCATATCACATGACTTCAACTAGTTACTCCTTCTGAAGACATGTAACAAATTACAAATATTAGTTCCACACCCAATATCAAATACCCAAGTGCTAGATGAAAAAGTAAATATTCACATTTTAATCATGTATATATACCTAAAGTGACTTCATCGACCTTCTTTCCTTTCAAACGATCAAGATAGGAAGGACAATTCATTTTCCAGTGACCAATGACATCACACTCAAACCAAGCATCTTATTTTGCAACTTTCTCTTTCGTCTTCTGGGATTGGGGAATGTAACATCCAAAAATCAAGCATAAAGTTTTTGGTAAAATCAGAGTATGGATAGTAAAAACGGGTTGCATCCATAACACCATCAATCATAATGTATCAAAATCATAAGCTAATATTTGCTTTCAAAACAAAGTCAACAAAAGATAAACATAAAATAAATGCCATGCCCTCGATGAATGTCCAGATCCCATAATTACGCCAAATCCTTGCCTTTTAAACCTGAAGGAACTTCAACTAAATACATGAAGTAGCAACTATAAGCCTAAGGCTTAGTGAGTAATCACAACACTTACTCGTTATACACATCAACATAAAACATTAAGTAATAAATCACATATTACTTATATTCTTCCACATAACATATGCCTAACATATTTTTAACCACTGTGTCTAGAACTTCCCTCTGAGAGGTTATTCTCTAGAACACATACCATCTGATCACACTTTCTTTTGAGAGGTTGTTCGTGATTTACATACTACCTTGGTATAACTAGAACTTCCCTCTGAGAGCTTGTTCTCTAGTTTCCTGATCCTCCCAACCATACTTCCCTCTGAGAGGTTGTTCATGGTCATACATAAAATAATCATATAGTCCATATGATAAGGAAGTTCGTGAGAACTCACCTAAATGAATGATAAGATAATTCACATAGTAAGTTAGGGGTACTAGTACTACCTCAAACCACTACACAATAATTAACCGTAATTTAGCAAATAGGGATAATTCTTAACTTTCCTCTCTAGACAAGTATTTCTCCTTCTAATCCTTATCCTGGGGAAACACACCAATTTGCCCTTAATTAATAGTCTGAAACACACTTCTAATAACATTTGACCAACAGTAAACTAGTCAAAAAGTCAACGGTCAATGGTTAACGATCCATCACACAATGGAAAACCATTGCCCGCATCGTTGTCTAATCTCGAGAAAACAGGCGCGACACATACGACCACGACATCGTGGTCAGCCCTTGGTCGTGTCTCGATGCGTCTTGCAGAATAGCTTCTTCATTATGCTCTTAATCTGTTAAGTCCAAACCTCATATTTTTTAGGAAGCTTTAATACTCCCTTAAGGTCCATAAAAATTGAAACTTTATGACATGCACATCTCATGCATGTTTCACCTGAAACTAGGTCAAAATGGTAAAAACATGATCCAAACGTCATGCATGGCATCAAATGGTGAGTAAAAGCTAGATCTTACACATGATACTCTTATAACTTCAGAGAGTAATAAATTTACAAACTTTATTTGAATTACTCACTTAAAACCAAGGTTCTAAATAACGTAAGGCGTGACTTGGCGGCAATGTCAAGCCTCAAACTTTTCCGAGCCTTGGCGAGTCACGATGTTTGTAAGGCGTGACTTAAGGCGGAAATTTTCTATATAATTAATACTTTTATATGTATTTTCAACTATTATTTATTTTTATACACATATATGAGTTAAGGCGGGGTTTTGGCAAAGCTTGGCGGCAGGTGCAAGCCTTGGAGCCGTGGCGCGCCTTGCCGGAGCCATGGCGAGCTTTTTAGAACCTTGCTTAAAACTCATAAAATGGACCAAGCTTGCTTATAAACTCAAGGTCTAAGAGAAATAAACCACAAACGTCGACCTTGAAGACTTACATGAGTCCAAAAGTTGATAAGGGTTTATTATGCTTTATTAATGGTTCCTTGCACCACAAATGCATTCCTTTTTCCTTCAATATGCACAGAACAAGCAAAATGGGCTCAAAATGGACAAGAGGATGCTATAGTTTGATATTCTACTCTTGGAGGTGATGGAGGCTAAGGGTTGAGGAAACCCCAGCCATCGCATCCCTTAAATAGGGCTCAAGACCCAAAAACTTAGGGTTTTATGCATAAAGCGATACCACACCATGGTCATTAAATGAATGTCGTGCTGTGGTGATGTGACATCACCATGCAGAGATAAACCATCTACCACGTTATAGGTAGGCGAATTTCCCTAAATTCAAATTTAAGTGAAAACGAGAGTGAGTTTGCTTTACAAGCAACCTCCTACTCATCCAAGACTTCTTCCTTTAGGCTATGCTTTCATTTATGAGGGATGATGCCTAAATAATTCCATATAACTATTAAATAGAGTGTAATACTTCCATTTCATAGTTATATTTTCAAAGGTATTGCTCTCTTTTTCTCTCATAAGAACCATATATTCTTTCCCTCTTTTCTTCTTTTTGTCTTTTGAAGCTAATTCAGGATATGGTGCATTTAAGTGCTTCTCATTTAGTGCTTAATTGTGTTAAGCACTTAAAGGCTTAAGAAATACTTTATATAAGATGAAGAACTTGCACTCTTGGTGGCTTATTCTTATTGTTTGATATATTATAGAAAAACTATACTCTTGAGTTTTTGCCATCTTCAAAAACTACCCAAAACCAAGTAAGATTAAAGTCTTCAAAGGTTGTATTCTTTACATCCTATGGTTCTCATAATCTTTCTATTTCATGTAATTGGATCCTCTTGGTGGTTTTCTTTCACTGATCTTAAACTAACTAGTTATTTTAAAGTCTTCCATTTTCTGTTCTTAAAATTGTTTTATAAAAGGATCGTTTTTAGCTTCCTAAAACTCATCAGTGGTATGAAAGCCTCTTTTACATGTTAGAAAGATTTACTTAAGTGTTTGATAACCTTTGATTTTCGAAAATATGTTTGATATTTCTTTTGGAAAAGAAATCACCAAGTATATCTTTTCTATGGCAACTTGATTTTATAATTGTTATTATATATGCAACCAAGTTTTGCATGCTACATGTTCATATTATGTTTTATACATTGTTAGGGTGTAAAGTCACTCTTGGATGTAGTGTTTTAGGCTTACCCTCTTGTATATGTAAATGGGTTGAGTCTTTCCTATAAATAGGAAGTGAGTGACTCCCATTATGTAAGGAACCATTTGGAGTGTTAGACTAGAGAGAGAAATTTGTACAAACCCATTTGTATATCCTTTCTAGATCTAATATGAGCTTACACAGATTTATTTACTCCCTTATGTTCTTGATTTTGTATGATGATTCACTAGATCTTTTCTTATTCCGCACATGCCATCATAATCAACACCACTACAATTGGTATCAGAGCGGGTGTTCTTGATTGGATCAAGAATTGATCCTTGATGGCAATCTTGATTTGGTGATTCATTTTTTGATCATTGATCTTTGTGATTTGGAGAGTTTGGATTCTATAAATCGAATTCATCTTTGATTCTACTCATAATTCGATTTTCTTCACTAGAATTCAAGTGATTTTTGCTTTATCACTCTAGAAAACTCATTCAAAATCACTTTCTCTCTCTAGAAAACCCAAGTTCATATCATTTGATTCAAAAGAAAAGAAGCAATTATGGAGAAATGGATGATACATAGTAAGGATGTTCAAGGTGAATGCACTTTTGAATATCTTCTTTATAGCTTGACTGTTGGATTGAAAAGTGAATGTGATATCGTTGTAAATGGAGAAAAGAATGAAGTTGGAGAATTAATTAGTTGTCCAAATTATCAAACCAAAGATTTGTTTGATCGTTTGGTTACAACATATCAAAAGAGACGAATAAATAGAAGAGATGGAGAAGTCATAAAAGGAATTCCTCGTGTTGAATGCAAATATGGAAGCAATAAACTTGAATATTATGCAGATTGTCGTGAAGCTCGGGAAGGTGTTCTTGATGATGATCTTGATGTTCAAGAAAAAGGAGTTCAAGTTGATTTTCATGATGAAAAAGTTTTTTGCTCGATTGGAGTTCAAACCGATGATATTTTGTGTTCTTGTGATTTGTTTGAAGGAAGGATTCCTTATCGGAAGCCGGTGATCCAAGAAAATCACAAGTATCAAACTCCAAAAGATTTGATTCAAACTCACAAAGTTGATGTTGTGGAAAGTGGGTTTGTTCATGAAGTCAAGTCTTCAAGATGCAAAAAGATGAGAAAGAAAAAGAAGAAGAAGATCAATCTCAAAAACAAGCGGGTTTACTCACGAAAATCGTCAAATGTTGTGAAGTCGAAATCCGTGAAGCAAATTTGGGTTCCAAAGCAACAATCTCCAAATGTTGCATTGAATTTGAAGTCAAAACCCAAATGTGTTGGTGGTTCTTTTGAAGATGTTCTTGGATCGTTGAAGAACACGAAGAACGAGTTGTACATCTCGCATAATGGGTGGTACAATGTTCAAATTGGAGATTTTCTCATTCCAACAAAAGAACCAAGATCTTCAAAATTTGATTCGTTCGTTGCAAATGGAACTCGATTCGTCAAAAATGTATCGCAAATTCTCAAATGGATTCCAAAACGTCCATGATTTCGATTCGTGTTTTTCGTTTTTCATTTTTGATCGATTTGACTCATTGGATCTAATCCGTTTCAACCCCATTGTTGATCCAATTATTTTTTGTTAGATCAAACTCAAACCAATATCAAAATCATAATCTCATAAAATTTTTTAATTCATTTTTGTTACTCAGTTTCGAAATATTACAGTTCATGATTTGTTGTAGTCCAATATCTTGAATCTGATTGCTGTTCATCCAGTCCAAATACGAGCCCAAAATACATAATTCTTTTTGTTCAATTTTGTGATATGATCAACTTTGAGCCCACAATTCTTTTGATCCGATAATTCTGAGCCCATAAATCAAGGATTAAGCCTAATGATTCAATTAAATCAGTTCGAGACAATTTTTTTCTCGTTGGTCATCGTTTTTCCTCGTATGCTTAAAAGAGTTGTACACTTCACAGATTCTTGACTCTCGTGTTGATCTATGAGTCCTTGAATCGATTAGAAGTGTAACGTCCCAATTTTCGAGGCCAAAAATTCCATTTTTAAATAAGTTATTACATAAACCATCAGTAGAAAAACATACATAATAATAATATCTCGTGTTAAGCCAAAGTGTCAGTAATCAAAACATATTATCATAAAACCATATCAGAGTGTAATCCCAAAGATATCATGTACGGAGAACATAGTGTGATGCGCTGCGATCGAGCCGGCTCCTTTTCTTGAAAACAAAGTACCTGAAACCAAAACTAAAAACCGTAAGCACGAAGCTTAGTGAGTTCCCCAGATACCACATACCATACAAACAACTGATCCATACATGCCATACATAGCCAAGAGCCATACATAACCAACATATCCATAATCAAGAAAGGTGCTATGTGCCAAACATAGTCTTGCCAAGGTCCTATGTGCCAAACATAGTCATGCGGTTAAGACACGAGACGCACGTGGTCTTCCTGGTCAAGCCTGGGGCCACTTCCTGGGTCTTACAGACAGGTACCAAGGGCCACCCCCTGGTCTTCCATGCAAGCATCACAAAGACAATTATACAGACTACTCTATTAGGCTACTCCGCATATAGTGTGCCAGGAGCCACCCCTGGTCTTTCATACAATAGCATATAGTGCGCCAGGAGCCACCTCCTGGTCTTCCATACATACTGCCTAGGGCTAACCCCCGGGTCTTCCTCGTTGTTGGTGTTGATGATATTGGGTCTGAAATTTCGTAAGTTTGAGTCTATGTTCGTTATTTTGGGATCTGTTGGATTTTTGAGGTCCTTGTATTGAAAACGAAGTATGATGTTCTTGTGCATCAAAGTCGATGACTGGAATGAATAGCTAGGAACGAAGACTTCGATTTCTATGGTCTTGATTGATTAGGAAGTCTGATAGTTTTGGATTGAGAACGAAGGTTTGGGATGATAGCAGACTTCGTTTTGTGGGGATATCAATTTCGGAAGTAAATGTTTGAAGACTTGAGAATTCGTTTTTGAAGTCGATGTTTGGGGTGAATGAAAAGAGAAGGATGACGATGTTTGAAGTCTGGATAATTGAATGTCAGGAAGTCGAATTTTTTTTAAGTCGATGATTTTGGCAGTTGATTTAGAACGAAGGAATTTTTGATGTCGATTAACGAAGGCTATGGATTCACGCTTCGTTATCATGGATCCTACACGATTCGTTAAGAATAGTGAGACGAGAAAAGTGAATTCGTTACCTGATTAACGTAGTGAAGAAGAAAATTTTTCGTTAAATATGGTGCTGTGAAAGTTTCGTTGCCTAGGAAACGAATTAGGGGAAGAAAGCATAAAGGTTTCGAAAATGGTCCTTGGTGTTTCGACAGTTTGACACTTTTGCCTATGGTCAAAATTTCGACATTGGAAAGAAGGCAGAATATTCGAAAAGGGTCCCTGAAGTTTTGAAAGTTTGACTGTTTATACCCACTTTCGAAAATAGCTTCATAAAGCTGAGAAATTGCAGAATTTTCATTTCTGGTCCCTGCAGTTTGTGCGAATTTACGCTTTATGCCCAGTTTCACATATTTGGTTGTTTTTGGTGCAACGGGTCCCTGCAGAATTCAGAAAGTGACCAATTTTACCCGGATTTTGGAAAATCTTGCAACTTTCACCCAAACAGTCAAAAAATTTCACAAATTGGAAATTTTTTGAGGCTTTTTCGTGATTGTTTTTCCGTGCAAGATTTTTGGTGATTCATTTTTGGTACACATCATGGGGGAGTATTGTGAAGTTTATTCCTCGGGCGCTTCTCACCCTTAATGAGTTTTATAATCATTTTTTGATTATAAAAAGGGGGAGAATGATGAGTATTCGAAGCTTCTCGGGTTTGTCGAATATTCATTTGCGGATTCGAAGACCGGTGTTACTTCGAGGGGGAGTTTGGTCTTGATCGCGCTAGCTCGTTGGAGATTGAAGCCGGGACATCCAATCCCAACTTTGAGGGGGAGAATGTTAGGGTGCAAAGTCACTCTTGGATGTAGTGTTTTAGGCTTACCCTCTTGTATGTGTAAATGGGTTGAGTCTTTCCTATAAATAGGAAGTGAGTGACTCCCATTATGTAAGGTACCATTTGGAGTGTTAGACTAGAGAGAGAAATTTCACCCAAACAGTCAAAAAATTTCACAAATTGGAAAATCTAGTGAATCATCATACAAAATCAAGAACACATTTTTACCTGGATTTTGGAAAATCTTGCAACTTTCACCCAAACAGTCAAAATTTTTCACAAATTGGAAAATTTTTTAGGCTTTTTCGTGATTGTTTTTCCGTGCAAGATTTTTGGTGATTCATTTTTGGTACACATCATGGGGGAGTATTGTGAAGTTTATTCCTCGGGCGCTTCTCACCCTTAATGGGTTTTATAATCATTTTTTTATTATAAAAAGGGGGAGAATGATGGGTATTCGAAGCTTCTCGGGTTTGTCGAATATTCATTTGCGGATTTGAAGTTCGGTGTTACTTCGAGGGGGAGTTTGGTCTTGATCGCGCTAGATCGTTGGAGACTGAAGCCGGGACATCCAATCCTAACTTTGAGGGGGAGAATGTTAGGGTGCAAAGTCACTCTTGGATGTAGTGTTTTAGGCTTACCCTCTTGTATGTGTAAATGGGTTGAGTCTTTCCTATAAATAGGAAGTGAGTGACTCCCATTATGTAAGGAACCATTTTGAGTGTTAGACTAGAGAGAGAAATTTGTACAAACCCATTTGTATATCCTTTCTAGATCTAATATGAGCTTACACAGATTTATTTACTCCTTGTGTTCTTGATTTTGTATTATGATTCACTAGATCTTTTTTTTATTCCGCACATGCCATCATAATCAACACCACTACATACATGCCAACTAATATATGATATTTGTTTTCTAACTTAACGCAAAATGCTGATACTATGTTTTATACATGCTAAATGAGATTTAAAACATTATTATCATCACCTCATAAGATATATAAAATGAGTTTGTAAATCAAATGAGTTTTATTATAAAATTAGTATAGTCATAAGATTTTGATTATTAAAAGGAGATTAAAGTTGCGATTTTGAAACTCATCTAAAACTCTAAGTATCAACTATAAATGATGTTTTAATAAAAGACTATAATCGATTCTTAAAGCGTGATACGACTAAACCTTAAATATATGATATTTGTTTATAATTCATCGGGACTAACGATTAATAAAATGAAGTTTTATTTGGAACTTAAAGAACCTTATTCAATAGATATGATTTTTACAAAATGTACATGAATTGTTGGATGCATGCAATATTCATGAGGCTATGTTTTTATAACTATATTGTAAAATATTTATAAAACCTTTTACTTAAAAATGAAAGTAAATGTCGTCATTTTGAAGAACACTCGTGCGCCGTTTGTATGGTCTTGGTGCCATAGGGTCAATTGGTCATTAGGATTTTGTCTTATGATGTTCAAGGTGGTTTTGTACTTTCTAGTGCCAGATGGATCACCTAGTCACTAGTTAGTTGCAATGCTACAAGTTTTTTAAGTAGGAAGACTCGATCAGGAATCGTTTGTGATAAAGGTCATCTAAGCATGAGAGGCCTAGGCATAGATGGGATCAATAATGCCAAGTTAAGAAATAGTTCTTTAAGATCCCATTATCTAGGAATTACATTTTGATGGAATTGGTAATCTCTATCCACCGAGTTGGTTTAAGTGGATGGGATAAAAGTCACCTAACCGTTTACTTGTTTAGTAACTTGGATCATAGACTTTAACAAATTGATGTTTAAGAAACAATAAAAAAATATTAATTTTTAAAGACTTAGTACTGAAAATAGTAAATGAAATTTTGTTAAATTATGTATATGACTGATAATACTTGTAAGCCCCTATACAACCTTTCTTTTTATTGAGTTTCAAGAAATAAGTAACATTTTATGGTTATGATATCTATAACTGGTATAAAGTCTTCAGATTTTTCCTTAAGGAATATATATATATATATATATATATATATATATATATATAGAAAGATCTCATTCCCGAACAACCACTGCTAACCAGTAAGTCTGATCATGATACTTTATGGAAGCATTATTGTGATGTTGTTGATGTGTCCCGTATCATACTGGAATAATGACCCTTGACCTGCAGAAGGTATTGAAGAATTATGAAGCACATCAGATGTTTCATCAAGTAAAGCATATATTCATTCTGAACAGTAGAATCTGTTTCAAACTTGTTCAATCATTGGATAAAAGGAAGGTCTAAGAGATTATGTATTCTATGAGACTTATAGTTGAGTTAGGGGAAATACAACATAAACCCAAGAAATCAAGAAAGGGCCGAAATGATCAATGTTGTTTCTATTGTGGAGAATCTGGACACTGAAAAATGAACTTATTCTCTTATCCCACTAAGCTAAGGAAGTCTAGCATCACCAACACTTCAAGTATCTATATGATAGAACTATTTATTTTCCACCAATTACGTGAGTATTTATTACTACATGTGACACTAATACTTGATATTATGTGCTAAGGGGTAAAAGAAATAAGATACTGATTGCGGATGAATGGTATTTCATGTTGGAGATATGACAATAGCTATTAATAATACTGCTGGAGCTTTTGATTACAAAATAGTTTGTAATTTAAGCAATATATGTTTTGTACATATTATTATAGGAACATGTAACAATTTCAAATTTTGAATTATTTTAGATTTACTTATTGTTTAATGGATGTTTGTATTCATGTTATGAAACAATGTATTCTCTGTTAAGAATATTTTCTCATATTATTATTTATAAAGTAAATCTATATGTTTTCATTAATGAAGGATGGTGTCTAACTAATTTCATGTAACTATAAAAGATAATGTAAGGCTTCCATTTTGGAGTTAGTTTTTGAATGGTCTTGCTCTTTTTCTCTCTCATAAGAAGTGTAGGTTCTCTCCCTCTTTTCTTCTTCTTGTCTTTTGAAGCTAGTTAAAGTATGGTGCATTGAAGTGCTTCTCATTTAGTGCTTAATTTTGTTAAGTACTTAAAGGCTTAAGAATACTTCATACAAGATGAAGAACTGGCATTCTTGGTGGCTCACTCTTATTGGTGGATACATTATAGAGAAACTCTATTCTTGATTTTTTTTCCATTATCATCAACTCTCCAAAACCAAGTGTGATCAAAGTCTTCAAATGTTGTATTCTTAACATCCTATGGTTGTCATAATCTTTTTACTTCATGTAATTGGACCCTCTTTGTGGTTTTTTTAAATTGATCATAAATAAACTAGCTATTTTAAAGCCTTCCATTTTTCGTTCTTAATTTATAAAATGATCATTTTTAGCTTCCCAAAACCCATCAACATCAACCTTTCGAAATAGTGTCAATGTAGCATAATCTAGATGGTCTAGCCACTCCACATCATCAACAATAAACATGACATACCTCCGGAAAACAACTTCTAGTTACAATATCACATATTCATTGTTCTTTTGCTATTGTAAAAAACAAGTATATCAATAAATAAAGAAGAAGAAAATTTTTACAAAATATGAAAAAAAAATCTTAATAGGAACAAAGAAGTTGAAGAGTCCACTTAACGTTAACTGGAAAACACAATCATCTCTGCTTTTTTTAAATGGAAAACACAGTCATCTCTTCTTTAATTATAATTCAAGCTCGCGCTGGCACACTGATCATAGGGCGACAAAATAAAAAAAAATCGTCAAGAAACTATCATCATACTATGCACATCAATATTTGCCACCAAAACTAATAAGTCTAGAATCTGTAGTCGTGCAGGCTTATCTACACTTTTCAAATTAGGGGGATTTAGTAGTATAGCCCACTGGTCAGCCAAGCTCTAATTTCACATAACCCAAATCCGGACTCGATACATTTTTGTACTTATAACAAAGTTTGGTGAATTTATACATTTAGTCACTCAAGTATCTTTTGTGCTCAATTAATCCTTAACGTTAGGAAATACCGACTAATTAAGGGTTTGGGGGAAATTGTATTCGGTTTACTGGTGACATGTTAGAATGGCATGACATATGCGGGTTCATTTTTGGCACTGTAGCACAAAAACGTTTGGTGAATTTACACATTTAGTCACTTAAGTAACCGACTGTTGTTGTATCAAGTCATATAATGATGTAAATGATAGGTAAAATTCTGCTTTAATGGTCTGCTAGACACAAAAAATACTTTAGTGACTAAATGTGTAAATTCGTCAAACTTTATTATGCTATAATGCCAAAAACCCGATAAAGGTGGAGGTTGGAAGAAGTTATGCTAAACAAATTGATCATTATATGATAAAGGTAGTACAAAGGTGTTCTTCGGTATATTTTAACCTTAATTTAGGGCAAATTTTAAGAAAATCATTATGTTACCACAAATTATTGATTTTGACACCGAGTTATTTTTTTCTCAATTATGTCATTATATTTACAGTTTTGTTTCAATATCAACCAAATGACCTGTTATTCATGCTCTCCCGATAACTACTTTTCACTAATTGCATACAGTCACTAAGTTTACCAAAATTTCGATTTTGACACTAAGTTTCAAATTGCAAGAAAGTCACTATATTACTACAAAGTTTCGATTTTTGACACCTAGTTTTTTTTCTCTCAATTATGTCATTGCATTAATTTTTTTGTTTTTTGTAATGTCAACCAATTGACCGATTCATGAGATGTTATTGTGGTTTAAAAGCTCGATTTGTAAAAGAAATAAATAAAGGTCGGTCAAATTGTTCAAACTTAATTACAAGTCAGCGAAAAGGACATGATCACCATTCCAGGAATTGCTATTGTGTTTAGAAGCTCGATTTGTACAATAAGTAATGAAGACCAAAGTCGATTTTGTGGTCGACTTTAAACACAACCTCATATCTTCAATATCTAATTAACTTTCGATTATGTTGGGGATTAACCTCTATAAGGAAAAAAAACTACATCTATATTGGTTCGAAAACAATTATCAATTATAGTATGTTCAAATAGACAAAAAAGAGTAAAGAAAATGGAACACAAGAGGTCCCAAGTTTAAATATCGGCGTGTTCAAAATATTGTTAATGTTTCGTGATTCATCTTCCGTATAAACCACTAAAAGAGTCAACATCCATTGCGTTACAATTTACCTTTTTTTCAAATGTTATTATACTAGACAATATATAATTTTTTTGATATTATTTTGTACGTACGTAGATGTGGTCACTTGTGTGGTAACTTACCTCGTATATTGTGTATTATTGTTTGGTGTTACTGGATGTAGAAGGAAGGACAGGTGGTTGCATTGAATTGTGTCTTAATGTGGCCCATGCCATTTAGGTATGAGCCTTCAATAACAATTGATTAACATGACACCGTTGGTACACATCCACATGCCAGTCTTCAGAAATCATATATCTTTATTTTTTATTTTATTTTATGTATTTTTTTCAAGCAACAAAAATCGATATATGTATTAAGCTAGAGGTTAATCAACAGACAAAAGTACAAAGAGGCAACGTAACGAAAAACACAAACAAGAGCAGAATTGAGGAAAAAACAAAAAGGTGATATACTCCATTGGTCCTAGTACAAAGTCTGCATTTTCGCCATAAATTTTACCTATAAGAGCCAATTTTGGAATTGATTTTGTTTAATTGATCTTATTTTTTGTCTAGAAAAATAAGGAATTGATTGCATAAGCATTGTCTTTTTTTTTCCTAGAAAATTAAATTTTTATGTGTAAAGCATTAATTTTTTTTTTTTTCCATCTCATCCTTTGATTTTTGATTTTGACAATTGTGATGATCTTTTAAGTAAGTGTAAACATTCATCCATGTTCAAAAAATAAGAAATTGATTTTGTTGATACTTTGGACTGTTAAATACGAGTCTCTTCCAAACATTTATCCGGCATCCCATAAACAAATGATCACTCGAATTGGTCCCTTCCTAACATAAAACAGGAGCGGGTTTAAAATCAAATAAATAAGGGTTGGCTAAAAAGACATTTCATTTTTCTATTTGGACACCCTATTTAGATTACGTTAGGATGAATAACTTTTCGATACATCTGAAACCATTGCGGTATAATTCTAATTCCATATTGATGTCTATGTCTTTAATGCCTTGACATGAGGATATATTTTCTTTTTCATTTGTCGACATAATTAAGATAGTTTAAACTATTTATTGACGTTTTGTTTGTACTTAAAACTTTAAAACAATAGTGCACATCTGTACTATTCAAGTTGTGACCGACAAGCATACATTGGGTCTTATTAAGCTACTAAGTGTAACATCCATGTATTATACTATGAGTTAATTAAAAAAATTAAATATAAAGGTCTAAATATTTAAAACTTTGAATTTATGAAAAAAAAATAAGAAAAACAATGAATTATTAAAATTGATTTTTTTAACTTTTAAATTTAAATAAATAAACAAAATAACTTTGAGAATTTTGAAATAAGAAGGTAAGTTCATTAATGAAATTGATATTCATTTATCACTACATTTATTATAATTATTACATTAAAGTATTATATGAAATTTATTAAAATAGAAAAACTCATAAAATGACATGTGAAAAAAAAATTAATTCAAAATAATTACAAAATGACATTTGACAAGTTGATTGAGTGTGACATGTGACAAAAAAAACATTCATTTATTAGAGTAGATATGTATATGTATTATTGAAAATTTTTATATATTAATATTGTTTTCATTTGCTATTGACCGGTTATAACACCAATAAGCTTTTAAGAGTTTTCCAACCTACAAACTTAAAATTATTAGTTTAAATAAAAAGTCATAAATCTAAAAACTTAACTAGTGATTGAAAGCATTTAGAAAGTTTTAGTTTTTATTTTCTATGTTATATTATATATTTCAAAAGTTTATAACAATTTATGCCGTATATTTCAAAAGTTTATAACAATTTATGCCGAACATTTTAGAGACATAAGGACAAGTGAAGTGGCTTCAGTTTGTCTCCACAACAGTCAACGTGGGCTCGACGAACATCGGGCCACCAACTCGGCATGCCGAGTTCGGTGGCCAAACTCGATGGGTTTAAGCCGATAAGAGAGAGTGTGAGGTTTTCCAATTTTGACCGTTTTTCTTTTTAATTTCAAATTTTACCTCCTTTTTAACATTATATAAATACTAATCACTACCATATTTCATATATATCACCTTTTTCAAAATTTCACTCAAAAACTCTTGTTTTTGTAAAAAATGATTTCACCTTCCAACCCAAAAACTCAAAAAATACTAAAAAAACACTCAAAACACAAACTCAATTTCATAGTGATCACCTACTTTCATTCCAAGTCAATGTGAGATACCTATTTATTCATCTCCTAATTTCAAGGTTTTATAATTTTAAATTTTATGTTGATTTTTTTTGGTGTGCTGTAATTTTATTTTCTAGTGTAATGAAATTTTAGATTTTATAAAAATAATTTGTTCAAATTTTAATTGTTAATATTAATTAATTTTACAAAAAAAATTAACATGACAACTCACGACCTGTAAATAGTAAAAATATGATGAAAGATGGCAAATCCTAGGTAGCATTTACCTGAACTGTAGCAAACTTAGTACCACTCCTTCCGGTCTAAAACCTAAAGTAAACAATTTCTAACTAAGATATATAAACTTTAAGTTTTATCTAACAATAACCGTTAATTTTGTCAAACATGAAATGTACGTTATATATATATATATATATATATATATATATATATATATATATATATATATATATATATATATATATATATATATATATAGGTTTAGGTTATTTTGTTTTTACTAACTATTGTATGCCAGAATACACAAATCTGGACCACTGAATGAATAGAATCAACAATCATGATCTGAGTGTCTATGATATTACCATAGGATAGCATGTACCATATAATCATACAAATTTCAGCAAAAGGGTATTTTGGTCAATTAACCTATTTTAAAAAGAAAATTTTCGGATTTTAAGGGATCATTAATTCCCTTATTTTTTAAAAATATGAATTTTTAAATTAATTCTAATTAAAATTTAATATTATTTATAATAATAACCGATTTTATTCTGTCAGAATGACAAAAAGTCAACAATAAACTAGTAAATATATTTGCGGTTTTATTCTTGCAGAATATTGTTTCATTCAAGATACTTTTTATATTAAACATGCTTAAAGAATTATACAACATATTATCAAGAATAACATTTTCTAAAGAATACGGATTACATTTATTCTTAAAGATTAAAACTAAAAATGGTTAAAAAAGAAAAAAAAAACATCAAAATCTAACAAAAGCACTAATCCATTCCAAAAGAATATTATTGTTAAGAAACACTTTATACATTTTAGCATAATACATTTTGCAAGAATACACTCTAGTTCTCCATGTTTTTTTCTTCTTTTCCACATCAATGACAGTCTCTTCAAAACCTAAATCCACAAAAAAAAAACATAATCAACTTTCAATTATTAAAAAATTCGGAGCATTCTAAAAGAATAACAACTATAAATTCTGACAGAATGTAGTAGACATCAAACAATTGTAATTTATTCTAACAACATGCATTACTGGTTATTCTGCTAGAATATACTATCGCTATTCTAATAAATGCATTACTCGTAATTCTGTTAGAATGCATTACCAGTTAAAAAAATATACTTGTTGTTAATAAAACATTCTTAAAGACTTTTTGACAGAATGCATTTATATAAATAAATTATGACAGAATACACACAAGCTTTAACTTATATTCTAATAGAATTTACATCTTTTTTTTATAAAATAAAAATACCAAAATAACATAACTACACATATTAACATCAATTCTAAAAAAAATATTTCATTTTTATTTGTTGCTTAAACTTCAATTCCTTAAGAAGTCTAACAAAATATTATCTACTTTACTTCTAACAGAATATTTCAACACATGTATAAACATGTTACCTTAACATATTCTGACAGAATCTTCCCAATAAATCCAACATATCAAACTTGCCTCTTTTACACAAAAACTTTCTCTTCTTGACATTATATCAAACACTTGGAAGACATGTTTTATTATCAAACACTTGGAAGGCATGATAGGTGATTCCTTGGTAAATCTTGAAACCTGTGAAAAACATGAAAAACAAAAATCTTGTCTCTTAGGACTTTTAAGAAACAGTCAGGACTTTTAAGAAACAGTCAGTAGGCACTAAACAAATAACAAATGTGTTTTTCCAAGTTTGAACAAAAACATATAGATACATTGTTCTGTGTACTTTGCTTTTCAAAAACATAACAATTGCAAAATATTCCTTTTTTTCTTTTTTTCGAAAAAAATCAATTCTTTGTTAAATATTATAAATAAACATTACTTATAATCACTATATTTTTTAATCACTAATTAACATGTTAAAAACAATAAGTGTGATCTTTTTACAACGATATATGATTTTTATACAAATGTCAAATTAATTATTATAATAAACGTACCTGGAGGAGGTGGAGCGCAAAGTTCCAAAGCCATGTCTTTGTGCAAATTAGCTTGAAGAATAATCTTGACTTTCTTGCCGATTTGTCGGCGGTGGAAGAATAAATGAGTGATGGTGGTATTTGAGTGTGGCAGAGTCCCACTCATACACTCTTCATTATAATTGTCGATACAAATCTTAATCGCGTGCTTCATGTCAATCTCGATTAAGGCTGGATTACTTCGACGAAATGGATGCGAAAAGAGGAAGTGGGCAACGGTGATGATGATGGTGTTGATGCCGATGATGAACGTGTTCTACCACACGACTAGGTCAAATATATTTACTTTATTTTCTTAATTGCAGAATTTCAATTAAATGATTTACTTAATTAAAAGTACAAAATGTCCAAAATACCCTTAAATGATTTATTTAATTATTTGTTATTTCTTGAATTCTCATTGGTGCATTTAGACACACAATAATTGCTAGAAACATTTGAACCTCTCTCTCTCTCTCTCTCTATATATATATATATATATATATATATATATATATATATATATATATATATATATATATATATATATATATATATATATATATATATATATATACTAGACGTTTACCCGCGCCAAACGACGGGTATCAATAGTTTATTTTAGAAATTAGTTTCTAAAGACGATAAATTTCTTTGTGCCAAACAATATATTATTTAATGTTTCGTCGCTTTTGTGTATATTTGATAGGTGTTTTTATTTGTTGGATCTATTGTTTCAAAATTAGATCATTTCTAATTCATAACATATAATTTTTTTTCCATTGATGTAAATTTAGAAAAAAAAAGCATAGTAATTTAGGTTTAAGATTTGGTATTTGTTGTTTACGGTTTTGGTTACACTTTATGGTTTATTGTTTAGGTTCTTGTGTTTAGATTATAATATATAAGCAAATAATGGGATACCCGCGCGATGCGGTTGCGACTGTTAGTTTCATTTCTGTGAATAATTAAAGTACGAAGATTAACTCACATAGATGAATAGTTTCCATACGACATAGTTTCAATTCACAAACATATTAAAAAAAATCGATGTTAATGGTTATGATTCCGATTCCTAAAGTTTGAAACCCTAAGGACCGATTCTGTTTCCAGTTCTTATTATTTTTTTTTCTTTTGGAACTGTCACCCAATGGGTACTCATTGAACTGATGTTTGAAAGAAGAATTAAATTAAATATATGACTATTTAATATAAAGATTTCTTTCTAGACCTAGTGTTATTGAAATTTTGACTTCTTACCTTTCCAATTTTTAAGTTTCTATACACAATGTTGCGCTATTGAAGAACTGTGATACAAATTTTATTGTGTTTGTATCTATATTAGAATTATATTAGAATGTATGATCATTTAGTGCCAAATAACCTTTAATAAACTAATTCAAATTATTTCACCATTGCATACACTAGAGTTTAAATATTTTTTCCCATCCATTTACATAAAACTATTTTAGATCTTTAAATATTTGAAAAACATGCCAAGTTGTTCATAGATGATAGGTGATATGTGTATCAAGAATATCATAAATTTTAATTTATACTTTTTTTCTATTTTATATAAACTAGAAAGGTTACCCCCGCTACGCGGGGGCCAGAAGCTTTCAATGTTGTTTCCGAATTGATAAATATGACAGACATAGAAAGTGCAAGTATGAAAAGTCCGGGCTTTGCCCCGGACAAAAAATATAAAAGTTTTGACTGCAATGACCAGAAGTGTGAAAATGGCTAAAGAATTAAAGGGGTAGGAATTAGCAACTTTTTAGAAAAGGGATCAAAGTTGTTAAACCGTTAAAGTTTTGTGGCCAAACTTTAAATATTAAAAGGTTCCAAAAAAGTGTAAAAATATTGATTGCAAGGACCAAAAGTGTCAAAATGGGTAAAGAATAATGACCAAAGTTGCCAAAAAAACATCCAAATTTAGTATTCCTAACTTCCAACAATAATACAGGGACCAATTCTGCAAAAAAAATGAGAAGTTGAATGGAACACAAACAAAAGGACATGAATAAATTAATTAAAGAAGTACAAGGACCAGATATGTAAATCAAGGGACCAAACTTGGACAAAGTATCCCAAGTTTACTATTCCTTTCTTCCACAACTTTAATATATATATATATATATATATATATATATATATATATATATAATAATAATTAGTTTATTTGAATACGATTAATACATAATAGTTTGTTTTTAGAAGTTACTGAATGAGAAAAAAAAAACAAAAACTTAGTAAGATACATTTACAAAAGCAAATATTAAAAACATCCTACTAATAGTAGCATGAAACAGCACCAGAGGCAACAACCATTGAGGACGATTATACCCTCTATATCATTAAAATAACACCAGGGACTAATTTAAACAAATATTAAAAAGAGAAAACAGCATTTTTTCTGAACATACATTCTTCTACAATATATGATGTAAAACTAATTTCAACAAATACTAAAAAATAGGAAAAATCGCAAGCAGTAGATTCCTAAAGATTTAGAGTTTAGAAAAAATGTCATTGCCCATGGCCCCTCCAACAACCCCTATAAAATTCATCTTTTACGTCATGCGCTTGACATTATTATTTTCAATGATTGGAAAAACATAACCAATAAGATGAAATATCACAGAAGAAGTTAACAAGAAAAAAAATATGTTACTAACCTATAGAAGTTCAATAGGCTACATTGGTCTTTGTAGTAACTTCCTCATTATTTTCATTCATATCCATCTGAAATAACCAAAGACTAAATCAAAAGGTCAAGAAAAGTTAAGGTCAGAACATTTTATAGTCAAAAGCCTAAAAGAAGCATAAATGACTTAACACAGAAAACATGGCTAAAACAAATATAAATATAAGTTCTCATCATTTTCTTTTAACATAATGAGTAAACAACTTAATACGATAAGATGTTTCTTTTTGGCTAAATACAGAAAGGACTCAAACCAAAACTAAGGGAAAGGGGGTTTCCCTCAATGCAAATGCACAAACATGCTGCCATTTTTATCCCTCATGAACCATTTCCCAAAATCCAAAAAAATTAAAAAAAATTAAAAAAAAAAACTCCAAATTATGAACAGCAGAACCTTCTGCAGGTGCACGTGCAAGTGTTGTGCTTAGAGTTTCCAAATGCGTGCTTATGGTTTTTTGTGAAGATTTCTAGTGTTATTAAAGTAAAGGGCAAAATGGTCCATTTTGGTTTTTCTTTCACTTTTAATGATTTTAAAAATAAAAAGGGCAAAATAGTCCATTTTAGTTTTTCTTTGCAAATGCGTGCTTATGGTTTTCTGTGAAGATTTCTAGTGTTATAGAAGTAAAGGGCAAAATGGTCCATTTTGGTTTTTCTCACTGTTATAGAAGTCGGGCATATGCTTATTAAGGGAACATACGAAATTCTCCATTTTTTAAATAACTTTGGGTTCAATAGTTTCCATTCAGCCATATCTCATCACAAGTCTTAATGAAATCACGATTTTCTAAAACTTATATCAAGCATGTTAATAGACAGATTAATAAACAATAATGATTTCTTATATGTTGACATATTAGCCAGGCTGAAGCAATTGCATAAATTATTAGGAATCTCTCCATTTAGATTATTGTCAACTTGTCATTTAAAAGTTACAAAATAATAAAATATGTTAAATATAGAATTAAGTAAGAGTTAACTAAATAATATAATATGTTAAATATAGAATTAAGTAAGAGTTATTAGCAGAAGAAGAAAATTGGCTTACCAAAGGGTTAATGTTTATAGCTTTAAAATTACCAAATTACCCCTCCTTAGCTTCCTGAATTCCATGAGAACATTATACTTGTGAGAGAGAACATTAGATGTCTGATATTTCTCAAAAAATTAATTTTAAAATTACCTTCACAAAGTTCACATTTTATGGGATTGTGAAGCTCTTCTACACTGATGGAAATATACCTGTAATAACACCACCAAAAAGCACTATATTCAAAAGGATATATGATAATTTGAGAACTCATAAAAGGAATGAAAGGTAAGCCATATGGGACTAAATTGGTGGAGGGTATCCCATTTTGAGATCAAGTAGAAGAATTTCAGCCCTGTACCTATGAGAAGTAAGCCAATATTGCAACATTCAATCATTCCTACATAAAAAGAAACATAAAGTTGGCAAAGGAATCACACAAGCATTCATACTTTCATTTTTGTTTTGTCCACATCTACACACATACATAATTATCCTCCTCTTCAATTTGATTATGAACCAATCGACACAGAAAGATACCTGACGTTAACACTCACATGTTTTAATTATCAAGCCAAGATGAGCTGCCCTTCTTTCCATGAATGGAAAATCAAAAAAGTCACCATTGTATGTGACATAAATACCAGGTTTCACCTCTGCCATATAAGCAAAGCATGATTTGATAAGTTCTTCCTGCAAAGAGAGATTAAATTCTTGAATCAGAGGATGCATATCAGGTACAGGATAAATAAAATCTGAAGGAATTTTCAGAAATCACACCTCATTCTTCACATTTGTCACTTTAAAGTATCCTTCAAATTCAGCTTTTGGTGTATATTCCAAATCTTCTATATCTTCACCAACACATTGTAAGAAAGCATTAAGAGTGAATATCATACATCAGAAAAGAAAAAATCAGAAAGACAATAGCATGTAGATGTACAGTACACTGAAAGCTTAATAAGTTAAGATGTAATCCAACTATGAATCTTGTATCTTCTGGGACAAATGTAGAGCCAGCTTCAAAGGCTGATTTGGCAGTCTGATATATCTATATATACCCATGCTTGTTATTTTACAACCACTGCCTTCCCTATCTTTCCTTTCTTCTTTTTCCTTCTTCAGCACTTTATCACATAGAATAAATTATTAATATAATCAGAAAAACTCCATGTGTATAATATATATTTAAATCAAGCAGATGCTAATTAGCATAAGAATGAACTATAAACAGAAAGCTAATGAAACTTACATGCAACATTTTATTTAACACGTTGACGCCTTGCCTCCAGCATACCCATCTCCTAATAACAAAATACTATAGTTTATGTTCTTTCTTTAATGATATAATTCTTACATACTTTTTTTAAACAGATAAAAAAGATCCATATAATCAACCCAAATGTTTGGGTCAAAGATTGGAACACTTCGGGAGTTGGAGCTATCTTTAGCTGCCCATTCAGCCAACATATCCATTCAACTACAAACAAAATTGTACAACTCTAGAATATGAAAACACAATTCAAAATAAGATAATTTCAGGTAATCAGACATAACTCATGGTAATTATCCCTTTCAACAATCATACTTCAGAAACTTAAATAGTTTTGACTTACCTGGTGAAGTCATGAACCAACAAAATTAGAAAAGTCATAAAACCCGACCTCATATGGTTGATCCTTACCCCTTGTCCCACAAAATTCAAAACTTTTTGTTAACTTATGTATCTAGGAAATGAATGTCAATATAGAAAAAAAAGACCAAAAGTAGATTTTCTATCAAGTTTTACAAACCTAAAAAACTTTTGACATCATATTGCCTTGATCAATAGAGATGTTCTTTCGACCCTGTAATAAAAAAAACCCAGAAAAATGGCTTAATTGACATCAAGTCATCTATTTACTTCAATGTCAACTATACATATGCAAATTCGAGGAGTTAGAGGGACAAACCCATTGTCAGCGATGATCAGGTCTTTAACAAGCATAGAAAGACAGGAGGCCATGTGTTCAGAACTTGAATTTCTCCATTTTCATCTCGACGATAAAACAAAATCGGAATCAAAACATGAAGGAGAGAGATGAATCAGAAAAGATTGGTCGAGATGATGAGATTGGAAAAACTTACCAGGTAAATGTCGATAACGACTGAGGTGTTGCCGAACCGATTTATTGCGATGTTGTTTGTTAGGTACCTTAGTTTTCTGATAACGGAAGGATTCGTTTATCGAGCGTACTTACGTTCGATCTGATGACAGTAGATGCAATTTTGAAAATGTCTTCGGTAACGATGACGCCTCTTATCCCGGCTTCGTCTTATTCCTGAAAGATGCAGTTGTACGAAAGGTCGGAACTTGATATGTTGGTGTGTACGGTGTGGAGGAGTTTGTATTTGCATTTGTGATGATCGAAGGGACGGTTTGAGAGGAGGATCGACGTGACATGATTTAGGGTTTGTCGATAAAGACGACTAATTTAGGGTTTTTGTGAGTTATGGCGAGTATAGGTGCATTTGCCGTTATATATATATATATATATATATATATATATATATTCTCAATGAGCAGCTGTATTGGATAATAAGTTGTACATGAGGTAATATGTATTGTACCTCTTAATTTTCAAGAAAGAGACAATATACTTAATAATATATATATATATATATATATATATATATATATATATATATATATATAAAGTTGTCTAATAGTCTGATGTGGACCAACCACATATTACGTGGATGAAAGCAACACAAGATATATGAAATATTGGGAAGAAAGCAATTTTCCACATCTAAATCTGGTGGATGTTTCATCTCATTTATTTTTTTCTGAATGTTTTAACGACGGGCTCATTGAATTTAAAGAGAGTCTTAATACTTGTAGCATTTTGTTACATCGGTTTTTAAGTGTTACTTCACTTTTTTTTCTTTCTATTTAGTACTTAATCTTAGCATTTGATAGAAAATGGTAACACTCCTAACATTTTATTTTTTTCTTTTTCTAATTTAATTAAATTACATTATTTTAATATACAAACATTTTTTATGCATTAATATTAAACAATTTTTTTTAAACCACAAACAATAATATAATATACATTATATTTTTTTAAAACACCAACATTTCATATCAAACTAAAAAAGTTACAATAAATTAAATTTAAAATACCTAGAAACACGATTTAATAATTCAAATCACGACAAACATGACTTAATATCGATAGACACAACTTAATACCTAGAAACATGACTTAATACATAAAAAAAACACACTTCATAACAAAAAGACACTTCACAAAAAAACACAATAAAGCAACGGGTGTTCCTCCGAAAACTGGTCTTCTAATTCCTCTTCTGGTGGCATATTTAGATCAAGATTGTCCATCGTCCAAAGATGATCGGTCAAATGGAGGCGAAGATCAGTATGGATTACTACACTGTTGAATATCCTCATTCTTTGTATTCATTCTTGACCACCATATTCTAGTGGTTGTGTCTCTGAGATTACTTCATTCTCGTCGTACACACATTTCACGTTGCCTTCATTTTCTAGTATCATATTCTGGAATATGATACACGTATATATCACCTCTGTCATAGTAGAAATATCACGAAACGTGGATGCTTTAGCAACTATCTGCAAACGCTTTTTAAGTGCTCCAAATGACCGTTCGACATCTTTTCTTGCTTTTTATTGGACTCACTTAAATCTGGACCTTTGAGGGTCATCCGAACATGACAACATTTTAACGAAAACAGAAAGGTCATGATAGATCTCATCCACAAGATAGTACCCAAATTTGTATGTACTTCCTCGGAGTACAAATGACGAATCTGAGGCAGTACCGTCATACAAATTGTTGAATATTGGTGAATTATTAAGAATATTAATGTCATTAAGCGATTCGACACTACCGAAAAAGGCATGCCAGATCCACAAATCCTGTGAGGCAACAACTTTAAGTACAACCGTGTGATAATGATAATGTCCCTTTGTGTATTGTCCATGATATGCGTTAGGACATGCATTCCATCTCTAGTGCATACAATCTAAACTTCCTAACATCCCAGGTAAACCATGCACATTTGCATGATAAGCATACAACTTTTGTATGTCACTAATAGTAGGACGTGACAAATATCATGGACCGTACAAAGACATGACAACTATGCAAAATTCGTGAAGAATTTCTCGGACGGTACGTGCGGACATCCTAAAACTCTCGTCTAGTACATCCGGGGGGGGTAGCATATGATAACATACGAAATACATAAGCACATTTTTTAATTGGATCAAAGCCTAACGTACCTCTTGCATCCGGACATTGCTGCATATACTCAGACACTGAAGTCACACCTTCTACAATACGCATAATCAAATATTTATGCATCCAGAACCATCAACGAAAATAATATCCTTGAAAGAGAGCATGTCCGTCAAAATAATCCTGCATAAGACGTTAGTGAGTTGCTTCACGCTGTCTTTGGATATATTTTCTTTGTTTACGTTGCACATTGCTGGATTCAATGTTGTTAAGATGTTGTTCTAGCTTATTACGTGTGGAGACGACTGACTGTATCACGCTATCAAAAACATCGTCAGACGATGATGACGACAAACACAACATTATTTTATATAAGAAGGACCCAATTTGTGAGAGAAAGAATGATAGGTTGTGTGTAAGAAATATTGAGAATTTAGTGGTAGTTATAGGGGTTGAATTGTTAAAATTTGTGGTATTTTTTTATTTAATGAAAGTGGATTGCAATCCAGTGATATAGGTCTCCACCAATCAAATTGAAACTACACATTCTTTCTCATCTCGCCACAATGTTAACGAGGAAAGGGCAGCGAGCCCCCTAGCGAGCACTAGGGGGCGGTGTTCCAGTGTTTATAGCGAGCCTAACGAGCAATATTAACACGCTCATTCCATTTAGCCTAAGGACACTATATATGGACATTAAACCGAAAAAATGTTTTAGGAACAATATTTCAAGGTAGGATCATTAATATGCTTATGAATATTATTTGAAAAAAAAGAGAGAAAGAGAAAAAGTCTTGCGTCTTTAGAGTCAAATTACAAATCTAATCTTCAAATATTTTTTAGTTCAGGTTTATTTTAAGTTTATTACAATTTAATATTTTTATTTGTAATTAGTTTTTTAATAAATTATTTAAGATAACTCATTGATAAAATAGTTTATAAATTCCCATGTCAAATACGATCTTACTCAATTTTACAAATCAAATATATATGATTAGGTCACGTAGATTAGTTAAGATAACTACAAGTATATATATATTATATTTATAGAAATCAGATTACATAAGATATATCCTAGATTCTAGGATGCTTTTATATATATATATATATATATATATATATATATATATATATATATATATATATATATATATATATATAAAAGCATCCTAGAATCTAGGATATATCTTATGTAATCTGATTTCTATAAATATAATATATCACCCTTTAGGGTTTGTAAGGCAATATAACATGTTTGAATTGGTATTAGAGACAATATCTGTTGGCGTTGTTTTCTTTCTTTCTCCTACATCCGGTGCCAATTCTTTTTTTTTTCTTCATTGGTGCTACGTTTGTTAATTCTGCCAAGCTTGCCACTGCTATTACATGCAAGTTGAGCTGCACCAATTTCCTACTTTGGAAGGCGCATGTCACCTTCATTCTTAGAGTTGTTCAACTGTTTGGATACCTCGATGGAACTGTAGCAGCCCCAATGTCAAAGGTGACAGTAGGAACCAGAGACGCAACAAAAGAAGAGATAAATCTAGAATAACAGTAATCGGTTGTTCAACATCAATCCATTCTTGGCGGATTGTTATCTTCCATGATCGGAGAATAACTATCAAAACTCACCCGTTGCATTGACACATCAAACTAATTATGGACAACACTCCAAACAACGTTCTCAACCCAACATAGAGGGAATTCTATTCAGATCCGTACACAACTTTCAAACACGAAAAGGGCGACATGAGCGCATCGTAATACTATCAAAAAATGACAGCTCGTGTTGATACTATGGGAAATATTGGCCACCCTATGACCGATGAAGAAGTTTATGGTTATATAGTTGCAGGACTTGGCCTAAGTCATGACCATATCTTCACTTTTATCAATATCATTAGCAATCAACAGGAAGTGACACTCCCAGAATTTTTGTAGCACCCGTGTTCCAAATAGGTTAAGCTTACTTTTATCAAGGACAAAAAATGAACTTTTAGAGGAAGTTCTGCGCCACGAAGTGGACAAGGATGCCCACGACGTGGCAAAGGTTTGGAGGATCGTGTGTTTTATTAGACCGCCACGGCGTAGCCAAGGGTTGCCACGACGGGGTAACTATTTTTGCCCAAGCCCATGATTCTTTTAGGTTTTGCTTCGTATTTAATCCTCTCTAAGCCATTCCTAAGGTTCATCTTCAGCCTCCAACACCCTTATACCTCAGAGAAACCCTAACCTCCATTCCATTGGTGTTTGTGGCATTCTTGGAGAATTTGTTAGATTAGAGAAGAAGAAAAAAAGGAGAAGAATGTACTCTATTGTGGGATATTGCAAGGAAGCAACACCATCAACATACCTCAAAGCTTCTGGACCTTTGGAAGTGTCAACTGCTCTAGCTTTATGGATTTTTGTGGTTAGATCTTGAATATTGTCCCATGTTCTTCATGATTTAAGCAAGTTTGGAGGGAAGGAACTAATAAAGCTGACAACTTTAAGACTCTCCTAGGTTCGAAGAGCAATATATGTTGTACACCTATACTTTGGTTGGAAATCTCATCATTGCATGATTTTTGGGCATTCTTAGCTTATTATAACCTAAAATGGATTCTAGACATGTTTTGGGTATGCATGTCTATAAAGCTTCCACCTTTATGATAGATCTGGTATTATAAACCCTTCTAGAGTGATTGGCTTAAGGACTTTTCAAATTAAGGACTTTTCAGATTAAGGACTTAATGGTTAAGACATTATGGATTTTAGCTTTATTTGGACCTAGGTTTTGAGATCTTGATCTCTTTAGGTGTCTTAATGGATAAAGTGGGAAACTTTATCCATTTAGACCACTGTATGGACAAGATCTGAGCTTTAGAGCTCTTGGAATCGAAGAAAGCAACTTAATCAATTAAGTTGTTGGAATCTCAGCTCCCACGGCGTAAACATAAGTCGCCACAGCGTGCTGACTAGGAATTCTCGTCTGTTTGTTCGTATGAGGGCCACGACATCGCCAAGGGAGGCCACAACTTGGCGGTTGACTAAAGTCAACATTGGCCGTTGAATTTTGGCATGGGTTGGCTTTTGGTCAAATTTCTATTTTTAGAAGGCAACTTAGGGTTTTCCTCGTCTGGATTGATAGGAGGTGTTTAGCCCCCATCTTTTGGTGGTAAGAGCTATTAGTTGTGGTCGGCACGACATTAAGCTGGGTTTTAGTCGGCGTTATGATTCAGGTGAGTTTCTTCACTATACTCATGGGTCGAAGGAACCAATGCCGACCCACTTGAGTATGATTGTATATGATAGTTGTCTTTGTGACACTTGATGATATGTTTGTATGTGCTTGATTATCTATGTGACTATTACTGGCATGATTGTGTGTTATATGCATAGAGCCAATTTGGGCTCGATGTCATTATGGACATGGGGTTGATACGGACCCGACACAACTACATGTTGTTACATGGAGTCATTATGGATCGGGGTTAATATAGACCTGGGTGTTGATACGGACCCGACATAGCCATGTGTTGTTATTTATATTTATATATGTGTGATTGTATGTGGTATTTTAGGGAACTCACTAAGCTTTGTGCTTACGGTTTTATGTTTATGATTGCAGGTACTTCCGGTATGAAAGGGAATGGCTCGACGTGACTGCACAACATCCCCAAAGTTTTCCGCATTGTCTATTTGTGATTTATACTCTGATTATTTAAGCAGTGATCAAGTGATTAAACTAATAAATTCCCTAGTTCAATTATTCGGGTTAAATAAGACTTGTAATTAGCTAATTAAATTGGTGATTCAATTAACCTCTTGTTGATGGTGTATCACACAAGCTCACACATTAATTTACCCATTCTCTAGTTAATCCTAGTTTCATATTCACTAATCCTACTCATATAGCAATGTGTTCACATAAATCATATGAGATAAGCAATTAAGAGATGTTCATGCAGCTTAATTACTTAGCAATTAACAGAAAATAGTTATGGTTAATGTATAAGGGTCTTTAACAAGCTTAATTTAACAAGATTCACCACATAACAATTAATAAAAATAGTAAATTACCCCACATAAATATATGCATAAAATAGACGTTATCAAACTACCCCACACTAGCCTTTTGCTTGCCCTCAAGCAAAACTGATTTTATTATCTCACCGATATCGCATAGAATAATCCATTTCAAACCCAACCATTATCCCAATACCGCAATGCATGTATTTGTGTCTACAATTCCTAAGAACTTCCCACTCCTAAATACTCACAATCTTTATGAACCTTCACCCCTTAGCTTATACGACATTCATTTTTGCAACCCTCCAAATCAATCCTCAGAAATCTTTCTTAACCTCAAGGTATTTTTGGTTAAACTACCAAGCATACATAAACTCTAGAAATAATTACACTTTGATACCAAAATGGAGCTCTTGGAATTCATCTCTTCTTTGATATTTGCTTTGATTTCTTTGAATTCACCACCTTTTTGTTTGATTTTTGGTATCTTCAACTTTTTGATTCTTCAAAATTTTGATCTTTGGATTTCATACTTGACATCTCCAAAATTCTTTCAACTTTTTGGTAATTTCTCTTTTTTTTAATATCTCACTTTTTTCGCTCATATCCTACATGCTTAAGCAAGGAGCTTAACTTCAACCTTTATTGGTTAAGGTATTAGTCTAAGTGCAATGACTACGTAAGCTCTCTTGGATAGATTTCTGGTTTAGGCTGCAAAACATTATGTCATATAAACTACCAAATTACCTTTCATATCCCATGACTTTTCATTAGGAAATGGGAGGCCACAAATACACTATAACATGTGTTGGCTCAGGTAAACATTTGGGTTCTCATCGGATCATCCCATACAATATTAGCAAAGTTTTTTAAATTATCACTAGATTTTCCTAAATTAAACTATTCTTTCAAGTTTATAAATTTTTAAATTTTAAATTTTCCTAATCTAGCAATTTTTAATTTTCCAATTTAAATTCCTTTTTCGACCCCCTACCCCACACTTATTTCATAGAATGTCTTCATTGTATGCATAAAACTAATTAAAGAACATAAAAATAGTAAAAAGGAAGAAAAAGGAACAGACTCCCCTGGGGTAGTTGTGGCGAGAACAAATGGGACCGGTAAAAGTTACTCCATAAATTGTTGGAAGACTGGAAACTGGAACAGTTGCTTCTGAATATGCCGGAAAAATGAAATCAAGAACGCCGACGTCTGAAATGTGGTGCAAAGAATTGCAAACTAATGCAATGTGTAGTGTCCACGACGTGGGAAAGTGTCGACCACGTCGTGTCGTCGAGTGAAGTAAAATCTATATTGCGACTAATAGCATAGCCACAACGTGGTAATTGGTGGCCACGTTGTGGTATCGAGAATGACAGCCTCCTTTCGCGATGAAAAACTCCCCCACGACATAGGAAAGTGTCAACCATGTCGTGGCAGCCGGGACAATAATTCGGCTTTGCGTCAAAATAAAACTCCATGGTGTGGGAACAACTCATCCATGCCATATGAATCAATGTATGGTAGAAATGCCACTCTTTTATATAATAAACTCTCACAATATCGACACGCACCCCACACTTATTAAAAGTCATGGCTCTCGATTGTAAACTTCAAACTCTCACACGACTTTTTCTCTCGTGGCAAATCAGCATTCGACCCAATTGTTGAAATTTCTGAAAGCATCCGAAGGGCAAAAATTCTGCAAAGATCTGAAACATCAAGAGCATCAACATGGAAAACAAAATTTAAACAAACTAAAACTAAAAATAAAAATAAAAACTCACTAAAATAACAAAAAAAAATAGCAAACCAAAATAACTAAAAAGGATATCACGATCACTCGTCTTCGTCGAAATCAAGGAACAATTGTTGATTAAATCCCTTGCATGCAAGAAGCGGTTTGTGAAAACAAAAGCTTTCGGGACCTATCAGACTATTTCCTTTGTTTTCTTTGCACCATTAACTAATAAGTAGAACAAGAGTTGACCAAACTAGTCAAGAGTAGCAAGAGTTCAGTCTTCCACTTAACCCCCTCGATACGCCTTACTATACTACGCCTCGAAGATTGAGTTGGACAAATCACCAAAGTAGTAGACTAAACAAGTCAAGAATTCCCTAATCGCTTGCAATCTCGAAACCCATGCAAAAAGTAAAACCAAGCAATGCATATGATCACGAATTCCTACACATAACAACAAAAACCTTCCCGACAAGTGACATGATATCAACGAAAATAAAATAGAAATAAATTAAAACTAAAAATAAATTAAAAACAAATAACGAATAATCAAATAAACTAAAGTCTTTGAAAACCGTTCCCCAGCAACGGCGCCAAAAACTTGATGTGTATTTTTAATGCAATAGTTTTTTATTTATAATTCCTATTTTATCGCATCTAAACCACACCTTACAGGCAGTGAACCCGGTCGAGTATAGTATATCTTTGATAAGCAAGGGTGTCGAACTCAAGGGGAACGGTAGTGAATTAATTTAAAATGTTTGATTATAGGTTACACAAAACACACAAAAGCATATAAAGAAATGGTTTATTAAATCTCAAATGAACAACTAAATAGCAAATCTCGATAAACTGACAGGAAGACAAATCTCTTTAGGTACTTTGGTTTAGACATATTACATATTAAAATCATAGATAATTGCACACACAGATTTATTTATTCATGTTCACCGATTTCTAAAATGATTAGGTTCATGTTCACTATTACTAATCTTTTAGCAAACAACTTAATTCAAGCAGTGATCAATTGATTAAACTAACATGTTTCCTAGTGTTCAGTTCGTATCAAGCAAGACTTGTAATAATAGTTAATTAAATTTGTCAATTCAATCAACTTATATGTGGTTGGTCATCACATATGCTCACACATTAATTTACTTATTTTCCTAGTTAACCCTAGTTTCATGTTCACTATTCCTAGGCATATAATCTTGATGGTCATCAAAATCATAAGAGGCAAGCAATCAAGCAGATGTTCATACAACTCGATATACTTAATAATTAACAGAAAATAATTGTCATTAACACATAAGGATCTGTTAACAAGCTTAACAAGATAAATTATACACAAATAAAACAATCCAATATAGCAATTAATCCACAAATCAAGGTTTCATCTAATCATAAACTCGAAGCAAATGGTTTTGACACCAAAATCAGAAAGTAAAAACATAATAGTATCACAGTGGAATGCTAAACATGGTCACGATAACAAACCACATGATTACCGACACGAATCCGCTCTCTAATCCTTCAGATCTTCGCTCCTGCCAGCTTAACGGCCTTCCGGCCGCCTTGTAGACCCTCAAAACGGCAGTTATGAAGTTTTCTTGTCGCACAAGTCGAAGTGGAATATCATAGATTCTGAAAAATGGTGGAATGATATGGGATATTTATAGTTGAATGGAAATAGAATTAATATGAAATATTAGAGTTGGATAGGAATAAGGAAACTAATGTTAGCTTAGGGATTAAGCAAATAAAAATAAGCTAAGTGGTGCTTGGGGAATAAGTAACTTGGAGGGAATTTCCGTCCAGCTTTTATGCTTCATCTTCAAGGCCGATTTTGGATAAAATAAATGCGGAATTAGCGAAAAGGCCCTCTCACATAAGTCGTCGGAAATTTCGTCTAGTTTTCAAAACATTTTGAATCTCATCAATCGGACGTATGAGTCATCAGATATACCCGAAACACTGAAGATGGGTCAATCTGCCAGCAATATCCTTTTTGCATCTTTTCAGCTCTATTCTCTTTCTTTTGCATTCCATCTCCCATTTTAACTATATTGAATATTTTAAAACATATTAGATATCTTTTAGTTCTAAATAACATAAAAACATAGTATAAAATAATAATAAAACATCATAAATATATGCATAAAATAGACGTTATCAATACTCTGATGTTTAAATAATATATTCACTTTGACCGGTTTAGGAACAACTCGTTGGTATGGTTTAATGTTTTAAAAATGAAAATTTTACTATGAATTTTTGGGACGTTACAAGTTGGTATCAGAGCCTTGGTTTGAGGGATTCGGTCTCACTCTTGGGTGTGTCTGAACTCACACTGAGGAAGTAGTAATATTTTTTTAATGAAAATAAGTTTTATAAAAATATTTTTTTAAAGAAGAAGGGTGTGAGATGCGTGCAATCATCTGAGCTCAAGAAAGTGATTCCCAAAATACCCATACATGTTAATATGTTATATGATATGGAATGTTTGCATGCTAGGATAAGGCTAAGGATACCTTCAGGAATTGCATGATAGATTAGCTTGATTTGTGATGCATTGTAGCCTAGGGGGAACTAGATGTTATGTTAGAGTTGGAATCTATATTGGTGGAAGTGATTGCTAAGTGTGTGCTTTAAAAATTGTATATGGTTAGGATCATATAGCCCTAGAATGACTGATTTAGCCTTATTTCTTGTTTCTCAGGTTGAGTCATTTTTTCGATAGTCTATTTGATCCTATATTGTGTGTAATTTGCATGCATAAAGAAACCGACATTGTTAATGGAAGTTCCTAGCATAGTAGTAGCAAGTGAGTTTGGAATGTCCTTTGATTGTTTTGTGACTTGGAGTGTTACTACAAGAATGTTGCCTGCTTTGTGCTTTGTCGGAACCTTAAAGGTGTGAGTTAACTATTAATTAAATATGTTAAGACACATGCTGCAAAGGTTAAATAATCTAAGAGTGATTGATTAGGCCCTATTGCGCAACTCTCGTTTGAGTCTAACCGTTGTAGCGTTGGGTATTTTAGTTGAAGGATTATCTAAGCTTTGTTGCATGTGATTATATTCATGAAGTGGTTAGCTGACATTAGTGAGAGTTCTTCAGTAGCTGATGGCAGGGTGAGGAACCTAAGAGAGCCTAGGAAGTGTTTTAGTCGGTTTGGATGCGTTGTTTAGCGAGTAATTGGAGTACCAGTTGAGAATGTGACTTAGAGGATTTAGGATAATTCTTAAGGAAAGTATGGATAGGTGTGGAAAGTAGTATTGGGCCCGTACTACTGAAAGCACAGGATCCATACTCGACTCGAGGAAAGCCACAGAGAAGCTAGGAAGCCTGTAGGATGAGGATTTCTTGGGTATTTTCTGATTATTTGTGTCGTTGCTATTCAATATGGTGATAAGCACTCGTAGAGGAGGTTCTGGTTTAGGTTCAGGATCTGGTTTAAGCACTCGTGGAGGAGGTTATGTTAGAGATCACTCATGGAATTTTGGATGTGACTCCTATGATGTTTGGTACCATCAAGGAAGGGATCGTGGAGCTCTTAGATGAGTGTCTTGGGGATTTCTGGGCCGAGATTGCAGCAGGTTAGTTTGGGGCTCGAACTCTCTCTCATCGGCGATTCAAGGATTATAGAGCCCTAGAGTTTTTCGGGGAGGAGGATCCTATTTCTAGTTCTTGATCTGAGAAATCGAAGGTGATTTATGCATCTTGCCTTCAGGGGGATCGATTCTGCGATTGGATTGTCGTTGAAGTTTCACAAATTTTACTGGAAGATTTGTCTAGTATCATTGGTCAAATCTCTGACAGGTTGGCTGTCAAGATTGAGAAGCGGATTGCAATCACTCATACTGTGACCAGAAAGTACTGAGACGACTATGGAGGGAGATCCTGAAGGGAGAACTCAACAAGGGAAGAGGAGGCAGGCACACGATTCAACACTTCCGGTGATGAGTGAGGAGTTCGATGTGGATATCTTGGGTTTTGGAAGTTAGGGGGACTTCATATTTTGTAGAAAATGTGGTGGAACCCATGGATTTGCTTGCCACACATTTAAATGCTACAAATGTGGAGAGAAAGGGCATGTTGTGCGCGATTTAAAAAAGGAGCAGATGTGTTTTCACCGTCTCCAGCCGGGTCATCTCAAACCCGACTGTCCCACATGGGTCACGGAAGGAGTGCCGACCCCAACACCTATTGTCCGGAAGGTGATGAAGGTTGAGTCGCAGGAAATCTCTTCTATGTATTTTTACCTTTATTTTATCTAATTTGGGCATTTTCATGGTTAGAAGGTTAGAGCTTTTATTGGAACATCAGTAGATTTCAGTGGATCCAAGATATAACCCTTGGAGTGCCTTGTAAAACATATGGTGTATTGATCACTTTCGTCGGGTTTGAAGCTGTAATATTAGAAAGTTTCAGATATCACATCTAGGAATTGTAGTTATTTATAATTTCCTAGTTATTATTGTCAAAGAATCGTTCTGTGCATTTTGCATACCGAGAGTCTTGCTGGAAGAGTAACTGGTGGAGCTGATTGTAGGCTTCAGATCGGGAGATGACAGGGCAACAGTGGTGCGAGCATAGGCGGATGCAATCTGAGTGTTCTGCTTGGAGGATCACAACCAGATTGATTTTAACGGGGTTCGTGCAATGGGTTGGCGAAGGGTGTAGTGTAAGTTCATCGGAGTTTGCAATTCGAGATGGTCAAAATCTTTCAATGTTGAGAGGTAAGTATTGGTCGGAATGCAAGTGAAGAGCGAGTCATTGTCGGATTCATGTTTTTTGGGACGTACGTGTGGTCCTCGTATCAAAAACTTCCAGACAAGGATTTTTTTGTAGCCAGTCGTCCAGGAGGAGACAACGCAGATGGAGTTCATAGGTGCTTGTGCTGCTCAGGCTAAATGTCAGTTGTGAGGTTGGTTAGCTTGTTGGATCGATTTCTATCGCTAGTAGGATAGGAGCTGTTGTGATGCATCAACTTCTGGGTGTGGTTGGTAGATTTTTAGGTGGACTTATTCAGCTATTGGTATTGCTTGAAGGCGTTCGAGTTGTATCAGTTGTTAAGCCTTCGATCACGTCGATCTTTCAGTAATAATGGAGTAGCAAACATTTGAATTGTGAGTTAGGGTGTCGGAACAATGTTATTCAGTTCACAGAGTTTTTTTAACAAGTTGTGATTATAATGGAGTTGTTCAGTTACTTGCGATAGGGATAATTATTTAAGATGAGAAGGTATGTGGTTGGGTTGTTTATTAATATATGTCATTGATATGGTTGGATACCCGTTACAATAGTTGAGATTTTGTTCTTCGTCACCCGATAAAGCCGCCGAGGACTTTGAAGTGAATTCAGTGGAAAGTGCTTGGGAATATTGAGTTCGTTGAGATTTCGAGGTATATTCATCCAAATTTGGAAGGTGTGTGTTCGCTAGGATTGGCTAGTCATCAAATGCTAGTTCTTGTAAGCTCAGGTTGTCGACAACTTTGAGTAGTGAGGTTGCGAGATGGGTTAGAAATCTATCGATCTCGTGGTTGGCAGGGCGTAGATGATTCTAACTGGGGGAGAATTGCTCGAGATTAATGTAAATATTCCCAATGTGTGTGAACTTGGACTTGCATGCCAAGGGCAATGGAATAGCCAGTTTTGATCGTGGAATGGGCCAAAAATTTACTCAAGGAATAAGGTTCGTTGGGCTACTGTAATTAGAGAGGCGCCGGTTGGGATTCAGGATATCCTGTCCGAGGACGTGAAGCATCAGTAGTGGCGCATTTTGGGTTTGTGTTTAGTCTTAGGTTGACGGTTGTATTAGGACCTCTGTGCCTGTTCTTGTCTAATAAATGCTTGGGGGTTTGAAGTGTGACCCGAACACCTGATTAGTGTTTAGCATGATGGGGTTTTGGCTTGTAATGATCTGTGGTTGTATATTCTTGTGGATAGTGGGCAAGACCATGGGCTAAGCCCATGGCAGTTGTGGAAGTGTTGTAAGACTGCGGGATAGCCGGAGCATTTACTAGGCTGATAGGCAGTGTGGAGGTGTCTTAAGACTGTGGGGTGGCCCGTAGCTTTCACCAGGTCGACGCACAGTTGTGAGAGTGTTGTGAATCTATGTTTTGGCTCATAACCTTCACCATGTAGAATTAGACAGAGTCAGGAAGGTGGTTGACTGTTTTGGGACGGTTGTGATGTAAGACTACAGCTGGGTGAGTAGTATTTACTTAGAGCATACTAGATTATATTACATCCATGTGATGATTGCAGTGTGCTGTCCCTGGTTGGAACAAGAGGGATGTTGGAGCCATATTGGCAAACATTCTAGGATAATTTTTTTCAAGATAGACACTTGGTCGGAGTCTCGTGGTACACTCATGTGGGAGGCTATCAACCTTATAACCAGTTTGGAAATCCAGTATCTCGGTTAATTGGTAGGTAAGTATGAGGCGAGGGAGATATCGATTAGATCGAAAATGTGATTATGAGTTAGCAAGATGAGTTTGAGATGTTGGTATGGTACCCATGATCGAGACTCATGTTGGGAGTCGCCTTTCTTTTCAAGTGAAAGGTTTTCAGCAACGATGAATGGTCAAGGATGTTTTTCTAGTGGAATCAGCAAGATAATTCAGGATCGGAAGGGTTTCGTTCGGTTTGGGTCACGAATTGAGGACATATTGACTGTGTTTTGGAATGGTTATGGTTGTTGAAAGTTAGATAAGGTTTTGGAATTTCAGATTTCGGGCAGATTAGTGATGGTTATTCTTGATTGATTATGTTAGCATGTCAATGATTCATTCTTCGTTAAGGTATGTGAGTCCTGCTAAGTTTGGGTTTTGATTGTAGTATTAGAGGGCCATCAAATGAAAGAACCAACTTTTAGGTCCGAGTCAGGATTCTGGAAGGATTGTCCTAATAGCCTGGGAAGCAGTAAGGAGTAATTTCGAGGATGAAATCTAAGTGGGGGAGAGTTTTAACACCCGTGTTCCAGATGGGTTAAGCTTACTTTTATCAAGGACAAAGAATGAAGTTTTGGAGGAAGTTCTATGCCATGACATGGGCAAGGATACCCACGAAGTGGCAAATGTTTGGAGGATCGCATGTTTTATTGGAACGCCACGACGTGGCCAAGGGTTGCCACGGCCAGGGGCTGAGCCATGATTTAAGACTAAGGGGGCTGAAATTATCACATTGCAAGTACCTTTAAATAAAGTAAGCAATAAAAAATAAAATACAACTTCTTAATTAGAGAATTGAAATCGTGTTGATGTAGCAGTGTAGCCGAAAATAATTTGTTAATTGAAAACTAGCCTTCTCAATGAATAAAAACTGCTACGCTTGAACTGTTGATAATCTTCAATTAAGAAACATTGTTTATAAATAAATGAGGGTAATATAGTTATAAACAAATGGGGATAATATAGGTATGAGGTATTAATATAAATGGAGTCTTAATCAAAATAGTCGATCAAAAGAAAATAGGGTAAGCGGTGGTTTTAAAGAATTAAAGTGAAAGGTCATTCTTTTTTATATATAATAATTGTTTTTTAAAAATAGTTGGAGGGGGCTCAAGTATCATTAAGAGATCCGTATGGGAAAAACTTTACTAAGTAAACCTTTTTATCTATAATATTGGGGCAGTTCGAAAAGTGATCAAGGGAGCAAAGCATCCGGCAGCCCCCCTATTCCCTCCGCCTCCGGCCACGGCGTGGTAATTGTTTTGGCCAAAGCTCATGAATCTTTTAGGGTTTCCTTCGTATGTAAACCTCTCTAAGTAATTCCTAGGGTTCATCTTCAGCCCCCAACACCCTTATATGTCAGAGAAACCCTAGCCTCCATTCCATTGGTGTTTATGGACTTTTTGGATCATTTGTTAGATTGGAGAAGAAGGTACTCTATTATGAGATATTGTAAGGAAGCAACACCATCAGCATACCTCATAGCTTACGGACCTATGTAAGTGTCAAAGGTTCTTCATGTTTTGAGCAAGTTTGGAGGGAAGGAACTCATAAAGTTGGCAACTTTATCACTCTCCTAGGTCCCAATAGCAATATATGTTGTAGATCTAGACTTTGGTTGGAAGTTCTCATCATTGCATGAGTTTGGGGCATTCTTAGCTTATTATCACCTAAATGGATTCTTGGAATCAAAGAAAACAACTTAATCCATTAAGTTGTTGGAATCTCAGCTCCCACGGCATGGCGACTGGGAATTTCGTGTTTGTTTGAATGCATGAGGGCCACGATGTGGCTGTTTACTTAAGTCAACATTAGCTGTTGACTTATGGCATGGGTTGACTTTTACTCAAAATTTTATTTTTAGAAGGTAGACTTAGGGTTTGCATTGTCTAGATTGATAGGAGGTGTTTAGCACCCATTTTTTGGTAGTAAGAGCTGTTAGCTGTGGTCGGCACGACATTGAGATGGGTTTTAGTCGGCGTTGCGATTCAGGTGAGTCTCTTCACTGTACTCCTGGGTCGAAGGCACCAATGTCGGCTCACTAGATTATAATTGTAGGATGATAGTTGTCTTTGTGGAACTTGTTCATATGTATGTATGTGCTTGATTGTCTATGTGACCATTAGTGGCATGATTATATGTTATATGCCTAGAGCCAATTTGGGCTCGATTTCATTATGGGCTTGGGATTGATACGGAACCGAAACAACTACATGTTGTTAGATGGAGTCATTATAGACTCGGGGTTAATACGGACCCGGGGGTTGATACGTACCCAACACAGCCACGTGTTGTTATATTTATATATGTGTGATTGTATGTGGTATTTTAGGGAAATCACTAAGGTTTGTGCTTACATTTTTATGTTTTTGGTTCTAGGTACTTCTGGTATGAAAGGGAAGGGCCCGACGTGACTGCACAACATCCCCCAGAGTTTTCCGCATTGGCTATTTGTGATATATACTATAATGTTTAACTAATATATTTACTTTGAATGATTTTGGAACAACTCGTTTGTATGGTTTAATGTTTTAAAAATGAAAATTTTACTATGAATTTTTGGGACGTTACAATTTATTCATATCTGATTGTACATGAAGCTCAAACAACAGTGATGAACGGCCCTACGAAATTCAAATCTGAATTCACACCATTTGCAAGTACTGTTAAGAAACAAGACTCAAATGGTTCTTGCAAGAACTACAACAACAATAGGTACAACAACAACCCATGAAACAATTATCGAGGCAACCATGGCCGAGTACGTGGCCGCGGCAGGCATAACAACGGTGGCCCGTGTTGTCAAATATGTGGAATTCTAGGTCATGTTGCATTGAAATGAAAAATCGATTTAATCATGCTTATCAAACAAAAGATTACCACGGTGGAAACAGTGTCACCACTTAAAGCTACAACAATGATCCCAACTGGTATATTGATACGAGTGCCACTGATCATCTCGCAAGTGATCTTGATTGTTTGTCTATTGCAAATCGCTATCAAGGAAAAGACCGAGTTGAAGTAGCTAATGTAACAGGTTTGCATATTTCCCATGTTGGTCATTCTAAAATTCATGGTTTAGATAGACCACTTCATCTTAAAAATATTCTTTATGTTCCTCAGATTAAGAAACATCTTCTTTTTGTTGATAAATTGATTTCTGACAATAATGTGTTTATTGAAATTTACCCTAATGATTTCTTTGTTAAGGACATAATCACGAAGAAAATGCTTCTGGTCGTTAAAAGAAAAATAGATCTCTTCTTGGTGCCAATCTAGCATTCGTCTCGTTTTGCAAATCTCAGCACCAAAGTCTCCACCTCATAATGGTACCAGTATTTCGGTCACCCTAGTTCAACAGTTTCCAAGTATATTTTAAAATCAAATAAGTTAGATTGTTCTTGTAATTCTATGTCATGTATTTGTGATGCATGTCAACTTGCAAAGATTCATCAACTAGCGTATAATAATTATGTCCATGTCACATCATATTTGAGCTAATCCACACTGATGTTTGGGGAATAACTCAAGTGTCAAGTGGAGGTTTTCAATATTTTGTTAGTTTTTAGATGATTAAATATAGTATAGTTGGATCTATCTTACTAAACGTAAATATGATGTTGAACAAGTATTTTAGATATTTCAAAAACATGTTCAACGTCTTCTAAGTGCCAAAATTCGCACCATTCAATCTGATTGGGGCGGTGAGTATCATAAACTTCACAATTATTTTCAACAAGGTGGCATTATTCATCGTGTGTCTTGTCCCCATACTTCTCAACAAAATGGAATAGCAGAACGAAAATATCACTATATTGTTGAAACAGGTTTAGCTCTTTTAGCTCACTATTCTCTACCTATTCGATTTTGGGATGAAGCATTCTTAACATCTTATCTCATAAATCGTATTCCGATTCGCACCATACATAACTCTACTCCCATCACGCATCTCCTTAATCTCAAACTCGACTATTCATTTATTTAAACATTTGGGTGTGCCTGTTGGCCAAGCCTTTGAAAGTATAACACTCATAAACTTGATTTTTGTTCCACCATGTGTGTCTTTTTAGGGTATAATGCCATGTTCAAGGGTTACAAATGTCTAGATAGAAAAACCGGTTCAGTCTATATCTCCCGTGATGTGGTTTTTATAGAGTCATGTTTCCCGTTTGCAACCTCTTCCACTATGCCCTCTCCTACATCCACAATTGTGTCTTTTACTAAGGGTAGAATTATCTATAACCCACAACGATGGGCCTTCTTTGCGGAACCGACTTCACATCGTCATGCCTTAGTTGAACCCAACTGAAAGATTACGATGGAAGTTGGATTTGCAACCGTACACAACAATAATATATGGGTTTTGGTTCCATGCCCTCCTAGCATCAATATTGTCAGCTGCAAATGGGTTTTCAAACTTAAACAACATCCAGATGAATCCATTTATAAAACCAAGGCTCGTTTGGTTGCTCGGGGCTTCACTCAACAATATACGGTGGATTATCAAGATACATTCAGTTATGTGGTCAAACCAACCATAATTCGCTTGATTCTCTCTATTGCGGCTTCAAGAGGACGACACCTTCGTCAAATTGACGTCGGTCATGCGTTCTTACATGGCATCTTAAACGAGGATGTTTACAAGAGGCAACCTCCTGTTTTTGAAGACCCCCACAGGCTTCATTATGTGACAGCCGACTATTTTAGGTCAACAAATGTCAAGCAAGTCAAATGAAAGTCAAATAGTTACGACATCAATCAATAAGTTATACATTGCTTTTTAGGTTCTCGATTAAGTAGCTAGGACCGAAAACCTTGAAAACCTATGTGGCACAAGACCGAAATCACCCTTGATTTCAGTGGTTTTAAAAGGGGTTCTCGGATAAGGGACTGGACCGAAATCAACTAGAACCGAAATCATCTAGGACCGAAATCATCTAGACCGAAGACCTTGGTTCTCGGTTTCACTTGGACCGAAATCAAGGTGATTTCGGTGAAGAGAGACCAAAATCACTAGTTTAAGGTGGTGACACTTTTTCCAGTGAGATAAATTACACTTACCAATGCAAACATCACATCACTTTTACCCCCAATATATAAAATTAGGCCGAAATCATCCTTCATAATCCTCACTCACATCTTCAAAACTCTCCCAATTTGCTCCCAAGAACAAGTTCAACTTCAAACATCTTCAAGCTCATACGTTTTATCCCCAACAACATCTTCAAACTTCATAACTTTTTCCCAGAAACACTTTCAAACATCCCAAGGAAACAAAACTCTTCAACTTAATTCTTAGGAAACATTGCAAGTTTTCTTTTTTTAATCTAGTGTTTTTATAACACTTTCAAGTTAGTTCAACTAATTTACACACAATATCGTGTCTAAAATACTCATAGGATACGAACACCTTCAAGTGTTCTAACTTGAAGATCATCACCATCACTTCGTTATTCAGCTAAGAACACACTCGAGGTGAGTTCATACCCCTACAGTTTTCAAGATTTTTCTATGTTTTAGGGTGGGGATACAAGTATAACACACGAAAACTTGTGTTAATATACAAACCATTACATATGTTATTCTTACAAATTATATATATATATATATATATATATATATATATATATATATATATATATATATATATATATGGGTACAAATTTGATTACAATAATAAACTTTATAAATATAGTTTGTAAGACTTTAACCCTTTTGTAATATGTTGAGCAAAAGGGTATAATTATATAAAAATACATATATAATTATTTCATTCCATTTTCTTATCATAGTAAAAATGATAATGTACATACAAAAGATTCTTCAATACAACGAAACATTTTTATAAACTATAATAGGTATAGTTTACGGGATATACACTCTATTTTACCATTTTGGGATACAATAGAAAAATAATTATTTAAAGGCATAATAATTTTACACCACGTAACTACTATGGAAGGATAATACTTTCACGTTACAAAATGGCTTTTCATTATACTACACGTAAACCGTCAATACGGCTATGTGAGACATACCTTCACCGTACTTACCGAAGTACATACTAATGTTCCTGTATTATAACCAGAATCTTCCGTAAGAGAGCGTGACACTTGTGTATAGATCTATACGGGACTGAAAATCCCGCACCCTAACTGTTAGCTACAGTTGGACCGCCAGGTCTGGGGTGACAAATTTCGCACCATTCCAACGTCTGAAGAACGTCGTAGCAGGCCAAATAGGTCATTAGCATGGTTATAATAACTCACAAGGGGTATTAACAATACGTTTGGTTTACGAATACATACATACCTTCAAATGGTTTTATTTAGATAAAACTACATTACACCATTTTCCAGTACAATACAGTTTACATTTCTGGAAACATGCATTCAAATGGTTTTATAAAGATATAAAACTACATTATACTACTTCAGAGTACAACAATACTTATACATTTTCAGTCTTAGGGTTCCTAAGACTACAATTCACTTTAAAAGAAAATATTGGATTTGATGGAAGAACACACTATCATTTTCAAGGAACAATGGCATATCTTTCTCATACAAAATGCTTATGAACTCACCAACTTAAATGTTGGCACTTTTTCAAAACCACTTGTATTCTCAGGGAATCGATAGACAGGTACCCGCACAGGTTTTGTGAAGATGGAGCGTAGCAGTGTCACGTCTTAGATTTTGTCGTATGTTTTTGGAGTCAAACAAACATTGAATCAAACTCAATGTAAATATTAAATTATCAATATGATGGTTGTAATGCTTTGATCTCTATTATTCCATTGTTATGATGTTGTACATGACGTCATCCGCCCCCGGACGTTTCCACCGTTCCGGTTCGGGGGTGTGACAGATTGGTATCAGAGCATACTTTATAGTGAACTAAGTATATCAAACCATGTAAGATATACAACTATAAATACAATGGGGCTAAAACACTCTACCTAAAAGATTACTTTTAAAATATAATTATTTGTATGTAAAAGTATATATGTACCTACATGCATACTAGAACAGTGTCGTAATAAGAACCATATAAAAGTATTTAGATAAGTTGGACGATGCGGTTAAGCCTAGATAGTTATGTAATCATATCTGGCATGAATATAGCCTGATCAACTATAGTTATGCGAGATATGACTAACATGTGTGTGGGAATGATCGTGGTGAACAATGAGTCTAAAACTTACCAACCCTATATACCAAGAAACCCTAAGAATCAAACACCAAGTTTAAAATACTATAGGAGTATTTTATGATACTATATAACCATACAACTAAACTTTCCATGTGTCTTTATACCGCTATTCTTACACAGTTGACATAACCAAATAGTTAAGACACTCTGTTTCGATAATACTCGAATCATGACCATTATCCAAGACTTATCATCATTCCGCTTTTAAACTTGATGGCAGAATTATGCCACCACGTAAATCTATCAGGCGTGTCAACAACACAACACAAACTCCACCACCGCCACCACCTCCACAGATGGACACTGCCACTTTCCAACCTGCTGTAACAGCCGCTGTGGCAGACGCCATGGTGCAAATCAGCACAAATGGTGCCAGTGGGACTGGAGGCGGTACCAATAATACTAACCAGGGAGATAGCCAAGGACACCCGAGGGAATGTTCCTATAAAGACTTCACAAATGGCAAACCAAAGTCTTTCGATGGTAGCGGAGGTGTCATTGCTCTAACGAGGTGGTTCGAGAAAACAGAGTCAGTGTTCGAAATCTGCACATGCCCAAAAGCTAGCAAGGTCAAATTTGCAGCATGCACATTCATGGATAGAGCCCTCTCCGGGTGGAATGGCTATGTCAAATCCCTGACTCTCTCAGTGGCCAACGACATGAGCTGGGAGGACTTGAAAATTTTGATGCTAGTAGAATACGGCTAGAGGGGTGAAGTACAAAAGCTAAAGCAAGAGCTCTGGAACCTTACAATGAAAAACTCCGACATCGCAGCCTACACTGCCAGATTTAGCGATCTAGCAGTACTATGTCCCGGGATGGTCACCCTGGAAAGTAAAAAGGTTGAGCGATACATCTGGGGACTATCCCCCCAGATTCAAGGAAATGTGATATCTACAAACCCATCTACGTTTGACAGTGCCAAACGGCTGGCACAAACACTTGTGGATCTGGAACAAAAAGATGGGCCAACCGATACAAGAGCCCATAAAGAAGCAACAAGCTGTGGTAGTCCATGTTGCTACTGTTCCTGCCGCTCCAGCTGTTGGATAAGGTGTCTAAGTCCATAACTATATTTTGTATGTACTTGACCCGAGAGTAGCATGGTCCATTTAGGTTGCATGGCTCCAGAACAATATGAAGGATGGACATTTGAGAAGAGGTTATTTATGATTTATTAATATATTATAAGTTCTAATATATTAATATGAAATCATATTATTTAATTAGTATTGATCAAGAATTAATTTTGTGATCAAAAGAGACTAATTAAATATATGGGGATTGATTGTGTAAATCATTGATTCTTATAATGTGGGCCTATGATCCATAGTTCTTTAAGTTGGGCTAAACCAATGTCACAATCCATGGATGATCCATGGAGGTTTAAACCCATGGAGCATAAGGAATATGGAAGGTCATGCACGATAGGGTTTACATGGTGTAACCCTAGTTTTTCCAAACTATATAAGAAACCCATTAGCTCCTAAAATCGGCACCCTAGCATTCTTGGAAGAGCTATAGCCGATTTTTGAGTGCAAGTATTCTCTCTCAAAGTCCTCCATTGTTGGTGGTGTTGTGTGAAGCATTTGAGGCATCACATTTGGGGTGCTAGGTTCTTAAAGGTCCAAGGAATCAAGCTACAAGAAAAGGTATGTATTATAACTAGATTTTGTTATACAAGTACCCATGTTTGTGTTGGATTAGGTGTCTAAGCCCATAACTATAATTGGTATGTACTTGACCCGAGAGTAGCATGGTTCATTTCGGTTGCATATCATCAGGACAATTTGTTAGGATTGACTTTTGAGAAGAGGTTATTTATGGTTTATTAAGATATTATAAGTTCTAATATATTAATATGAAATCATATGATTTAATTAGTATTGATCATGAATTAGTTTGGAATTAATTTAGTGATCAAAAGAGGATAATTAAATCAATGGGGACTAATTGTGTAAATTAGTTATATTTATATGTTGGGCTTATGATCCATGTTGGACTAAGTTTATGTATGGATACATAAAGAGTTGGGCCACATGAACCATGGATCATAAACCCATGGGTATGGATTAGGGTTAACCCATGACCCATGGAATCCTACATATAAATATGTTGCTCCATGACCAAAATCGTGGGCATCTATTCTTAGAGAACTATGTGCCGATTTTGTGTGAAAGGAATACTCTCTCAAGTTATCCTTTGTCCTAGATGTGTTGTGATTCCATTTGAGGCATTCATACTATTGGTGCTAAGCTCGTAAAGGTTCAAGGCTTCCAACTACATTAAAACGTATGTCACCTAACTTGTATTTCATGTTGTTTATGCTTCATTGTATGCTAGTTAGGATGATGCTTTGGAATATTGAATGTATGCATGTATAATAGAGAAAACATAGATCCAAAGCATCTAGGGTTGCATATACACCATAGGAGTGTTAGAATGCTCAAAACCCTTCAGTTTGTATGCTAGTTAGGGAAATGCTTTGGAAAATCATTTTGCATGTATAATTGGAGAAAACATAGATCCAAAGAAATTAGGGTTGTATGTGGACCTTAAGGTTGTTAGGATGCTCAAAACCCATTAGTGGTATCAGAGCCTATGATTGTTTTCTATTATACTTGATGTTATATTGATTTTCAAAATGAAAAAAATCGAATTTCTGCCTTCTGCCCAATGAACTCGCCGAGTCCACTGGGTGACTTACTGAGTCCCTTTGTCAAATGACCAACTCGACGAGCTAGTTCATGTACTCACCGAGTTGGTGCTCCAGTGGGCAGATTTTCGAATTTTGGCCAGAAATTGGATTAGGATCATTACCCCAAACTGTTTTTTGAACTGTGAAACCTGTTTTTTCATAAGGTAATGATCATGCTTGTCCAATTAAAAGATAATTGTCAAAGTTTCAAGATTTGTATTAGTTTATATGATTTCTTGAAAATTGTTGATGTGAATTATCTTTGCTTATGAGTTTTGCTAGATCATAGATATTATTTGACACTTCTTGTTAGTTTAACTGTTGATCTGAATGCCTTTTAGAGGATTCCATAACTTGACCTCAAGTTATGGAAAACCAAAAGTCTTTTCCTTAAAAGTCATTAAAACTCATAAGTTATGGAAACGAAAGATTTTGAATAGTTTCAAAACTTGCCCTCAAGTTTTGGAATTTGTAAAGTCACTTAAGAATACTTTAATTCCAAACCCTAGAATTTTAAAAATTTGAAATTCAACCTTTATAGTTTATAGTATTATAAGTTTAATAATATATATATGTATAAGATCAAGTCAGTCTTACCGTTAGTAGGCCTCATTGACGAAGTCGGTCTATAAGGGGGTATAAGGTTACTACCTATAAAATGGTGGTTTAATGGGTGTCCACTCTCACCCACCGCTTCCTTGATTGGTGGAGGGTCGTTAGCCAAACGGGTAGGATAGGACTATAATTCTCATTAAAAGTATAATGATAATAATAAAGTAACTAAATGTTTTATTAAATTCCCAATCTTAGTTACTTTAGGAAAATGTGAAATTGATGCTAATCCATGAAAATTACACTTTGCACCTTTCCAAGTCATTAATGGAGCGTGTGTGGTTAACCGGCACATTAACTTGGACTAGTAAGGGTGGCAAAGGGTGGCTCGATGTTTATCATAAGATCAATGGAGCGTGTGTGGTTAACCGACACATTGATTGGGTGATAAATGACATCGAGAGTACCAAGCACATTTTGCATGGTTATTCACACCTTGTTTGTGATCCTCGGTATCCCAGTCACAAACCTGAAGGGCATAATCGAGATTTAAACATGCCATTGAATTGTTCAATGAATCTCAAAGGATCCAGGAATTTCAATCCAATTAAAACTTAATAATAATTTCGTTTTTCATGGTGGAAATTGGTAAATTGTCATGTACCTACCTTCAAATATTTTGCAAGTTGGATTACGACATCATTCTTCCAAATTGTAAAATATTTTGTTGGGTCCTAGCCTTAATATTTCATTTTGGGTGTTATATTAAGGACTCTTTATCTAATCTAAACCCTACTGGCTCCTTCTCTATCATGAACTTGTGTGGGAGAGTCATCTTTGATAGTTCCAACTTCAATTATTGGATTAGGAACATCAGGATGGTCACTCGCTATGAGGACAAGGAATATGTCCTCGACAAGGAGCTTAAGGAAATCGATGAGTCTGCTGCTACTCCTGAGGAGATCGCTGAGTTTAGGACTCATGAGAAGGATGTCACCAAGGTGTCTTGTATCATGTTGGCCACCATGACAGCTGAACTCCAAAAGTCCTATGACGACTTCTACCCTTTTGAGATGCACCAGGACCTGATGGAAAGATACCATCAGAGTGCTCGTCAACAGAGGTATGAAATCATCTCTTCCATTATAACAAATAAGAGGAAGGATGGTGAACCCATCACGGGCCACTTGCAGAAAATGCAAAGGTTTGTGGATCGATTGCTAAAATTGAATGTGAACTTTCCTGAGGAGCTGGCTATAGATACCATTCTACACTCCTTACCTCCATGTTAATATGTTATGATCAGTTCCGCATGACCTATCATATGAACAAGGAGGAGGTCATACTTAGCAAACTTCAAGGGTTTTTGAGGACTTCCGAAAGTGGTCTCAAAGGTAAAAATGTTCTTTCTACTCCTACCGCAACTGCCCCTATTCTGGAAATTGGACAAGGGAAAGGGAAGAAGAGGAAGGCTCCCTCAAAGAGCCGCAAGGGAAAGTCTCTTGATGGATCCTCTTAAAGTGGGACCAAGGCTGGTTCTGCTGCTCCCTCTTCCATTCCTAAGGAAGCAAAGTGTTTCTACTATCATGAGAAAGGGCACTGGAAGCGAAGCTGCCCCAAATACTTGCAGGATGTCAAGGATGGGAAGGTTAAACCCACCCATGCAGGTATTTATACTATTCTATCTAAAAACTCATCACATTCTAACTCTTGGGTCCTTGATACAGGTTGTGGATTTCACATTTGTTCTGATGTGCAGGGCCTAAAAGGAAGTAAGGATGTGGAGCACGAGAAGATAAACTTGATCATGGGGAATAGGAAGGTTTCACCTGTGACAATCCGAAATTTCTAGCTTGTATAAACATTCAAATTTATCAGAGTTAGTCTTGCTTGTTAACTTTTAGCCCTATTGGAGTCTATTCGAGTATTCTAAACTTAGTACATCAAAGGAATCAGTGTTAGGATGAATTGGTTGAAGTTCTAGTCAGGAAGCAAACCAAAAACCTCCTCAAAAAGGAGTTTTCGGTCAAGACCTTAGAGTTTTCGGTCAAGGTGACCGAAAACCCCATCCTACATATATATTTCATGATCATTTGGATCATTCTTTCCTTTTCAAAGCTAGAAACATCCATTCTCTCTCAAGTATCATCGAGTTCTTCATTCCAATCTTCAAAATTGTAAGAATTCCTTTCATCTAATTTGTTGATACAAAGCTTTATCTAGTACAACCCTTTGATTTCATCCATGAAATCATCTCTTTCGGGTTAGATCTTCAAGAACACCAAGAACATCAAGAACACCAAGAACACACACTAGTGTTTTGGTCCAAAATCAACTCTATTAGCCTCTAAATCGTAAGTATTACTTCCCTCTACTTGTTATCTAGTTGAAACTCTTGATTTAGGGCCTTGAAATCGTCATTTATCCAAGAACAAAAGGTGTTTTCGGTCTAGTGCATCTCCTTAGACCGAAAACCCTTATAAAGGGTGCAAAATGACTTTAAGCCTTTCCTAATACTTAGTATTGAGTCTAGAACACTTAATTGATTGTTGAAAGCCCTTGGAAATCACCTTATGCATCAAAGACCATGGGCTTTCGGTCAAAACCATTTGGACCGAAAACCATTTGGACTGAAAACCATATGGACCGAAAACCATATGGACCGAAAACCACAAGAACCGAAAACTCCAAGAAACATACCACTTGGACCGAAATCTCCTTTAAGTGGCTATACAACCCTTAGATGCAACCCTTGGTACTTCTAGCACTAGAATCAAAGTGTTTTCCATGTCCTAGGGTGTCTTAACTTGATTAATTAGTTGTTAATTGACTAATTGGATACATATATGTATTATTATATGTTAAATAGGATCTGTGTGTGTGCTCAAGTCTTCACTTGACACTTAGCATCCTATACCATCCGTTCTTCCAAACCACTCACTACAGGTGAGTTCATACCCCTTGATCAACCTTTTAAATGATTTTAAATGCTTTTACGGGGGGGGGGGGGAATACAAGTTGATCTATTACAGTTATTATATAAATCACATGTAATTAATAACTATCGAACATATGGATTTTCTTACTTTTCAAGCTGTGTTATCAAACAAACTACTTCAAACTGTTTTGCAAACTCTTTTACATGTTAAATACTTTTATTAAACTCTTTTGAACTTATACTTTGTCAAATGTGTATCTATATACATATAGTTATATAAGTAGCATTGAAAGGACTTAGGACTGATAGCTCACCTTACTTCCTCTTCCTTGTTTGGTTGTGGACTTAGGGTATCTGTTGTTTGTCCGAAGGTCGTTTGGATCCTAGTTATATATTATGTATATGTGTATAGATATAAAAGTTCCTTCATTCAGTTCAACACCTTTGGGTAACCAAGGTATACAAACATGTTCATTCATACAAACAACATTACTAGTAAACTATAATAGGTATAGTTTAGGAAATTACTAATACTATTTCTAGAGCAATGAAACATACAATGAGTCAGTTCATACATGAGTCAATAACATACAGATAGAGAATACTATGATGAGAAACAAACATAACATACTATGATGAGAAACAAACAGAGCATACTATGATGAGAAACAAACAATAACATACAGAGAGAACATACATACATACTAGACAGAGAGAGAACATACAATGCAGCTAGTACATTCATTACAATAGTACACACAATACATATACAAGTACATTACAACAGTTATGTGAGCCACGTAACGGGGCATGGCATCACCTGTCATGGATCGTTTTGTATCCAGAGTCTCCTTAATTGGAGAGCGTTGAATTTGTGTATAGATCTATACTGGATTGACTATCCTACACCTTGCTGTTCGCTACAGTGGGACTTGCAAGTCTACTGGTGCCAAATGTCATTTCTTCCGACGTCTTTCATCGTCGTGTTTTTAGTCGGTAGTATGGTACAGGCATATCACATGTTACTTTAAATAACAGTTGGTTTAAGGTAATTAGTACAGCAGTAGTTACTTAATACAACACTACAGTGCTTTATTATTTCCCCATTGCCTTCACTTTGTGACCTTCACACAATGAACAGTAATGTAAAAGCTATATTTTTGGTTAATGATAGTAATATTTGGGAAAATACACACTTTTACAAGAAACAAACATACAAAAATTTGATGCCTTGGTAGAAGGCTACGTTTAGTAGAAAATATAGGATTTTCTAGGAGATATAAACATTTACAAACATTTACAAACATATACAAACATTTACAAACTTATACATCAAGTAAATACAAACACTTTCATACAAACAAAGACACTAAAATGCTTATGGACTAACCAGCTTTAAAGCTGATCAACTCTTTCAAAATAACTTGTATTCTCAGGTCATCAGTAGACAGGTACCGATGCCAGGTTTTGAGAAGATAGAGCTCGTTCAAGACTCATCTCTTATTTTTGATTTACATTTTGGTGTCTTATAAACTTCACAAAACACACTTGTATAAAATTATATTATTAATGCAATGGATGATGTTGTTGCTTGTTTACTACTATGCATTGTTGTGATACTGTACATTACGTCTTCCACCCCCGAAAGTTTCCGCCGTTCCGGTTTTGGGGTGTGACAGATTGGTATCAGAGCTTTGTTTATAGTGAATCGAGTATATCAACCCATAAAAGATATACAAACTATAAACACAACAGGATAAAAATACTCTGACCAAGAGTTTATACTTTTAAATAATAAAATATTTAACTAAGTATACATACCTGCAATCATACTAAAATCAGTGTCACTTGGACAGAACAAAAGTATTACGATTGTTGGGCAATACAATTAGACTTAGAGACATATGGTCAACCCTGGGAATGATATAGCCTGATCAACCATATTTTCCGAGGTGTGACTAGGATGTGCCTAAGAGTGGTTGTGAGGTTGCAACAAGTCAAAAAACTTACCAACACTACTACAATGAAAACATTAGAACAGAACATAAACTTAAAATGCTATAGGAGTATTTTGTATTACTATAATTTACTTATGTGCAAACTAAAAAGTTCTTTATCAGTAGGTCAATGGTTGCTAAGTGGATACGCTAAGGTTATATGTAACTGGGATGTCATAGACTTAGAATCTGTAATCTTTGCTTTACTCCCTGTTCCTTGTTTGGTTGTGGGTTTCGAGTTAGGGTCACTTATTCGAAGGTCTATCCTGTTTTGATTACATATAACTAGTATGCACTAAACAAGTATTGAAGTAACTGATAAAGATTATCTTATAATTATCTAATTAGTACGTCTATTTAATTATTTCTTATACCCCCTTTTATGGCGTAGATATCATGGCTGGATTCCATCTTCTCGGAGATCCATACTTCCTAAACGAAGGCAATGCAGGATGGCTTGAAGAAGAGCCAGAAGATGATTATCCAATCCCTTTGGATGATCACCTCGCTGAAGGCCTTTCTGATGGTTCTGACTCCGAACCTGAAGTCAACAACCTACCCCCAGTAGCTCCGAACCCGAACCCTCGTCCAACATTTCAAGGACTCACACCTCTGTGGGCAACAAACTTGAACAGATGGAGTCAGGAGCAGGGTCAACCCATACCCTACAATGGGGACCGAAGCTTCTACAATCTAAACGAGGGAGGTTCAGCTGACCGAGTCCTACCCATCATGGTCCGTAGGATTGCTCGGAACACCGAGCAAGGTCGAGCAGCCATCGACCGAGTTGTGGAAATTGACGCCAACTCTAGCGCTAACACAGTCCTCATATGTCAGCTGGAGTCTGCTCAAGAAAGAACTCAGAACCAGAATGCAGCCCTGCAGAGAGAACTTAGTTATGAGAGACATGGAGCGTCGTCTGTCAGAGTCAAGGACTCATTCGAGTGGTTCTCGTCGTAGATAGAGCCTACTCAACCTTCTCTTTTGGATATAACTTAGTTATGTAAAACTCTAGTCTAATTTCCTATCTTTGTTAAAACTTGGACCTGTTAGGTCTTGATTAGGTCGTAGTTCTGTCAAGATTTTCCCACCTTGGTTGATGTAAGGCCTACTTCTAGGTCATTTTTCCCAAACTTGTTACATCTGTAATTCCAGTATTATTGACAGACACCTAATCCCATGGAAATTATTATCCAAATGCTATCATCTGTAAGTACTAGATCTACACTCAATTATACTATCAATTGTGTTGTTGGGCTACGGAGAGTTAGTCCGTGAGTCACTCTCATCAATTTATCTATTCTTACCAGTATCGTCATCTTTGTAAACTTTTAGTTAAAAGATGCCTCCGCCCCGATCAACGAGACACAATCCTCCGATAACTTCAACACCACCTACTCCTCAAATTGATACGGCAGCTCTAAATGCTGCAGTAGCTGCGGCTGTGGCAACAGCCATGGCTCAATATCATTCTTCAAGTGCCACCAGAGGGGGGACTCCTGTTCATTCTACTCACGGTGAAGCCCCATTGCGCTTGAGAGAGTGCTCCTACAAGGACTTCATCAACTGCAAGCCAGTGTCCTTTAAAGGGCCTGGCGGAGTCATTGCCCTCTCGCAGTGGTTCGAAAAGACAGAATCGATCTTCGAGATCTGCTCATGCCCGGAAGGAAGCAAAGTCAAATTTGCTGCATGCACCTTCGAGGCAAAAGCCTCGACATGGTGGAATAGCCATGTCAAGTCACTATCTCTAATAGTGGCAAATGCCATAGGCTGGGAAGCTCTGAGGGAGCTAATGATTGAAGAATACTGCCCGAGGGGCGAAATCCAGAAACTGGAGCAAGAACTGTGGAGCCTAACCATGAAGGGCTCCGACATAGTCTCCTACACCGCCAGATTCTGTGAGCTGGTGGCCCTCTGTCCCAACATGGTTCACAGAGAGGGAAAGAAAATAGAGAGGTACATCTGGGGGCTGGTACCTCCATTTCAGGGGAATGTTTTAGCCTCAAACCCCACTTCATTCGATAGTGCCAAGAGGTTGGCACAGAGGCTCATTAACCATTGGGTCCGTACCCCATCAATAACAACAACCCTAGCCATCTCAGAACCCTCAAAAACCGCTGATTCCAAGCAGAAATTCTGGGATGACAAGAAGAAGAACAAGGCTGCCAAAAAGCAGCAGGTCGTGGCAGTTCGTACTGCGATAGCACCTGCCGCTGCTGCTCCGGTCAAGCAGTACGCTGGAAGTTTGCCCAAGTGCAACAAATGCAACTTCCACCACACAGGAGCCTGCCGGGAAGTGCAATGTTCTAACTGCAACAGGAAGGGGCACACTGCCCGTTTCTGCAAAGCCCCGACGAGGCCAATCAACCAAGTCCCCGACGCTGGCGTAGGCCAAGCTTGCTACAGTTGTGGCGAGGTGGGCCATTACAAGAGGAACTGCCCGAAGGTAGGGAACGCCGGCGGAGTGGGTAGAGTTTTGGCTATAGGCCACGAGGAAGCGGTTGCCGACCCCACAGTGGTCACTGGTACGTTTCTCCTCGATAACTCTTATACATGCATTCTATTTGATAGTGGAGCGGAGAGGAGTTTCGTGAACCAAAAATTTGCTCATTTACTTAAGCAACAATCACGAGCACTTAATGAACCGTTCACTATAGAAATGGCTAACGGAAAGACAGAGAGTACTAACTGCATATACATAGGTTGTACTCTAACCGTAGATAGCCACTCATTTTCAATCGACCTCATGCCGGTCTCAATTAAAATTTTCGACGTCATTATCGGCATGGATTGGTTGAGTCGTCATCGTGCCGACATCATGTGTTATGAAAAGGCTATTCACCTAAATCTGCCATCTGGCGAAACTCTAGTAATCTACAGAGACAAACCCGACACTAACCTTCGCCTGATCTCGAGCATTCAAGCCCAGAAATTCTTGCGAAAGGAATGTCGCGCATTCCTTGCTCATGTTGTCGATGTGAGTCAAGAAGCGAAATCTATTAAGAACATTCCAGTAGTACGTGATTTTCCCGCCATCTTTCCAGACGAACTCCCAAGATTACCTCCGCAACGTCAAGTCGAGTTCAGAATCGACTTAGTTCCAGGGGCTACCCCAGTAGCCAAATCGCCCTATCGTCTAGCACCTGCAGAGATGCAAGAACTGTCCGGTCAACTTAACGAACTGCTAAAAACTTACCAACACTACTACAATGAAAACATTAGAACAGAACATAAACTTAAAATTCTATAGGAGTATTTTGTATTACTATAATTTACTTATGTGCAAACTAAAAAGGTCTTTATAAGTAGGTCAATGGTTGCTAAGTTGATACGCTAAGGTTATATGTAACTGGGATGTCATAGACTTAGAATCTGTAATCTTTGCTTTACTCCCTGTTCCTTGTTTGGTTGTGGGTTTCGAGTTAGGGTCACTTATTCGAAGGTCTATCCTGTTTTGATTACATATAACTAGTATGCACTAAACAAGTATTGAAGTAACTGATAAAGATTATCTTATAATTATCTAATTAGTACGTCTATTTAATTATTTCTTATACCTTTTTTCTCGCGTAGATATCATGGCTGGATTCCATCTTCCCGGAGATCCATACTTCCTAAACGAAGGCAATGCAGGATGGCTTGAAGAAGAGCCAGAAGATGATTATCCAATCCCTTTGGATGATCACCTCGCTGAAGGCCTTTCTGATGGTTCTGACTCCAAACCTGAAGTCAACAACCTACCCCCAGTAGCTCCGAACCCGAACCCTCGTCCAACATTTCAAGGACTCACACCTCTGTGGGCAACAAACTTGAACAGATGGAGTCAGGAGCAGGGTCAACCCATACCCTACAATGGGGACCGAAGCTTCTACAATCTAAACGAGGGAGGTTCAGCTGACCGAGTCCTACCCATCATGGTCCGTAGGTTTGCTCGGAACACCGAGCAAGGTCGAGCAGCCATTGACCGAGTTGTGGAAATTGACGCCAACTCTGGCATTAACACAGTCCGCATACGTCAGCTGGAGTCTGTTCAAGAAAGAACTCAGAACCAGAATGCAACCCTACAGAGAGAACTTGCTGAAACCCAAGCTGAAGTCAGGGAACTTCGAGATCGTCAGGCAATGTCTGAAAGGCGCATGAGAGACATGAAGCGCCGTCTGTCAGAGTCAAGGACTCATTCGAGTGGTTCTCGTCGTAGATAGAGCCTACTCAACCTTCTCTTTTGGATATAACTTAGTTATGTAAAACTCTAGTCTAATTTCCTATCTTTGTTAAAACTTGGACCTGTTAGGTCTTGATTAGGTCGTAGTTCTGTCAAGATTTTCCCACCTTGGTTGATGTAAGGCCTACTTCTAGGTCATTTTCCCAAACTTGTTACATCTGTAATTCCAGTATTATTGACAAATACCTAATCCCATGGAAATTATTATCCAAATGCTATCATCTGTTAGTACTAGATCTACACTCAATCATACTATTCAATTGTGTTCTTGGGCTACTACGGAGAGTTAGTCCGTGAGTCACTCTCATCAATTTCTCTATTCTTACCAGTATCGTCATCTTTGTAAACTTTTAGTTAAAAGATGCCTCCGCGCCGATCAACGAGACACAATCCTCCGATAACTTCAACACCACCTACTCCTCTGTGACATCCCCATTTTCACGGCCAGAAAAGACCGATTTTGTTTATGCTTTGTTTGAAAATCAGAGTAACATTTTAAATAAAAGTGTTGCGGAATTTGTCCCAAAATAAAATATGATAAAGATTTATCGAAAGCATTTCCATAGAAATGTATTTCATTAAAAAGACTCGGGATGTCATGTTCGATACAGATCATAAGCATAAACAATACAGCATAGGCCTTACTACATTATTCCGTATTTACAGGCCTAAAATCCCTTAATCTCTCATCCCAAGACATCACATCTATGCTCATGCGCCACTACCTGTAATACAAGAAATTGAGTGGGTCAGGCTTGGGAGCCTGGTGAGCACATAGGGTTTTCAACCCACAATAAATAAGTTTATTAACTTTATCAAACCAAACAAACCCGATTACCCATTCCCGTTATCCTCACTTTACGCCCCTAAAACATCTAACACAAGGGACCTAGTCTAAGGATTTTCATCGGGGTGACGATACATGCTTTGGGGGTTCCTCAGCAATGCATGTCAATTAAGGCAACCATGTGGGGGATGGAGTACTTCACACAGATCAAATAAACACACAGTTCAAATAAACACCTACAGGTTGCGAGCCTGCTAGCGTTCCACTGGACTGTCTAGAAAAGTCCGTGGTCGTCATCTATACTCCACTAGATGACTGGATCATCAAAACATCTATATCGAGGCCTCTCATTATTTTATTTTGTCACACAGCAACTATTACATCTACCCATGTTTTACCCAACACATTTTGTAGATATAAAATACATATACAGTTTAAATCATTTAAAACATGTATAAAATCGTTCGTCCAGCATAGATAGCAAGTATACAGATAATATGCACACGTAGCACGTAATTTATATAAAATACTTCATATCTATGTGTAAGATGAAAGTAACTATGCATTCACCTGATTAGGTGGTGACTCGGTACTCGAACAACACTTCGTTATCTCAAAACAATTTTTCCTTGATCAAAACCTAGTATTAATACCACTAGAGTTTAGTTTTAACGTTAACCGCGACTAATTAATAGTCTGGCTATTATTATTATATAAGCGTTAAATAACACTCAATATAACTCATAATAATAGCCCAAATAATTATCTTAAGGACCTAATAACATTACTATAATTATTTAAAAGTTATATTAAAAATTGCGTAGTCGTAGCTCACTTACAGCGGGTTTTATTAAAAACCGGGCTTTGCTCGGAGCAGCGTTTCCGAAACCGAAAGACCATTTTTCTCGGGACTCCGGGAGCCTCGGGGCTTCCTTCAGGTGCTAGGGGTTCACCTAGGCTTAGGGGAGGGTTAAAACCCTTAGAGAGAGAAAGTTATTTAGAGAGAGAAAGAAAATGGTGTGAAAAACCCGGAGATCTTCGCATCTATTTATAGGGGTGAAGCCTCTCGGTTACGCTGGGCGTAGGGAGGTTACGCGGGGCGTAGTCCTCGGATAAGATTGCCAGCCGAAGCCAGCTGTCTCGCACCCACTCTCGGAACCGGCCAAGATCGAGTACGCCGGGCGTACCGAGCTTCGGACGCGGGGCGTATGCGAGGGCGACGTGTCCTTCATCCGAAGCGAGCCGTGATCAGCAAGCGACGGTCCAGATTATGCCACGTCATCAATCGAGCAACAAATTTCGCAAATTCGAGTCTAAACTTTAAAAATTCGTATCTTTCGCATACGAGCTCCGTTTTCGACGTTCTTTATATCCACGCGTAGACGGGAACGCACTCTACAATTTTTGTTTAGACTCCGTTGGCTAAGTTTGATTTATTTTAAAAGTTATATTTTTAACAGGCCGGGACAGGATTGGTCCGTTTAAAATTCATAACTTCTTCATCCGACGTCCGTTTCCGTCTGTCTTTTTATCGTTGTGCTACTATTAACGAGATCTTCGATTCTCGTTTAGGTTGTGTCGGCTAAAAACCACTCGATCTAATATTCGAACTTCGGGCTGTACACTGCTAAACCGAAACTTCGAAAAATCATAACTTCTTCATACGAAGTCAGATTTGGGCGTTCTTTTTATGGACGCTCTCGGTTTAACGTTTTCTACGACTTTTGTTTTGATCGCTAAGGCTAAAACTCGAGATATCGTAAATTCACTATTTACGCTTCCCGGTGTCGTGCCGGTTCGGTTGTGAAACTTCGACGGGTCATAACTTCTTCGTTATAACTCGGATTTCGGCGTTCTTTATATCTCCGGAATCCTTGTTTTGACCACTACAACTTTATGTAAAGATATCGGGCTTATCTCACACTTTAATTTTGACGCTTATTTTTATTATTTATTAATTATACATTTATAATTAAATATTAAGCACACAAATACACATAATTCACATAGTATTTAAACATTTCATCTTTATTACATCAAAAAGAGTTACACTAGTTGACCTAGACTATTACATCGTCTAAAATGCTTAGCCCCGAAACCCGAGCGTTACAATTCTCTCCCCCTTAGGATGATTCCGTCCCGGAATCATGCGTCAGCAAACAGATGCGGATAGCGACTCATCATGTCATCCTCTGTTTCCCAAGTGAGATTCGGCCCATTCAAATGTTTCTACTGGACTAGCACTAAGTTGACCATCTTGCATCGTAACTTCTTAGTCTTACGGTCAACAATTGCCTCGGGCTCTTCAATCAGCCTTTTGTTCTCATCCATCCTTAACTCTGAGATTGGAATTATGTCGGGAACTTCTCCCGTGAATTTCCTCAGATAACACACATGGAAGGTGTTATGAATACCATCGAGTTCTTCGGGCAATTCCAGCTTGTAAGCTTGGTTCCCAATCTTCTGAAGAACTTTGAACGGTCCAATAAACCTTGGACTTAGCTTTCCTCGTTTCCCGAATCTTATAAGTCCCTTACACGATGAGACTTTAAGCAAAACCGAATCCCCAATTTCGAAGGTCATCGGTCGTCTCTTCTTGTCAGCATAGCTCTTCTGACGATCTTGAGCTGCTAACATCCTTTCCCTAATCACTTTCAACTTCTCAGCAGTCTCATGGACTATCTCGGGGCCCATAAACTGCTTCTCTCTGGCCTCAAGCCAACAAGACGGCGTACGACACTTCTGTCCGTACAAAGCTTGATAAGGTGCTATCTTGATGCTCGAGTGGAAACTGTTGTTGTAGGAAAATTCTACCAAAGGTAAGTGCTCATCCCAGTTACCTTGGAACTCGAGGGTACATGCTCTCAACATATCTTCAAGCGTTTGAATCGTTCTTTCGCTCTGACCATCAGTCTGCGGATGGTAAACCGTACTCAGACACAACTTCGTACCCAGTTCCTCTTGTAGACTTCTCCAAAACCTTGACGTGAAACGACTATCACGATCCGATGCAATTGTAAGAGGAACACCGTGAAGTCTCACAATTTCCTTCACGTAAGCATTTGCAAGCTTATCCATAGACCACTTCTCGTTGGCCGCTATGAAGTGTGCACTCTTAGTGAAACGATCCACGACCACCCAAATCATGTCGTGTCCGTTCTTCGTCCTGGGCAGTTTAGTCACAAAATCCATGGTGATGTCTTCCCATTTACCCATGGGAACATGTAAGGGTTCTAAACTCCCATACGGTTTCTGATGTTGTGCCTTAACTCTCGCACATGTCACACACTCGGCCACATACTTCGGAACATCGAGCTTCATCGTCGGCCACCTGTAGTAGGGTTTTAGGTCCCTATACATTTTAGTGCTACCAGGATGAATTGAGTACATGGTCTTGTGAGCTTCTTCCATCAGAAGATCTCTTATTCCTCCTGTCTTAGGTACCCAAATCCGATCTTGGAATACCTTCAGTCCTTGACGGTTTGTACCGAATACCAACTTTCTTCCCAAACGTTCTTCCTTTCGGTCATTCTTTTATGAAGCTTCTTCTTGAGCTTTCTTAATACTTTCCACAATTGTCGAGACAACTTCTATTCTCAACGCCCTTGGCCTTTTTCTTTCAAGATTGACTTTTCGACTTAGAGCATCAGCAACAACATTTGCTTTACCGGGGTGGTAAAGTACCTCACAGTCGTAGTCCTTGAGTAACTCTAGCCAGCGTCGTTGCCTCATGTTCAACTCCTTCTGATTAAAGAGATACTGGAGACTCTTATGATCAGTGAAAAGTTTGCACTTCGTTCCATAGAGGTAATGCCTCCATATCTTTAGAGCAAAAACTACCGCTGCCAACTTCAAATCATGAGTGGGGTATTTCTTTTCATGCTCCTTCAATTGTCGAGATGCGTATGCTATCACCTTTTCTCTTTGGGTCAGAACACAACCCAGCCCGACTCCAGATGCGTCACTATAGACCGCGAAGTCTTCAACTCCATCGGGTAGAGAAAGAATCGGTGCTTCACATAACTTCTTCTTTAGCTTCTCGAATGCTTCTTCGTGTTTCTCACTCCATGTATAAGTAGCTCCTTTGTGGGTCAAAGCTGTCAATGGAGCAGCTATCGAAGAAAAGCCTTGGATAAATCGTCGGTAATATCCGGCTAATCCTAGAAAGCTTCGAATCTCAGTGGGACTCTTTGGACGTTCCCACTTCATTACAGCTTCGATTTTTGCTGGGTCAACCATTATTCCCTCCTGGTTAACCACATGACCCAAGAATTGGACTTCTCGGATCCAAAAATCACATTTGGAGAACTTAGCATAAAACTTCTCCTTCTTCAAGACTTCCAACACTTCTCGTAGATGCTTGCCATGCTCCTCCTGGATTTTCGAGTAGATGAGAATGTCATCTATGAACACTATCACGGATTTATCGAGGAATGGTTTACAAACCCTGTTCATCAAATCCATGAATGCTGCTGGAGCATTGGTTAGTCCAAACGACATAACCAAGAACTCGTAGTGTCCATATCTCGTTCTGAATGCAGTCTTTTCGATATCCTGCTCTCTCACCTTCAGCTGATGATATCCTGACCTAAGATCGATCTTTGAGAAATAGCTCGAACCTTGCAGCTGATCGAATAGGTCATCAATCCTTGGCAATGGATACTTATTCTTCATTGTTGCCTTGTTCAGCTCTCGGCAGTCTATACACATTCTCATGCTTCCGTCTTTCTTCTTCACGAATAGCACCGGAGCTCCCCAGGGTGATGAACTAGGTCGAATGAAACCGTTGTCCAACAACTCCTGAAGTTGCGTCATAAACTCCTTCATCTCCGTTGGTGCTAATCGGTAAGGTGCCTTTGCTATCGGTGTCGTTCCTGGTAACAAGTCTATACGAAACTCCACTTGTCTATCAGGTGGTAATCCGGGAAGATCTTCGGGAAAGACTTTCGGATAATCACACACGAGTGGTATACTCTGCACCTCCTTCTTTTCCTTCTTAGCATCGATAACGAATGCCAAATATGATGCACATCCTTTGGATAAACATTTTCTGGCTTTCATCAGGGAGATGATTCCAGAATTCACTCTGCGTTTGTCTCCGTACACCATAAATGACTCTTTTCCGGGTGGGTTTACCCTTACTATCTTCTTTCGGCATTGAATCTCAGCATCGTTGGCGCTAAGCCAATCCATTCCCAGAACGATGTCGAAACCGTTCAATTCTATGGGTAACAGCTCCTCGTGGAATTCGTTTCCGTTTATGTCGATGACGATGTTCCTAATATGGTCACTAACAGGTACGAACTTGCCACTGGCAACTTCTACAATTAGGGCATTATCAAGTTTTTCTACAGGCAATGCTAAATTCCCACCGAATTTATGCGATACAAAGGAGTAGTTGGCTCCGGAATCAAATAGTATATTGGTAGGCAAACCATTTACAAGAAAGGTACCTGAGGCGACGTCTGCTGCCTCCTTTGCAGCCTCAAGCGTCATCTGGAAGGCTCTCACCTTCGGCTTTGGTGGAATGTTGGGTTTTGCCGCATCTTTCTTCTTTGGGCAATCCTTAGCAATGTGCCCTTCTTCACGGCACTCATAGCACACCCTCTTGTTGATGGTGCACTCATTGGCATAGTGCCCCGTTTTCCCACATTTGTAGCAGGTCACTTCCTCGCTACATTTTCCCGAGTGCTTCTTTTTGCACTTCTCGCACCATTTTGATTCATTTCCTCCCCCGAACTTCTTCGAACCGAACTTGCTCTTCTTATTGTTGGGTTTAGCAGACCCTTCAAATTTTCTCTTCTCGCCAACCTCAACCTTGCTGGCAGCTCTTCCCTTGATCATTTCCTCCACAGACTTGGCAGCCCAGATAGCCGCCTCCAGAGTATGTGCCTGACGTAACGGCACCACATACTCCCATCGGAGTCCCTTAGCATACTTTTCGATCTTTGTCAGCTCATCCGGGACAAGACGCAAGGCAAACTCCATTTTCTCTGCGAAGTTGTTAGTGTACTCATCAATGGACATGCTTCCTTTCTTTATGGTTAGGAACTGGTTTTCTAACTCGAGTAGGTTTTGGGCTGAGTAGTACTTGCGCTTGAATTGTACTAAAAACTCCGCCCATGTCAGCTGCAGAGGCTCATTGGGGCTCAAGGTCTTCCCCAGGGTGTTCCACCAACGCACAGCGCCTCCTCGGAACTGACGTACAGCAAATGTAGTCTGTAGTTTTCCTCTGCAACCGCATGTCATGAAAGCTAACTCCATTTCCGAGATCCAATCTATGACCCCGATCGGATCTTCCTTTCCAGTAAAAATCGATGGCTTGCAAGTAAGAAAATCCTTGTACTTGCATCCATTCCTTTCGACTCCGTCATCTTGGTTGTTTTGTCGAACTATTGGTGGGTTGACTTGACCAATGGTTCCACTGTAGTTCCCCTCCTCAGTCTGCCCTTCGTTCAACTCGGGCTGTTCGATCTGTATGGTAGCTTCCTCTCGATTTTGTTGGATCAAACTTCTGGTTTCCTCCATTTGACGATCCAACATCGCCTGGATCATCGCTTGCACTCTGGCCATCTTTATTGGCTCAGTAGCGGCTACCACAACCGGTCTTTGCTCAATCACTGGGGGTTGGTTTCTGTTCCCATTTGTATTCCCGGCTCCACTGCGGGTTCTTGCCATTTTGATCTATACACCGAATAAGGTGAATTTAGATCTTTATTTAGGATAGTCGTTTAAATCATCCTTATCACTCCGAAACATTTACATGTTAGTTCTAATATCGTAGTCGTACGTTTAGAATCCTAAACACATAAGGTTTCCAGATCCGATCGGCAACAGACCATAGATCCGAACAAATAACAGCATATCAGGCACAAAGTATTTAGCACATAAAAACATTTTAGGCATAATTCCTAAAATAAGCTAGTGCTCACAACTCACGATCATCGCTTAGCATTCTATGTTTAAGTCTAGAAATCCTACAAATTCCTAGTTCGCTTAAACTAATGCTCTGATACCAACTGTGACATCCCCATTTTCACGGCCAGAAAAGACCGATTTTGTTTATGCTTTGTTTGAAAATCAGAGTAACATTTTAAATAAAAGTGTTGCAGAATTTGTCCCAAAACAAAATATGATAAAGATTTATCGAAAGCATTTCCATAGAAATGTATTTCATTAAAAAGACTCGGGATGTCATGTTCGATACAGATCATAAGCATAAACAATACAACATAGGCCTTACTACATTATTCCGTATTTACAGGCCTAAAATCCCTTAATCTCTCATCCCAAGACATCACATCTATGCTCATGCGCCACTACCTGTAATACAAGAAACTGAGTGGGTCAGGCTTGGGAGCCTGGTGAGCACATACGGTTTTCAACCCACAATAAATAAGTTTATTAACTTTATCAAACCAAACAAACCCGATTACCCATTCCCGTTATCCTCACTTTACGTCCCTAAAACATCTAACACAAGGGACCTAGTCTAAGGATTTTCATCGGGGTGACGATACATGCTTCGGGGGTTCCTCAACAATGCATGTCAATTAAGGCAACCATGTGGGGGATGGAGTACTTCACACAGATCAAATAAACACACAGTTCAAATAAACACCTACAGGTTGCGAGCCTGCTAGCATTCCACTGGACTGTCTAGAAAAATCCGTGGTCGTCATCTATACTCCACTAGATGACTGGATCATCAAAACATCTATATCGCGGCCTCTCATTATTTTATTTTGTCACACACCAACTATTACATCTACCCATGTTTTACCCAACACATTTTGTAGATATAAAATACATATACAGTTTAAATCATTTAAAACATGTATAAAATCGTTCGTCCAGCATAGATAGCAAGTATACAGATAATATGCACACGTAGCACGTAATTTATATAAAATACTTCATATCTATGTGTAAGATGAAAGTAACTATGCATTCACCTGATTAGGTGGTGACTCGGTACTCGAACAACACTTCGTTATCTCAAAACAATTTTTCCTTGATCAAAACCTAGTATTAATACCAGTAGAGTTTAGTTTTAACGTTAACCGCGACTAATTAATAGTCTGGCTATTATTATTATATAAGCGTTAAATAATACTCAATATAACTCATAATAATAGCCCAAATAATTATTTTAACGACCTAATAACATTACTATAATTATTTAAAAGTTATATTAAAAACTGCGTAGTCGTAGCTCACTTACAGCGGGTTTTATTAAAATCCGGGCTTTGCTCGGAGCAACGTTTCCGAAACCGAAAGACCCTTTTTCTCGGGACTCCGGGAGCCTCGGGGCTTCCTTCAGGTGCTAGGGGTTCACCTAGGCTTAGGGGAGGGTTAAAACCCTTAGAGAGAGAAAGTTATTTAGAGAGAGAAAGAAAATGGTGTGAAAAACCCGGAGATCTTCGCATCTATTTATAGGGGCGAAGCCTCTCGGTTACGCTGGGCGTAGGGAGGTTACGCGGGATGTAGTCCTCGGATAAGATTGCCAGCCGAAGCCAGCTGTCTCGCACCCACTCTAGGAACCGGACAAGATCGAGTACGCCGGGCGTACCCAGCTTCGGACGCGGGGCGTATGCGAGGGCGACGTGTCCTTCATCCGAAGCGAGCCGTGATCAGCAAGCGACGGTCCAGATTATGCCACGTCATCAATCGAGCAACAAATTTCGCAAGTTCGAGTCTAAATTTTAAAAATTCGTATCTTTCGCATACGAGCTCCGTTTTCGACGTTATTTATATGCACGCGTATGCGGGAACGCACAACTTTCGTTTAGACTCCGTCGGCTAATTTTGACTTTATTTTAAAAGTTATATTTTTAACAGGCCGGGACAGGATTGGTCAGTTAAAAATTCATAACTTCTTCATCCGACGTCCGTTTCCGTCTGTCTTTTTATCGTTGTGCTACTATTAACGAGATCTTCGATTCTTGTTTAGGTTGTGTCGGCTAAAAACCGCTCGATCTAATATTCGAACTTCGGGCTGTACACTGCTAAGCCGAAACTTCGAAAAATCATAACTTGTTCATACGAAGTCAGATTTGGGCGTTCTTTTTATGGACGCTCTCGGTTTAACATTTTCTACGACTTTCGTTTAGATCGTTAAGGCTAAAACTCGATCTATCGTAAATTCACTATTTACGTTTCCCGGTGTCGTGCCGGTTCGGTCGTGAAACTTCGACGGGTCATAACTTCTTCGTTATAACTCGGATTTCGGCGTTCTTTATATCTCCGGAATCCTTGTTTTGACCACTACAACTTTATGTAAAGATATCGGGCTTATCTCACACTTTAATTTTGACGCTTATTTTTATTATTTATTAATTATACATTTATAATTAAATATTAAGCACACAAATACACATAATTCACATAGTATTTAAACATTTCATCTTTATTACATCAAAAAGAGTTACAATAGTTGACCTAGACTATTACATCGTCTAAAATGCTTAGCCCCGAAACCCGGGCGTTACATCCTCAAATTGATACAACAGCTCTAAATGCTGCAGTAGCTGCGACTGTGGCAACAGCCATGGCTCAATATCATTCTTCAAGTGCCACCGGAGGGAGGACTCCTGTTCATTCTACTCACGGTGAAGCCCCATTGCGCTTGAGAGAGTGCTCCTACAAGGAATTCATCAACTGCAAGCCACTGTCCTTTAAAGGGACTGGCGGAGTCATTACCCTCTCGCAGTGGTTCGAAAAGACAGAGTCGATCTTCGAGATCTGCGCATGCCCGGAAGGAAGCAAAGTCAAATTTGCTGCATGCACCTTCGAGGCAAAAGCCCTGACATGGTGGAATAGCCATGTCAAGTCACTATCTCTAATAGTGGCAAATGCCATAGGCTGGGAAGCTCTGAGGGAGCTAATGATTGAAGAGTAATGCCCGAGGGGCGAAATCCAGAAACTGGAGCAAGAACTGTGGAGCCTAACCATGAAGGGCTCCGACATAGTCTCCTACACCGCCAAATTCTGCGAGCTGGTGGCCTTCTCTCCCAACATGGTTCACAGAGAGGGAAAGAAAATAGAGAGGTACATCTGGGGGCTGGTACCTCCATTTCAGGGGAATGTTTTAGCCTCAAACCCCACTTCATTCGATAGTGCCAAGAGGTTGGCACAGAGGCTCATTGACCATGGGGTCCGTACCCCATCAGCAACAACAACCCTAGCCATCTCAGAACCCTCCAAAACCGCTGATTCCAAGCAGAAATTCTGGGATGACAAGAAGAAGAACAAGGCTACCAAAAAGCAGCAGGTCGTGGCAGTTCGTACTGCGATAGCACCTGCCGCTGCTGCTCCGGTCAAGCAGTACGCTGGAAGTTTGCCCAAGTGCAACAAATGCAACTTCCACCACACAGGAGCCTGCCGGGAAGTGCAGTGTTCTAACTGCAATAGGAAGGGGCACACTGCCCATTTCTGCAAAGCCCCGAGGAGGCCAATCAACCAAGTCCCCGGCGCTGGCGTAGGCCAAGCTTGCTACAGTTGTGGCGAGGTGGGCCATTACAAGAGGAACTGCCCGAAGGCAGGGAACGCCGACGGAGTGGGTAGAGTTTTGGCTATAGGCCACGAGGAAGCGGTTGCCGACCCCACAGTGGTCACTGGTACGTTTCTCCTCGATAACTCTTATACATGCATTCTATTTGATAGTGGTGCGGAGAGGAGTTTCGTGAACCAAAAATTTGCTCATTTACTTAAGCAACAATCACGAGCACTTAATGAACCATTCACTATAGAAATGTCTAACGAAAAGACAGAGAGTACTAACTGCATATAAAGAGGTTGTACTCTAACCCTAGATAGCCACTCATTTTCAATCGACCTCATGCCGGTCTTAATTAAAAGTTTCGACGTCATTATCGGCATGGATTGGTTGAGTCGTCATCGTGCCGACATCATGTGTTATGAAAAGGCTATTCACCTAAATATGCCGTCTGGCGAAACTCTAGTAATCTACGGCGACAAACCCGACACTAACCTACGCCTCATCTCGAGCATTCAAGCCCAGAAATTCTTGCGAAAGGAATGTCGCGCATTCCTTGCTCATGTTGTCGATGTGAGTCAAGAAGCGAAATCTATTAAGAACATTCCAGTAGTACGTGATTTTCCCGAAATCTTTCCAGACGAACTCCCAGGATTACCTCCACAACGTCAAGTCGAGTTCAGAATCGACTTAGTTCCAGGGGCTACCCCAGTAACCAAATCGCCCTATCGTCTAGCACCTGCAGAGATGCAAGAACTGTCCGGTCAACTTAACAAACTGCTCAGCAAGGGCTTTATAAGACCAAGCTTCTCACCCTGGGGAGCTCCAATCTTGTTCGTCAAGAAGAAAGACGGATCGTTTTGTATGTGCATCGACTACAGGGAGCTCAACAAACTGACCGTCAAGAATCGTTACCCTTTGCCTCGTATAGACGATTTATTTGACCAACTTCAAGGGGCGAACTTCTTTTCAAAAATCGATTTAAGATCCGGGTATCACCAACTACGAGTGCTAGGGGAGGATGTTCCGAAGACAGCCTTCCGAAATCGTTATGGGCACTACGAATTTGTAGTGATGTCGTTCAGATTGACCAACACGCCCGCAGTATTCATGGATTTAATGAATAGGGTGTGTCGTCCTTACTTGGATCAGTTCGTCATCGTCTTCATCGATGGCATACTTATCTACTCTCGTAGTAAGGAGGAGCATAGTCAACATCTGCTACAGGTCTTAGAAACGCTGCGTTCGGAGAAGCTCTATGCGAAGTTCTCGAAATACGAATTTTGGATCCGAAGAGTCGAATTCTTAGGGCACGTGGTTAGCAAAGAGGGAATACACATGGACCCTTCCAAAATCAAAGCCATTGAGAACTGGTCAGCACCGAAGACGCCTACAGAAATTCGTCAATTTCTAGGCCTCGCTGGCTACTATCGTAGGTTCATTCAGAACTACTCCCGAATTGCGAAACCCCTTACCACTCTGACCCAGAAGGGCGTAGCCTTTGACTGGGAAGAGAAGCAGGAGAGAGCGTTCCAAACACTCAAGCGAGCCTTGTGCACCGCACCAATACTATCCCTCCCCGAAGGGATAGAAGACTTCGTTGTCTATTGCGATGCGTCAAATCAAGGGCTCGACTGTGTTATGATGCAGCGAGGTAAGGTCATCGCCTATGCCTCGAGACAGCTGAAGACACACGAGGTCAACTACACCACTCACAATCTTGAGCTAGGAGCAGTCGTGTTTGATCTGAAGATCTGGAGACACTACCTATACGGTACGAAGTGCACGATCTTTACAGAACACAAAAGCCTACAACATATATTCGACCAGAAGGAGCTCAACATGAGACAACGACGGTGGGTCGGACTACTCAGTGATTACGAATGCAAAATTTGTTATCATCCCGGCAAGGCCAACGTAGTAGCTGACGCCCTAAGTCGGAAAGAATACTCTGGTCGTAGAGTCAAATCATTGACTATGACTATCCATTCACACTTGTCAACGCAAATTAAGGAGGCTCAGCTCGACGCTTTGAAACCTGAAAATGTGGCGAGTGAATCCCTGAGAGGGATGGATAAGAACTTGGAAGTCAAAGGTGGCGGAGCCTTATATTTCATGGATCGGATCTGGACACCGAAACACGGTGGTTTCAGAGACTTGGTCATGACCGAGGCGCATAACACTCGTTATTCCGTCCACCCAGGTTCAAATAAGATGTATCTGGATCTTAAAAAGCTATACTGGTGGCCTAACATGAAAGCAGAGATTGCTACCTTCGTAAGTAAATGCCTTACTTGCGCCAAGGTCAAGGTCGAATACCAGAAACCCTCAGGTCTTCTACAACAGCCGGAGATACCAGAATGGAAGTGGGAGCGGATCACTATGGACTTCATAACCAAGCTGCCCAAGACAACGGGTGGACTTGATACCATATGGGTCATCGTCGACAAATTGACCAAGTCCGCACACTTCCTGCCTGTCAAAGAAACAGACAAGATGGAGAAGCTTACAAGAACCTACATTCAGGAGATCGTACGACTGCACGGTGTTCCCATATCCATTATCTCAGACAGAGATAGTAGATTCACTTCGCGGTTCTGGCAGTCGCTACAAAGTTCCCTAGGAACAAGGCTGGACATGAGTACAGCCTACCATCCACAGACCGACAGAAAAAGTGATAGGACTATCCAAACCTTGGAAGATATGTTGCGAGGCTGTGTGATCGACTTTGGCAAAGCATGGGATACTCATTTACCCCTTGTCGAATTTTCCTACAACAACAGTTATCACACGAGCATAAAGGCTGCTCCAGTCGAGGCTCTCTATGGCCGAAAGTGCAGATCCCCTCTATGCTGGGCTGAGGTGGGTGATACCCAGTTAGCTAAAGGACGAGTTCCTGACAGCACTCTCATGGGTCCGAAGATCATTCGGGAAACGACAGAGAAGGTCGTTCAGATTCGTGAGCGATTAAAAGCCTCTAGAGACCGACAGAAAAGCTACGCTGACAAAAGAAGGAAACCGTTGGAATTCCAGGTAGGAGACCGTGTTCTATTGAAAGTCTCACCCTGGAAGGGCTTGATACGCTTCGGAAAGCGTGGAAAGCTAAATCCAAGATACATAGGGCCTTTCGAGATTCTCGCTAGAATCGGCCATGTAGCTTACAAACTCAATCTACCTCGCGAACTCAATAACGTACATCCTACCTTCCACGTATCGAACTTGAAAAAGTGTCTGTCCGACGAGACTCTTGTGATCCCACTCGACGAGATCGAAATCAACGAGAGCCTCAACTTCGTGGAAGAACCAGTATATATCATGGACCGAGAGGTCAGGCAAACGAAACAAAGTCGTATCCCGATAGTGAAGGTTCGCTGGAACGCCAAGCGAGGACCTGAATTCACTTGGGAGCGAGAGAATCAGATGAAACTGAAATATCCTCATCTTTTTACTTAGTTATTTGTAACTACTTATTTGCTTAAACTCTAATTTCGAGACGAAATTCCTTCTAACGGGAGGATGATGTGACAATCCGAAATTTCTAGCTTGTATAAACATTCAAATTTATCAGAGTTAGTCTTGCTTGTTAACATTTAGCCCTATTTGGAGTCTATTCGAGTATTCTAAACTTAGTACATCAAAGGAATCAGTGTTAGGATGAATTGGTTGAAATTCTAGTCAGGAAGCAAACCGAAAACCTCCTCAAAAAGGAGTTTTCGGTCAAGACCTTAGAGTTTTCGGTCAAGGTGACCGAAAACCCCATCCTACATATATATTTCATGATCATTTGGATCATTCTTTCCTTTTCAAAGCTAGAAACATCCATTCTCTCTCAAGTATCATCGAGTTCTTCATTCCAATCTTCAAAATTGTAAGAATTCGTTTCATCTAATTTGTTGATACAAAGCTTTATCTAGTACAACCCTTTGATTTCATCCATGAAATCATCTCTTTCGGGTTAGATCTTCAAGAACACCAAGAACACCAAGAACATACACTAGTGTTTTGGTACAAAATCAACTCTATTAGCCTCTAAATCGTAAGTATTACTTCCCTATACTTGTTATCTAGTTGAAACTCTTGATTTAGGGCCTTGAAATCGTCATTTATCCAAGAACAAAAGGTGTTTTCGGTGTAGTGCATCTCCTTAGACCGAAAACCCTTATAAAGGGTGCAAAATGACTTTAAGCCTTTCCTAATACTTAGTATTGAGTCTAGAACACTTAATTGATTGTTGAAAGCCCTTGGAAATCACCTTATGCATCAAAGACCATGGGTTTTCGGTCAAAACCATTTGGACCGAAAACCACAAGAACCGAAAACTCCAAGAAACATACCACTTGGACCGAAAACTCCTTTAAGTGGCTATACAACCCTTAGATGCAACCCTTGGTACTTCTCGCACTTGAATCAAAGTGTTTTCCATGTCCTAGGGTGTTTAAACTTGATTAATTAGTTGTTAATTGACTAATTGGATACATATATGTATTATTATATGTTAAATACGATCCGTGTGTGTGCTCAAGTCTTCACTTGACACTTAGCATCCTATAGCATCCGTTCTTCCAAACCACTCACTACAGGTGAGTTCATACCCCTTAATCAACCTTTTAAATGATTTTAAATGCTTTTACGGGGGGGGGGGGGGGGGAATACAAGTTGAACTATTATAGTTATTATATAAATCACATGTGATTAATAACTATCGAACATATGGATTTTCTTACTTTTCAAGTTGTGTTATCAAACAAACTACTTCAAACTGTTTTGTAAACTCTTTTACATGTTAAATACTTTTATTAAACTCTTTTGAATTTATACTCTGTCAAACGTGTATCTATATAGATATAGTTATATAAGTAGCATTGAGAGGACTTAGGACTGATAACTCACCTTACTTCCTGGTCCTTGTTTGGTTGTGGACTTAGGGTATCTGTTGTTTGTCCGAAGGTCGTTTGGATCCAAGTTATATAATATGTATATGTGTATAGATATAAAAGTTCCTTCATTCAGTTCAATACCTTTGGGTAGCAAAGGTATACAAACATGTTCATTCATACAAACAACATTACTAGTAAACTATAATAGGTATAGTTTAGGAAGTTACTAATACTATTTCTAGAGCAATGAAACATACAATGAGTCAGTTCATACATGAGTCAATAACATACAGATAGAGAATACTATGATGAGAAACAAACATAACATACTATGATGAGAAACAAACAGAGCATACTATGATGAGAAACAAACAATAACATACAGAGAGAACATACATACATACTAGACAGAGAGAGAACATACAATGCAGCTAGTACATTCATTACAATAGTACACACAATACATATACAAGTACATTACAACAGTTATGTGAGCCACGTAACGGGGCATGTCATCACCTGTCATGGCTCGTTTTGTATCCAGAGTCTCCTTAATTGGAGAGCGTTGAATTTTTGTATAGATCTATACTGGATTGACTATCCTACACCTTGCTGTTCGCTACAGTGGGACTTGCAAGTCTATTGGTGCCAAATGTCATTTCTTCCGACGGCTTTCATCGTCGTGCTTTTAGTCGGTAGTATGGTACAGGCATATCACATGTTACTTTAAATAACAATTGGTTTAAGGTAATTAGTACATCAGTAGTTACTTAATACAACACTACAATACTTTATTATTTCCCCATTGCCTTCACTTTGTGACCTTCACACAATGAACAGTAATGTAAAAGCTATATTTTTGGTTAATGATAGTAATATTTGGGAAAATACACACTTTTACAAGAAACAAAAATACAAAAATTTGATGCCTTGGTAGAAGGCTACGTTTAGTAGAAATATAGGATTTTCTAGGAGATACAAACATTTACAAACATTTACAAACATATACAAACATTTACAAACTTATACATCAAGTACATACAAACACTTTCATACAAACAAAGACACTAAAATGCTTATGGACTCACCAGCTTTAAAGCTGATCAACTCTTTCAATATAACTTATATTCTCAGGTCATCAGTAGACAGGTACCGATGCCAGGTTTTGAGAAGATGGAGCTCGTTCAAGACTCATCTCTTATTTTTGATTTACATTTTGTTGTCTTATAAACTTCACAGAACACACTTGTATGAATTTATATTATTAATGCAATGGATGATGTTGTTGCTTGTTTACTACTATGCATTGTTGTGATACTGTACATGACGTCCTCCACGCCCGAACGTTTTCGCCGTTCCGGTTTTGGGGTGTGAGATCACCTGTCACCAAGATTGGAGTTTACTCTTTATTTCTTAGTAGTGGGTTAGAAATAGATTTGAATAATTGTTACTACTCGTCTGAAATGGCGAGAAATATTATTTCCTTTCATGGTTTGTACAAATAAGGGTTTAGTTTTTCATTTGATAATGAAATTGGTGCTATTAATTCTTATTATAATGGGGTTTTTTTATTTTAAAGCATTACCTTGTAATGGTGTATATGGAACTGTGATGGTTGTAGACAACTTAGGAAATAATGTGTTGCACATTTATTCTTCCGTTGAATTGGATAAGGCATGCTTGTGGCATTGTCATCTTGGACATGTCAGCAACAAGCACATAGGCCAACTCCAAAATGCTAGAGTTTTGGAATCATTCGACTTAAGGTCGGATGACACTTGCGAAACTTGCTTACTTGCAAAGATGACCAAGTCACCCTTCACTGGTACTTGTGAAAGGGTGAAGGTTTGTTGGATCTCATACACACCAATGTGTGTGGGCCCTTCAGAACCGCCACAAGGGATGCTAACCGCTTCTATGTGACTTTTACTGATGATTACAATAGATTGTTGGGTTATGAGCATTCTAACACTCCTATGGTGTACATGCAACCCTAAATACCTTGGATCTATGTTTTCTCTATTATACATGCAAATATCAATTTTCCAAGGTATTGTTCTAACTAGCATAATATAAAGTACATGTAATATAAAATCTAATAGAATTACATACCTCTTTGTTGTAGCTTGATTCCATGGAGCTCAAGAGCCTAGTGCCCCAAGTGTGACACCTCAAATGGTTCACACAACATCAAAACTACTTGGAATAACCAAGAGAGAGATACTTTCACTCTAGAAATCGACTTGCCCTCTGTTGTATGCACTAGTGCCAATTTCACCAACGAATGGGGTCTTTATATAGTGTGGCTATTAGGGTTACACCATGTAAATCATGACTTTACCCATTCCTTATGCTCCATGGGTTTTAACCTCCATGGAGTATCCATGGGTCACCACGTGGGTTAAACCCAACATAAGGAATCATGGATCATAAGCCCACATATATAAGAATGAATGATTTACACAATCAATCCCCATATATTTAATTAGTCTCTTTTGATCACTAAATTAATTCCAAATTAATTCTTGATCAATAGTAATTAAATAATATGATTTCATATTAATATATTAGAACTTATAATATATTAATATGTCACAAATATTCTCTTCTCACAAAAGGTATATCCAAATTGTTCTGATGCCATGCAACCCAAATGGACCATGTCGGGTCGGGTCAAGTGTGTACCAATTATAGTTATGGACTTAGACACTAATCCAACAGTCTCCCACTTGGATACGTCTAATAACTATTATTGCAAGTATGACTTCATAACCCGACTAGCAATCGTAGCTCTTAAAAGCCGCTGTCGAACTCTGAACAAATCAATGACGCGTCCATTAGATAAGTGATCATATATTCCTCCATTCTATATATCATATGGACTGAGACATGGATTATAATCATTCTCTCTGTCCATTTGTTGTTTCCCGGTTTCTGATTTATGTCGACCGACTAATTGAACAAATCAAAATCAGTACAGGCTTGGCCAAGCACTTAGGGTGTCATCACTAAATCACCGAGGGGCCCACATATATCACTTTTGTCCCTTTAAGGGTAAAAGGAATGGATAAACTTTGACTCATATGGTTGTACTAACTATTTGTTGAATCATACACAAAGGCACGTTTTATAACATCGAGTTACCAATGCGTTTTCGTGCAATCAATGTATAACCAACTCATAGTCAACAACTCATATCTCTAGGTTTGAAGAATATAAGATATTATCGTTTCATGATCACTCGTGATAAAATCCATGAAGTGATTCAAATGAGCATGGGTTTAATCCAATACTCAGAACTTATGAGCACTCATGAATGTTGTAGCAACTTTTTCTATGTCCAACACCTTAGACATCTACAAGACAACTTCATGACAGTCTTGCCTTAATACCTACTTCCAACATATTATCGACTGTGGATGGTTTGAATAACTTAATTATTCGGGAAGTCAAAACATGCAAAGTGAAACACAAGAATAATACTAATCCTATATGGCCCCAACACTCTGAGAGTAAATAAAAAACACCTTTTATCTAAGCACCAGATTGATTACTCATTATTCATGTAATGTTTCGAATTATCAACTTAATACTTGAATTAAAACAATAGTCATGCCATGCTCCAAGCATGCACACTCTGTTTACCTATGGTTCTTTCTTTTGTGAAATAGATCAATTGAACACGACTCCAATGATGCTCATTTCACAATCCCAATCCCTTTTGTAAATGTAAGAATACCAAACTCTTGCCATTTACTGTAATCTGTTAGATTCTAAACTTATATGCAATGATTCTCTTGTAATGACTATGCACAAAAGTCACAAAGACTTGGCAAAAGACATTACAAATTATTCCAATGGAGATCAATTCCATGGAAACGAAGTCTCATATTCAAAGTACATTCCTTTGAACATCCTTCTTTGCATTAAGTTTTCTAATCTTACACAGATTCAGAGAATAACTTCCACCTAAGGAAACAATTCCATATTTCCATTTTGACCATCACTTCTGAAGAAGAGTTGCCTCTTTTCAGAATATGTCAATATGGTCCTAACGATATACTTCCAATTGTCCATGAGCAACCAATATTTGGTGAACCTCAGATTGTCCTCGACAATTGCTTAATCATTTTAGTCGTATCCAGTTATATTCCTTTTTCCCCCTTAATGCCCTAGTCATTTGGAAAATTTAGAATGGATAAATATTATAGCACATGTAATCAATCCTATACCCGATGCATATGGGACACGATTCATGCTATAAAATTTTTATTTTCCATGTTCTCACAATTCGAACTATGAAGAGGGATGTCGTAATCATAAACGAATTTTGAGAACACAACATATATAGAATTTCCTCATGTTGAAGCATTCCAACATAACATTCATATATATCCTTGACTAAAGTTGATTAAAATCTTAATCTAAGCTTGTAGAATGGGAATGAAGTATAAATTCCTCTCCCTTAATTATAGCAAAACAACTTTTCCAAAGCGAATTGAAATTTTTGTTTTCTATAATTAACATTGCTAACTTGAAACACTTAATCATAACAATCATGCTCCCACTAGCATAATGATTATTATCTTACTAGCATAACACTTATGCTCCCACTAGCTTTGACATGTACCCAGAAATCAACTGGACTTTTAGAAATCAATACTTTATTGACTTTCTTACCAAAGTTCTGATTTCTGATACGAGATGCTTTGATAAGACTTTATCAAAACCATACACTTTTCCTTAGATAGCTCACATGTGTCTCTAAACAATTATGAAGAGGGATGCTGTAATCAAAATGTTTAGACCTTTTGCCATTCTCACTAGTTAGTGTGCCGGTTAACCACACACGCTCCACTAACGACATGAGAATGAAAATATCACAAATGATATCTACTTAAAATCTACTTAGTGAAAGCGTTTCCTCACCATCATTTTCATGAATCGAAGAGAAACCTTATGACACTTAGATTTTTATGGTGTAAGTGTTCCTATACATGTGAATTTGTCATAACCATTATCATAAGACAAGGTCCATGACAAAACCAAACTCATATGTACTGAACTTGTTCAATCTCATTTTCTTGCCACCTGGTAGCACAAGGGCCTACCATTGCTTCCAGGTTGTTATGCGAACAATTGAGGACTCATAGAACTCATATGCATAGTCAACTATAACTGGAATGTGCATTAAAAAAAAAACAAGAATATGTCAACACGATAGGTTACAAACCTCAAGTCGTGGGCTAGTGCTTAACAATGCTCTTGATTAGTTCTTGAAACTATCTCAAGATCTTTTAAGACTCCCACTGAACTCTTGAGATATAAGATTCCCATTGTCAAGAACCATTTTTTGACAAAACAAATATACAAGAGTTAGTGCGGATTCTTATCAAGTTAAACACTTCACACAATTGGTCTTAGTTGTTCTTTGTTTTATCCAAAACATCGCAACTTACCAATTTCAAATGTACAAGGGTAGAAAACATTTTACTCTACATTTGACAAGTGTTTTAACCCTTTTTAAGATTATGTCACTCAAGGCTCAATCTTGGAGTATGATTCTAAGATTTGTTTTGAAATGAAGTATGATTTATCTTTTGATTTGACCATTTTCACAATTCTTGATTCCTCTCCTTAGCCAAACAAATGCACTAAGGTGTCCTTAGAGGATCAATTGTGATATGGTTTTATAATTACTAAGATAATCATAAAACAAGATACTCAAGTACTCTCCCATCTCTTCAGATTGGAGAAACTTTTATCTTTCTGCCTTATTTGATTCTTCTTATTCGTTCTGCCATACATTGAAACTTTTTCAATGTTTCAGAATTACACTTAAACTCGTAAGCATAACCATATTTACTAAACTTTAGTAAATCATGACGAATAATCTTATCATTCTTTGTGGTGGACCTGATCAACGCACAACCTAGTGTACTCAATCCTTCAGTCCTTCACTTGACTCACACATACATGTGAACAAGGAATTAGTCTTAATTTCCCAAAAATGAAAATTCTCACTCATTATACAATACAACTTGCATGATTCCAAGTTTCTGTCCAACTGAAACTTGGGTGATGAGAATCTTTCCTTATTTGGTAAATTATGACACTACCACAAATAAAAGAATCAAATCCATTTTCTAATATTGCTATTAATGGAAACATATAAACAACAATTTTTCATAAATGCCATTGTAAGGATACTTAAAATAAATAAATAAATCAAAACTTTTTCTTTTATTTTAAAACTTGCGGAAAAATTTTACCCTTACAATGAAAATACATATGAAAAACATGTTGTTGTCTATTCTTAAGCAATATATCATAACTCTTATGCAACAGCTCAAAATGCTGATCATCGGACCATGCGATCGAAATCCATTTCTTCATGATCAGAATCAACATACTCTTCTTTTATGCTTCCTTTGATTCTCCAAAACATCAAAATGCAATTACATTACATCATGTATTAAGAATCTCCAAATAGGAACTTAATAGAGTTAGATGATGGACTTTACCTGAAGCAAAGTCAAACTTTTGACTTTTTACCATCCTTATGATCTTTCAGGTAAATTTGGCAGCTTCGCAACCAATGCCGCTTCTTTTGGCAAAAGAGACATATGGACTCTTTGGGAATGGTACACGGGACTATCACAGACTTAGCCTTTTTCTTTACAATTGGGTCAAACGACTTGACCATGGCCGATCCCTTTCCATTGGGAAGAGAAAGCTTTTCTGGACTTCTAGTGTTATCATTGTCAATGTCCATGAAAGTTTGGGAAGGAGATCTTCCAATCAAATTTGCTTTACTAATGCTCCATATCATTGCTGATTTAGCAGCATCAAGCAAATAGGTAAGATCACTAAAGGGTCGTGTCATGATCTGTCATCAGAGAGTGACTGAAGAACCAAGTCAACAGCCAGCTACCTCGAGACTTTGACACCCAACTCTCCCGGCTTGTCAATATGTGACTTGATCTCCAAGACCCGAGCACATATAGACTTTGCTTGCCAATAGGGATTGAGTGACTTAGAATTTATCAAGTCTTGAAACTTGTGGGATAGGGAGAATTATTGGAGGAGGTGGAGGAAATGAAGTATGATTTCCAGTCCCATTAATGCACAAGAAAGGAATTAGTCTTTCACCTTGATTGCCATGTCGGATATCATCTTCATTAGGAAGCTTGTTCCTAAAGATTTGGGAAGACCATAGCTGTCTAAACTAGACATCTATAATGGGAGAAATTCAAGTTAGTTGATTTAAAGTCCTTAATATAACACCCAATATGAAATATTAAGGCTAGGACCCAACAAACTATTTATAACTAGAAGAGGGATGCCGTAATCCAAGTTATAAAATAATTGAAGGTAGGTAAATGACGATTTACCAATTTCCACCATGAAAATGAAATATAATTAAGTTTTAATTGGATTTGAAACTCCTAGATCTTTTGAGATACATTGAACTTTCAATGGCATGTTTGAATCTCGATTGTGTCCTCTCAAGTTTGTGACTGGGATGCCGAGGATCACAAACAAGGTGTGAATAACCATGCAAATTAACTTGGTACCCTTAACTTTATCACCTAATTGATGTGCCGGTTAACCACACACGCTCCACCAACCTATGATAAACATTAAGTTACCCTTTGCCACACATTGTCAGTCCCATGTTGGTGTACGGGTTAACCACACACGCTCCACTAACAAATTAACAAAGGTGCAAAGTGCAATTTCATGGGTTAGCACCATTTCACATTTTCCTAAGTAACTAAGATTGGGAATTTATAAGTGTTTAGTTACTTAGTATTTATCATTATAATTTTAATGAAGGGAGAATTATAGTCATTTCCTACCCGTTCGCCTAACGACTCTCCATCGGTCAAGGAAGCGGTGGGTGAGAGTGGACACCCATTAAACTGCCATTTTATAGGCAGTAACCTTATACCCCACTTAGAGACTGGCTTCGTGAATGAGGCCTACTAACGGTAAGGTTGACTTTATCTTATACATATCTATATAATTAAAATTATAATAATAGTATAAGGGTTGAATTTTAAACTTTTTAAAATTCTAGGGTTTGATTTGGAATTAAAGCATTCATAAGAAAAACTTTACAAATTCCAAAACTTGAGGGCAAGTATTGAAACTTTTTAAAACTCTTGGATTTTCATAACTTATGAGTTTAATTAAAGTTTTAAAAACTTTAGTGAAGAGACTCTTGAATATCCATAACTTAAGGACAAGTTATGAAGTCCATAAAACTATTTATGAGAAAAAGACTCTTCATTTTGTAACCTATGACAATTTTATGAGTTTTAAGATTCATAAATGTGACTTTTCATATAACTTGAGGACAAGTTACAAAAACACATGTTATGAACTACTTTTAGATCAATATGGATTGAAAACAACTAACTCATAATTTTTTTTCCATTAATCTAAATTAAATCATAAAACAAGGTAACACAAAAAAAAACTTTTGGTAATCCATAACTTGAGGACAAGTTATGGAGTCCATACAATTTCATAAAGATCAAGAATTACACTAACAACCAATTTGCATATAATTCCTATGATCTACCAAAACTCATAAGCATGAATAATCCATATCAACAATTTTTCAAGAATCATATAAACATATATAAAACTTGAAACTTTGATAATGACTTTGAAATTGGTTTACCATAATCATTACCACATCAAAAACATGTTTTATAAGTCCAAAATAGTTAAAGGTAATGATTCTAAACAAATTCCAGCACCAAAACTCGAAAATCTGCACTCAGGAGCACCAACTCGTCGCGTGCATGAACTGACTCGACGAGTTGGTTGAAGATACACATGAACTCGTCGAGTTCCTTCATGGACTCCGTGAGTCCACTGTCCAGTGAGCAGTTTTTCGACATTTTCAGCAAACAGCATTAAGTATAATTGAAAACAAGCCTAGGCTCTGATACCACTGTTGGGTTATGATCATTGTAACACTCCTATGGTGTACATGCAACCCTAATTACCTTGGATCTATGTTTTCTCTATTATACATGCAAATATCAATTTTCCAAGGTATTGTTCTAACTAGCATAATATAAAGTACATGTAATATAAATTCTAATAGAATTACATACCTCTTTGTTGTAGTTTGATTCCATGGAGCTCAAGAGCCTAGAGCCCTAAGTGTGACACCTTAAATGGTTCACACAACATCAAAACAACTTGGAATAACCATGAGAAGAGATACTTTCACTCTAGAAATCGACTTGCCCTCTTTTGTATGCACTAGTGCCAATTTCACCAACCAATGGGGTCTTTATATAGTGTGGCTATTAGGGTTACACCATGTAACTCATGACTTTACCAATTCCTTATGCTCCATGGGTTTTAACCTCCATGGAGTATCCATGGGTCACGACATGGGTTAAACCCAACATAAGGAATCATGGATCATAAGCCCACATATATAAGAATGAATGATTTACACAATCAATCCCCATATATTTAATTAGTCTCTTTTGATCACTAAATTAATTCCAAATTAATTCTTGATCAATACTAATTAAATAATATGATTTCATATTAATATATTAGAACTTATAATATATTAATATGTCACAAATATCCTCTTCTCACAAAAGGTCTATCCAAATTATTCTGATGCCATGCAACCCAAATGGACAATGTCGGGTCCAGTCAAGTATGTACCAATTATAGTAATGGACTTAGACACTAATCCAACATAGATATGGCTATGTATACTTAATCAAGCATAAGTCAAAAAGCTTTGAGAAATTCAAAGAGTTTAAACAAGAAGTGGAGAATCAGCTCGGCAGGAAGATAAAGATGCTCCGATCGGATCTGGGTGGTGAGTATCTTAGTATCGAGTTCCTAGAATATCTTAAGGAATGTGGGATTGTTTCACAATTGACTCCACCTAGGACACCACAGATTAATGGTGTGGCTGAGAGGCGCAATCGGTCCTTGTTGGACATGGTTCGTTCCATGATGAGTCGAGCTTCGTTACCTATCTCGTTCTGGGGGTATGCCTTAGAGACTGCCGCCTATATCCTTCATCTAGTACCAACCAAGAAGGTTGCCAAAACACCTCACGAGATGCAGAGACGGAAGGCTCCCTCATTATAACACATCAAGGTTTGAGGTTGCGAGGCTTTCGTGAGACATGAGACTCATGACAAGCTCGAACCTCGAAGTGAGCGGTGTATTTTCATTGGCTACCCACAAAAATCCTTTGGTTATCTCTTTTACAGTTTGAGTGTCAATGTTGTCTACGTTGCGAGGAGAGGAGTCTTTCGCGAGAGAGAGCTCATAGGCCAAGGAGACAGTGGGAGGCAAATTGACCATGAAGAGCTTCGAGAGTCAAGCAGTGAAGAAACCTCAAACACTAGCGATCAACCTGAGGAGGAAACTCCTGTTGAGCCGATTTACAAGTCCGTACCTCTGAGGTGTTCCAGTAGACTTACTGTTCCACCTGTGTTATATGATTTTCATATAACATCTGAGGGTGATACATTTATTAGTGATAACACACTAATAAATTTGGATGAACCTAACAACTACAAGGAAGCCATGGCAGGCCCCGAGTCTGCTAAATGGAAAGAGGCGATGGACAGCGAGATTCAATCCATGTACGACAATCAAGTTTGGAACTTGGTTAACAATGTACCGAGTCGTAAGACAGTCGGGTGCAAATGGATCTTCAAGAAGAAGACCGACATGGATGGAAAGGGCTTTACTTAAACTCCGAGAGTTGACTATGATGAGACCTTCTCACCAGTAGCGAAGATTAAGTCTATTAGGGTTATGCTAGCCATAGCTGCATTTCATGATTATGAAATATGGCAAATGGATGTCAAAATCACTTTCCTTAATGGAAAGTTGGCTGAGGATGTTTACATGAATCAGCCAGAGGGTTTTGTCGATGCAAAGTACCCTAATAGAGTGTGTAAGCTTGAGAAATCCATTTATGTATTGAAACAAGCATCTCGCAGATGGAATATTTGTTTTGATGAGAAAGTCAACGAGTTTAGCTTTTCGAGAAGCGAGGATGAGTCTTGTGTATATGTCAAGGCTAGTCGGACCATAGTTAGCTTTCTGGTGTTGTATGTGGATGACATACTACTCATTGGAAATGACATCCTAACCTTGTAGGAGGTTAAGTCCTGGCTTGGGAAGTGTTTCACTATGAAGGACCTCGTAGAAGCTGCCTATATTCTGGGGATAAGGATATTGAGAGGCATGAGTAAAAGACTAATTGGACTTAGTCAAAGTACCTACTTGGATAAGGTGTTGAAAAGATTTTGTATGCAGGATTCCAAGAAAGGTGACTTACCGATCCAGAGCAATGCTAAACCGAGTAAGACTCAGAGTCCGAGTACAGAGGTTGAGATAGCTGAGATTAGTCGAATACCATATGCTTCATTTGTTGGCTCGATCATGTATGTTATGTCTTGTACTCAACATGATGTGGCCTTTGCTTTGAGCATGGTCAACAGATATAAGATGAATCCTGGTAAGGCTTACTAGACTGCAGTTAAGAACATTCTCAAGTACTTACGCAGGATTAAGGAATGGGTCCTTACCCTCGGTGGGAGTGATGACTTGAGAGTGGTGGGGTATAGCGACGCCAACTTTCATACCGACAGAGATAATTTCCGCTCTCAGTCGGGATGGGTATTTACCCTGAATAGATGAGCAATAACTTCGAAAAGTTCCAAGCAGGAGACAATACTTGATTCAACGTGCGAATCAGAGTACATAGTAGCAAGCGAGGCGGCGAAGGAGGCAATATGGCTGAAGAACTTCATCAGAGACCTTGGAGTTGTACCAGCTATAAAGGAGCCTATGGATATTTTCTGTGACAACGAGAGTGTAGTCGCCTTAGCCAAGGAATCAAGGGATCAAGGCAGATCCAGTCACATCGACAGAAAATATCACTTCATAAGACATTGGATAGAAGAAGGACTCCTCGTAGCAAAGAGGGTATCGTCAGAGGAGAACCCAACAGATCCCCTCACAAAGGGACTGAGTAGGGTTAAGCACTTACAGCATGCGAGGTGCATCGGGCCGAAGGACGATATTAGTTTTAATGATTAGATATGAGTGCTCATAAGGTCTGAGTATTAGATTAAACCCAAGCTCACCTGTATCACTTCATGGAATTTATCTCGAGTGATCGTGAGACGATAATATCATATAAGTCTTCAAACCAAGAGATATGAGTTGTTGACTATGAGTTGGTTGTACATTGATAGTACGAAACCGCTTCAGTAACTTGATGCTATAAAACGTGCTGTTGTGTACAATTTGATGAGTAGTTAGTATAAGCATATGAGTCGAAGTTTATCTGTTCTTTTTAGTCCTTGGAGGATTAAAAGCGATATCTTGGGCCCCTCGATGATTTTTTTGACTTATGTGCCAGGCCCCGTCAGAACTAAATTGATGTGTTCGATTCAGTTCTATGTCAAACAAATCGGAAATCGGGAAACAAACTGTTGGACAATAAGTACGACGTTGTTCCATGTGTTTGTCCGGCTGATATCTTGAGAACAAAGGATTATATGGTCACTTATCTAAAATGGCACGTCACAGTTCAACATAGGCTTTTAAGAGCTACGATTGCTAGTCGGATCCTAAAGTCATACTTGCAGCTATAGTTATTAGATTTATCCAAGTGGGACACTGTTGGATAAGGTGTCTAAGTCCATAACTATATTTGGTATGTACTTGACCCGAGAGTAGCATGGTCCATTTGGGTTGCATAGCACCAGAACAATCTGAAGAATGGGCATTTAAGAAGAGGTTATTTATGATTTATTAATATATTATAAGTTCTAATATATTAGTATGAAATCTTATTATTTAATTAGTATTGATCAAGAATTAATTTGGAATTAATTTTGTGATCAAAAGAGATTAATTAAATATATGGGGATTGATTGTGTAAATCATTAATTCTTATAATGTGGGCCTATGATCCATAGTTCTTTAAGTTGGGCTAAACCAATGTCACAACCCATGGATGATCCATGCAGGTTTAAACCTATGGAGCATAAGGAATGTGGAAGGTCATGCACATTAGGGTTTACATGGTGTAACCCTAGTTTTTCCACACTATATAAGAAACCCATTAGCTCCAAAAATCGGCACCCTAGAGTTCTTGGAAGAGCTATAGCCGATTTTTGAGTGCAAGTATTCTCTCTCAAAGTCCTCCACTGTTGGTGGTGTTGTGTGAAGCATTTGAGGCATCACATTTGGGGTGCTAGGCTCTTAAAGGTCTAAGGAATCAAGCTACAAGAAAAGGTATGTATTCTAACTAGATTTTGTTATACAAGTACCCATGTTTGTATGCTAGTTAGGGAAATGCTTTGGAAAATCATTTTGCATGTATAATTAGAGAAAACATAGATTCAAAGCAATTAGTGTTGTATGTGCACCTTAAGGTTGTTAGGATGCTCAAAACCTATCACCAGCACCCGCCAAAAAATATGCTGGAACTCTCCTAAAATGTAACAAGTGCAACTTACATCACTATGGAGCCTGCCGAGAGATGCACTGCAATAATTGCAACAGGAAGGGGCATACTGCCCATTTCTGTAAGGCACCGACACAACAAACCACCCAAGCAACTAATACTGGGGTGAGCCTGGCTTGCTACAGATGTGGTGAAACGGAGCATCTTAAGAGGGATTGTCCAAAAGCAAGGAATGTCGGAGGTGTGGGAAGATTTTGAACAATGGGGCATGAGGAGGCCATGAATGATCCTACCATGGTTACCGGTACGTTCCTCCTCAATAATTCTTATGAATGCGTACTTTTCGATAATGGTGCGGAGAAACGTTTTGTGAGCCACAATTTTAAACACTTACTTAAACAAAATCCCAATCACTAAATGACACGTTCACCGTAGATATGGCAAATGGAAAGGCAGAGAGCACTAACAATATATACATAAGATGTACCCTCACTCTAAACAACCATTCTTTCCAAATCGACCTAATGCCGGTCACAATAAAAAGTTTCGACGTCATCATTGGCATGGATTGGTTAAGTCCTCACCATGCCGATATCCTGTGTTGTGAAAAAGTCGTTCGCCTTAATATGCCAAGTAGTGAAACCCTCGTCATTTATGGCGACAAACCCGATACAAACCTACAAATCATCTCTTGCGTCAAGGCTCAAAAGTATCTACGCAAGGAATACTATGCCTTCTTAGCCCACGTGGTGAATGAGAAACAAGAAGTGAAAGACATCAAGGATATTCCCGAAGTCTGTAACTTCCCCGACATATTTCCCGAAGACCTCCCAAGAGTACCACCCGAACGCCAAGTCGAGTTTAGAATCGACTTGATTCCCGGAGCCACCCCGTAGCCAAATCCGCATACCGCTTAGCACCGGCAGAAATACAGGAATTGTCCATTCAACTGAACGAACTGTTAAGCAAAGGATTCATCAGACCAAGCTTTTCACCTTGGGGAGCACCGGTCCTGTTCGTGAAGAAGAAGGATGGATCATTCTGCATGTGCATAGACTACCGGGAACTAAATAAACTCACCATCGAAAACCGATATCCTTTACCTCGAATTGATGATCTCTTCGACCAACTACAAGGATCAAGTTACTTCTCAAAGATAGACCTAAGATCCGAATACCATCAGCTGCGAGTCCAGGAGGAAGATATTCCCAAGACCCTATTCAGAACTCTCTACTGTCACTACGAATTCGTAGTAATGCCCTTCGGATTAACAAATGCACCCGCGGTGTTCATGGACTTGATGAATCGTGTATGCCGACGTTACTTAGACAAATTCATGATAGTATTCATCGATGACATACTAGTCTACTCACGAAGTAAGGATGAACATAGTCAGCACCTACGATAAGTCTTGGAAACATTAAGGGCGGATAAGTTGTATGCGAAGTTCTCGAAATGTGAATTTTGGATTCGAAAGGTGGATTTCCTAGGTCACGTGGTCAGCGAGGAAGGGATACACGTAGATCCCTCCAAAATCAAGGCAATAAAAAACTAGACGACACCAAGAACCCCAACTGAAATTCATCAACTTTTAGTCCTCGCTGGCTATTACAGAAGGTTCATACAAAACTTCTCCCAGATCGCAAAGCCACTCACCACCTTGAATCAGAATGGTGTAACCTTCAACTAGGAGGAGAAACAAGAAACTGCGTTCCAAACACTAAAGAGAGCCCTATGTAGTGCCCCGGTCTTGTCCCTCCTAGAAGGGACAGAAGATTTTGTGGTCTACTGCGATGCGTCCAAACAAGGGCTAGGTTGTATCTTATGCAACGAGGAAAAGTTATTTCCTATGCCTCGAGACAACTTAAGAATCACGAGGTCAACTATACCACACATGACCTTGAACTGGGAGCAGTAGTATTTGCTCTAAAGATCTGGAGGCACTACCTTTATGGTAAGAAGTGCACAATCTTCACGGATCATAAGAGTCTCCAACACATCTTCAATCAAAAGGAACTCAACATGAGGCAACGACCATGAAACATCCCAAAAATACAGTCCGATCATTTTTAAATCATTAGTGAAAGCCATAATAATCAACCATTTCATTTATAAACATAACTCTTATATCAAATCAGAGTATAATCTCAAAACGTATCCTTTTTATCAGAGTAAAACATCCCAGGCTAAACAAACAATGGTGTGTGCCATGCGATCACCCCGAGCTCCTCCCTCCGCTACCGGAAGTACCTGAAACCAAAACTGAAAGTCGTAAGCACGGAGCTTAGTGAGTTCCCCAACCTACCACATACCAGATACATAGCCACATACTGGGCCCCCGCCCACTGCATCGGGACTTGCCCGTCATCGTACTAGCTCCGGCATCAGGCCCCGCCTGGCATCAGGCCCCGCTTGGCATCGAGCCCCGCTCGGTATACAAATCTGTCTTTCTTAGGCCCCGCCTGTCTCCGGGCCCTGCCCGCTAAACATATACAACACATAATCAAAGCATACAAAACATAAGCCAAGCCTACTCTACTGTATTCCTGTACTAAGGCCTCGCCTATCTTGGGCCCCGCCCCTGTCCTGCTATTGGTGAGTCATGGAACCCCGTCCATGCTCCTGCTGATAGTGAGATACGGGCCCCCGCCCACACTCACCTCTCTCCTATCTCGGGCCGCGCCCCTGCTCTGCTACTAATGAGATACGGAACCCCGTCCATACTCTGCTAGTGGTGAGATACGGGACCTCGGCCACACTCACCTCCGTACCAGGTACATACGAGTATCACACAGACAACAAGTATAATCTAACATGCAAACATTCCTCGGGCTCCCGCCCGGCATCGGACCTTGGTCCGGAATAACATACTAGCATACAATACCTAGTGCTAACCCCCGAGTCTTCCTACTCATAAACTACATGGGTCGGCATTGTGGCCGTAGACCCATTCACACAGTGAGGAGACTCACCTCGCACAACTTAAAACTGGCTGAAACCCTTGACAGTTATCCGACAATTCCCCGAACTGCTGCTCCCCTAGCTCCCCGAGCTACCAATACCAACATAACACTTAGTCCCAAAATGTCCTCCAGAAGTCAACTAAGTCAACTCTGGTCAAAGTCAAAGTCAATGGTCCATGGTCAAAGTCAACACTTCCTGGTTGACTTGACTCGCCGAGTTGCTCCATCAACTCGTCGAGTCCTTATTCTTTCAAAATGCTACAACTCCCGATTCTAATCGTCGAGTCTAGCAAGAGCTCGACGAGTTCACCTTCAACCATAACATCGGACCATCTTCAACCGACTCGCCGAGTTCATCCTTGAACTCGTCGAGTTCATTTTCATCATATGAATGTGTCCAGTCTATGACTCGCCGAGTTATATGAACAACTCGTCGAGTCCGTCTTCATGGGTTGGGAGATTGCCTTGGACTCGCCGAGTTACTCCTTGAACTCCTCGAGTACGATGATCTCCAGGTCCCCTAAGAATCCAGACTGGCGGAGCCCCCTTCCAACTCAACTCACCCTTTAACAGAAGGGTTTTGGGGCAAGAAACAGTCTGACTCGCCGAGTCCCATAAGTGACTAGCCGAGTCACTCCATGTCCAATTCTATTCAGACGATTTCAGTGGAGCACAAAGCATCCAGGACCCAGATCTAACCTTCTAGGGTCGGAATAACACGCAAAGTTACTGCCTTTACATCCATGCATGGCCCTTTTTGCTCAAAAGGCCATAAAAACCTCTTAAACCTTGCATGGGGAGTTCTAATGGCATAAATCTTGCACCTTTGTGCCATAACAGCCCTTGGTGGTGCTAGATCTGAAAACACAAGCCCTTGGGACGTCCATTCCTCTCATGCTAGGGTTCTTGGACCAAAAACCCCCAAAAGTGACATAGAATAGATCTATGAAATCACAAGGCAAGGTAGAAACTTGATTACCAGCAAATGATGAAGATGAGAAGGTACTTCTGGATCTACAATCCTCTTCTTTATTCCTCCAAGCTTTTCTCCTTCTTCAAGCTTCCAAGTAGACCACACACACTCCAAAATGGCTCACAAACACAAGAAAGTCACTAGGGTTTCGTGGGTGAGGGTTTGGGGTCTGGGGGCTGAAGATGAGACTGAGGGAATGAGAATATAATGCTTAAATAGGGTACCAAGTCCCGAAATTAGGGTTTCCCAACCCAAACCAGACTCGCCGAGTCAGTCCCCCGACTCGCCGAGTCGCCAAATTAATCCGCGACACGAGACTCTCTCCTACTCGTCGAGTTCCTCCCTGGACTCGACGAGTTGACTCCTTGACTTAGGGTTTTCCTTTCCTTTCTTGGTCTGTTGGATTAGGGGTGTTACAGACGATGGGTAGAACTAATAAATGATTACGAATGCGAGATTCCATGTCATACATGCAAGGCCAATGTAGTAGCAGATGCCCTTATTCGAAAAGAGTACTCGGGCCACCGAGTAAAATCATTAACCATTACCATCCATTCACACCTGTCCATGCAGATTAAAGAGGCTCAGCTGGAAGCCTTGAAACCAGAGAATGTGGTAGGTTAATCCTTAAGAGGTGGCGGAGTTCGTTATCTCATGAATCAGATCTGGACACCGAAGTTCGGTGGGTACAGAGAAGTTATCATCAACGAAGCTCACAAGACCAGATAATCCGTTCATCCCGGTTCAGACAAGATGTACCTGTACCTCAAGAAACTTTATTGGTGGGCAAACATGAAGGCAGAAATCGCTACTTATGTGGGAAAGTGCCTGACTTGCACCAAGGTCAAGGTAGAATACCAGAAGCCCTCGGTTTTACTACAACAACCAGATATACCCAAGTAGAAATGGGAGCGGATAACCATGGATTTCATAACCAAGTTTCCCAAGACAACGGGTGGTCTTGACACCATTTGGGTGATCGTTGACAGGTTAACCAAATCCGCGCACTTCCTACCAATAAAAGAGACCGACAAGATGGAGAAGCTAACTAGGACGTACATTAAAGACATTGTACGATTACATGGTGTGCCAATATCCATGATCTCCGACAGAGATAGTAGATTTACCTCACGGTTTTGGCAATCACTACAAAAGTCATTGGGAACCAAACTCGACATGAGTATAGCATACCATCCCCAGACTAACGGGCAAAGAGAAAGAACCATTCAGACACTGGAAGACATGTTGAGAGCTTGTGTGATAGACTTTGGTAAAGCTTGGGATACCTATTTACCACTAATCGAATTTTCATACAACAATAGTTATCACACCAGCATCAAAGTTGCTCCGTTTGAAGCCCTTTACGGACGCAAGTGCAGATCACCTCTGTGCTGGGCTGAAGTGGATGACACACAACTAGCAAAGAGGCAAGTTCCTGACAGCACTCTCACCGGCCCTGAGACCATAAGGAAGACAACAGAGAACATAGTCCAAATTCGGGACCGACTGAAAGCATCTAGGGATCGACAAAAGATCTATGTGAATAAATGATAAACACCCTTGGAGTTCCAGGTTGGTGACCGCGTGCTGTTAAAGGTCTCACCTGGAAGGGAATGATACGTTTTGGAAAAAGTGGAAAACCAAAATCCAAGGTACATCGGGCCATTCTATATTCTTGCTAGAATCAGCCTGGTGGCTTACAAACTTCAACTACTGCAGGAACTCAGCAACATACACCCCACCTTCCACGTGTCTAATCTGAAGAAGTGTCTATCCGATGAGACTCTTGTAATTCCACTCGATGAAATCGAGATAAATGAGAGTCTACACTTCATAGATGAACCTGTGGAAATCATGGACATGGAGATAAAGAAAACAAAACCAAGGCGTATACATTGCTTATTAGGTTCTCGGCTAAGTAGCTAGGACCGAAAACGTTGAAGACCTAGGTGACCTAATACCGAAATCACCCCTGATTTCGGTGGTTTTAAAAGGGGTTCTCAGATAAGGGACTGGACCGAAATCAACTAGAACCAAAATCATCTTGGACCGAAATCATCTAGACCGAAGACCTTGGTTCTCGGTTTCACTTGGACCGAAATCATCTAGACCGAAGACCTTGGTTCTCGGTTTCACTTGGACCGAAATCAAGGTCATTTCAGTGAAGATAGACCGAAATCAATAGTTTAAGGCGGTGGCACTTTTTCCAATGAGATAAATTACACTTACCAATGCAAACATCACATAACTTTTACCCCCCATATATAAAATTAGGCCGAAATCATCCTTCATAATCCTCAGTCACATCTTCAAAACTCTCCCAATTTGCTCCCAAGAACGAGTTCAACTTCATACATCTTCAAGCTCATACATTTTATCCCCAACAACATCTTCAAATCTTCATAACTTTTGCCTAGAAACACTTTCAAACATCCCCAGGAAACAAAACTCTTCAACTTAATTCTTAGGAAACATTGTAAGTTTTCTTGTTTAATCTAGTGTTTTTATAACACTTTCATGTTAGTTCAACTAATTTACCCACAATATCGTGTGTTAAATACTCATAGGATACGAACACCTTCAAGTGTTCTAACTTGAAGATCATTACCATCACTTCGTTATTCAGCTAAGAACACACTCGAGGTGAGTTCATACCCCTACAGTTTTCAAGATTTTTCTATGTTTTAGGGTGGGAATACAAGTAAAACACAAGAAAACTTGTGTTAATATACAAACCATTACATATGTTATTCTTACAATATATATATATATATATATATATATATATATATATATATATATATATATATATATATATGGGTACAAATTTGATTACATTAATAAACTTTAGAAATATAGTTTGTAAGACTTTAACCCTTTTGTAATATGTTGAGCAAAAGGGTATAATTATACAAAAATACATATGTAATTATTTCATTCCATTTTCTTATCATAGTAAAAATGATAATGTACATACAAAGGATTCTTCAATACAACGAAACATTTTTATAAATTATAATAGGTATAGTTTATGGGACATACACTCTATTTTACCATTTCAAGATACAATACAAAAATAATTATTTAAAGGCATAATTATTTTACACCACGTAACTACTATAGAAGGATAATACTTCCACATTAAAAAATGGATTTTCATTATACTACACGTAAACCGTCAATACGGCTTTGTGAGACATACCTTCACCGTACTTACCAAATTACATAATAAAGTTCCTGTATTATAACCAGAATCTTCTGTAAGAGAGCGTGACACTTGTGTATAGATCTATATGAGACTGACAATCCCGCACCCTAACTGTTAGCTACAGTTGGACCGGCAGGTATGGGGTAACAAATGTCGTACCATTCTGACGCCTAAAGAACGTTGTAGCAAGCCAACTACATCATTAGCATGGTTATAATAACTCAGAAGGTGTATTAACAATACGTTTGGTTTACGAATACCTACATACCTTCAAATGGTTTTATTTAGATAAAACTGCATTACACTATTTTCCAGTACAATACAGCTTACATTTCTGGAAACATGCATTCAAATGGTTTTATAAAGATATAAAACTACATTATACTACTTCAGGGAACAACAATACTTATGCATTTTCAGTCTTAGGGTTCCTAATACTACAATTCAGTTTAAAAGACAATATTGGATTTTCTGGAAGAACACACTATCATTTTCAAGGAACAATGGCATATCTTTCTCATACAAAATGCTTGTAAACTCACCAACTTAAATGTTGACACTTTTTCAAAACCACTTGTATTCTTAGGGAATCACTAGACAGGTACCCACACAGGTTTTGTGAAGACGGAGCGTAGCAGTGTCACGTCTTATATTTTTGTCGTATGTTTTTGGAGTCAAAGCAACAATGAATCGAACTCAATGTAAATATTAAATTATCAATATGATGGTTGTAATGCTTTGATCTCTATTATTCCATTGTTATGATACTGTACATGACGTCATCCGCCCCCGGACATTTCCGCCGTTCCGGTTCGGGGGTGTGACACATTACATGTGAAAACTTCAAAAGTCAATTTATGGTCTTAAACAGTCGCCATGTTAATGGTTCTCTCATCTATGCGATAAACATCAACAACTAGATTTTCACTCATCCAAGGCTTACACATCCCTCTTCATTTTTCACCACGGGAAGCACACTATCTGTATTATTGTTTATGATGATGACATTTTTATCGTACGTTCATCTCAGTTACTTGTTGATTGATTGATACATAACTTTTCATCATCCTTTCCCATCAAGGATGTTGGTCGCCTCACATACTTCTTAGGGATTGAAGTCGCTCACAATTCAGGGGGTATTACATATGCCTTGGATCTGTTGCATCGGTCTCACATGGAGAATTGCAAAAGCTTCTCAACCCCTATGTATGTTACATACAAACTATCTTGGGAATCTGGGAATGCACCTAGTGATAATGATGCTTCCAAAATACAAAAGCATGGTTGGAGGTCTCCAGTACCTTACCCTAACGTGGCTTGAAATTTCATTTGCAGTAAACAAAGTCTGCCAATATCTGTCCAAGCCAACTGATATTCGCATGGAAGCTGTCAAACATATACTGAGATACATAAAGGGAACGACCAATATTGGCCTGCATATTCAAAATTCTAAGTTTGCACTTCTGAGTGTGTTTATAGATGTTGATTGAGCCAGATGTATAGATTATCGCAGGTCTACTAGAGGATTTGTTGTATTTCTAGGACCAAATCTGATCTCATGGAGTTCAAGCAAGCAGCCAACAATGTCTTGATCAAGTACATAAGTAGAATACAAAGCCTTTGCAAATGAAACAGCTGAAGCGGCATGGGTGCAATATCTACTTAAGGAATTAGGTTTTTGTCAACCGAGACCACCGGTCCTATGGTGTGATAATCTAGGAGCTACATACTTAACAATAATTCAATTATTCCATGCATGAACCAAACATATAAAAGCTGATTATCATTTTGTCAGAGAAAGGTGGTGATGGGTGCTCTATAGGTTCATTTCATATCATCCAAAGATCAAGTAGTTGATAGATTCACCAAACCGATCACACGCTTTATGCTAGATCATCTTCGAGGCAATCTAAAACTTATTGCGGTTAAGATTGAGGAGGAATGTAAAACAAAGATATATGATCAACTCACATATATTAGAATAGGTAACTACAAGTATTTGTTGTAATAGATAAGCATCCTAAAATCTAGGATATATCTTGTATAATCTATTATGAATAAATATAATAGATCACCCTTTAGGGTTTGTAAGGCAAAATAACGTGTTTGACTAATTTGAGTGTTGGTCTTATTATTGTGAAAAATATATAACATATTTGATTTTTAGTTGTATGAATTAGGGGTTGTAACTGCAAGGTAGGGATGAAAGTGGGTCCAAACTCGGACCGGATGGACCCAGACCCGGAAAACCCGGAACCGGTTAATGAGATTTTGTAGAACCGGAAACCAGAACGATATATAGGAACCAGTTCCGGTTTGATTCCGGGTACGACACCAGGTAAAGTGGGTCTAGAACCGGAAAACCCGGAAACATCAAAGTGGGTAGTTTAGAACCGGATAAAGTGGATTTAGAACAAGAAAAACCGGAATTTTTTGGTAAGTACTTACTATTTAGTGGGTTGAACTTTGAAAATTTTCATATTGATATCCCGACTTGGGGGGACAGTAACTCATTGAATACGAAACCAAAATTGAGAAAATTATAGTCTAAAATCATGTACAAACTCTAAACTACACTCTGGAAAAAACCGCATATCAATCCAACTTTAAACGAATGATATATGCATGTGTTAACATTTTCATTATATACAAAGTACAAAAACAAATAGTTGAAAAGTTGAAAATTTTCAGTTTTGATATCACGACTTCAGGGGACTGTAAATCATTGAATATTAAACCAAAAATGACAAAATTATAGTCTAAATTCATGTACAAACTGTAAGCTACAAGATAGAAACAACCACATGTCAATCCGACTTCATACGAATTAGATATGGATATTTTAAAACTTTCACAGAATACAAAAAAACTGAAAAACTAAAAACTTTCATCTTTGATATCTCGACTTTGGGGGACTGTAACTCAATGAATATAAAACTAAAAATGGCAAATTTATAGTCTAAAATCATGTACAAACTCTAAACTACACTTTGGAAAAACCCGCATGTCAATCGGAGTTGAAACGAATGAGATATACATCTTTTAAACGTTTCACAAAAACCGGTTCCGACCCTAAAAGTGGTTTCGGTTCCTAACACCGGTTCCAGTTTTTAGACCCGGTTTACCCAGACCCGATGGACCCAAACCCGGATTACCAGGAACCCGGATAAAGCCAATTTTTAAACCCGGAACCAGAACCAGTTCTGTATATTCCGGTTCTAACGGTTCCGGTTCCGGTCCGGTTTTCCGATTCTAAATCTCATCCCTACTGCAAGGTGAAGATTTTAATTTAGATTTTGACTTCTTAAATGCAGTTAAGTAAAAACAATTTACAATTTTGGAATAATAACTTTATCATTTTATTTAATAATGTTATCTGGTGCTTATAACTAATGTTGTGTTTTGAAACCAATCTAATGTCTAGCCTAGTGGAGAGAGTAGTTGTCCTTCTTATGGATGTAGAGGATCTCATAATCTAATATGAGCTTATCCAACCCGTGTCTTCAAATCTTGCTCAAATTTTACTGGTTACTTGTTATTTTTGGGGGGGCATACTAAGCCTTGTGCTTACCTGGTTGTTTACGTTTTCTGGTTCTATCAGTGATCGTGGGATGGCGAAGGTGTGATTGTACACACTCATTAGCAGCATTGAGGACTCCATATTTATTTTATTACTATGATTTTTGACAAATGTAATTGAGAATAAATGATTTTCTTAAAATGGATTTATAATTGTGAAGTTTTACCTTAATAAAAAATGAAAATCTTTTGTTGTGAAAATGGGACGTTACAAGTTGGCATCAGAGTCCTACTTTGATGGATTTGGAGGAACACTTGTATGAATCCAAACTCAAACTAGGATCCGAAAATTTTCATAAAATGTTTTTGAAATAGAAATTTATAATAAAAGGGCTGGGTTAGGGACATGGAATCGGTCATGTCCCATTGTATGTTTGATATGTGTGGTATTGGGTATTTTAAGGAAGTCACTAAGCTTCATGCTTACGGTTTTAGTTTATGTTTCAGGTACTTCTGGTTCGAAGGGGAAGAGCTCGGGGTGATCGCATCACATACACCATGTTGTTTCGCATTCTCTTGTTGACTTGATGTATTTGCATGATTATTGACATACTATGATTTCACTATGGTTTTACATGAAATGTTTGGTTGATGATCTTTTAATTAAATAAAAATGAAATTTTTAGCTCTAATTTTCGGGACGTTACATAACATTTTTTAGGGTTTTTGGGGTGTTAGGAATCCTTCTAGAAGAGGTGGATTAGTGGCTTAATGGATTAAGGGGTTTTATTCATCAAAATGTCATTCAGACAGTTCTCACGATGTGAGACTATGTCTGTCACATCGTGGGGATCGAAGGTCATGACAATTTTGTCTTTTAGTGGCTCAGAACGTGGCCAATAGATTGTCACGTCATGAGGGGCCGTTGACCATTGACTTTCGTTGACCGTTAACATTTTTACCAGTTTGACTTTAAGTCAAACTTAAAGGATTTGGGCTGTTGATTTAAATTCTTCCATGTTTTGGTGCTAGAGTGCTCGTGGGAGAAAACAATGCAGAGAAGGGAAGCATATCGCAGTGTTTCTAGGCTCTTCGTTTCAGGTGAGTTTTCCTCACTGTACCCGTGGGTCGAAGGCACCAATGCCAACCCATTAGTTTTGGTTATCATTTAGTAGAGGGATGTCCTAGGGGCTATATGTAGCCACGTAGGATAGAATAAGGACTCTTAATCTAGGATTTCTTGCATGTTCCTTGTTTGGTTGTGACTCTAGAGTAAGATCATATGTCTCGGTGTCTATCTCACCTCTGGATACATATGGCTATGCATTCGTTGGAGATTTGGTTATGTGTCCTTGTGTATAGGATGTTGTTTTGCTGTAGTAAGCTGTTATATGTAACATCTCAATTTTCACACCCAAGAATTTCATTTTTTATAAATTACTTTAATTAAAACATTCGGAAGAAAAACATTGTCAAATCATAACATCTCATAAAACTATGTATAATGTCTGAAAATCCAAATCATAAATAGTGATAATGTCAGAGCACAATCCCAAGGAAACTCATAATGCGGAATCTGGGGTGTGTGTATGATGTGCAGCTACCGCGCCGGCTCCTTCCCCTTCGATGAAGAGGTACCTGAAACAAAACTGAAAACTGTAAGCACGAAGCTTAGTGAGTTCCCCCATCGTACCACATACCATACTATCACATAACATACATTCTGCCGGGCAATTCTGGGGTGCCCGACCTACCCGATACATCCATTCTGGGGTGCCGACCTACCCGTGTCAAGCCATTCTGGGGTGCTGACCTACCCATGTCAAGCTATTCTGGGGTGCTGACCTACCCATCGGTCCTAACAACCAACCCTCGGGGACTATTCCACCCCCTACTGCTACTATCACATATATCACAACATAAACATACTATCAGACATATCTGAGGTGTCCGAACTGCCCTTCGGTCCTAACAACCGAACTTGGGGACTATTCCCCTCCTACTACCACTATTACATATAACATATCATGCCAACATATAAACATATCATCACATACTGTCAGATATATCTGGGGTGTCTGACCTACCCTTCGGTCCTAACAACCGAACTCTACTACTATCACATATAACATATCATGCCAGCATATAACATATCAGGTAGTAGCAAACCTAGATGATATCACAAAGACAATCATCTAACATACAACTCCTACTGGTGGGCCGGCATTGTGGCCGTAGACCCACCGCTACTGGAAGGTAACTCACCTCAAACGAGTAGCTGCTGAATATCTGTGCGGGGAATCTCTGACTGCTGCTGCTCCGGAAGTCCTCCGGCTATAATCCCCACAAAACACTTGATCAGAATCCCGATATCTACCCTTAGGGTAAAATGACTATTTTACCCGAGATCAAGTCCAAGTCAAAGTCAAAGTCAAGGTCAAGGTCAAAGTCAACTTCCAATTGACCCGACTCGCCGAGTTGGGTCGTCAACTCGTCGAGTCCCTACCCCCTCAGTTGTCCTCTTCCACGTCCCTACTCGTCGAGTTTAGCGATGACTCGATGAGTTCTCCTTCTAACACAACCTCAGATGAACCTTCATCCGACTCGCCGAGCGGTATGAACACTCGTCGAGTCCGTCTTCATCCTAAGAACACGTCCTGTCCTCGACTCGCCGAGTTGTATGAACAACTCGTCGAGTTCATCTTCAAGGGTTGGGAGATTGCCTTGGACTCGCCGAGTCTGTTCTAGCACTCGTCGAGTCCCATGAACTCCAGGTCTAAAATGAAGTCCAATGCGTTGGGTCACTCTTTCTGTCCTGCTACCACCCTATTAACACCCAACTGAGTCCTTTTGACCCTCAACAGATATGGGACTCAAAGCCTTGGACTCGTCGAGTCGCAAGAACGGACTCGCCGATTTGGTCACGTCCACACCCTAAATCCTCGATTTCTGATGTACAACTCTTGACCAAAAGATAGATCTAGGCTCCTACAATCGTCCTAGCACGTAAAGTTACAAACTTTACGTGCATGCATGGGACTTTGAGTCCAAAAGGTCCTAAAACAAGCTCTTGGGTTGCATGGAGTCTTCCTTGGGTGGAAAAGCACCCACTTTCTGCCTTGTGACCCCTCAAAGGACCTAGATCCGAAGCCTTGTCCCCAACCATGCTTGCATTCATGGTTGGCTACCTAAAATGGCTTATAAAAGCCCTAAATCTCCACAAAATGGGTTCAAGCAAATGAACAAGCAAGTTAGCAACTTTATACCTTCTGAGGACTGAAAATGAAGCACAAACTCGAACCCCTCTGGTCTCCTCTTGTTTCCTCAAGCCTTTCTCCTTCCTTCTTAAGACTATCAACACCAAAATCCACCAAAATGGCTTAGATTGCTTCAACAACGGCTAGGGTTTTCTATAGAGGGTTTCTGGGAGCATAAAGGGATAATGGAGGCTGTATAAGGTTGTTTAAATAGGGTGCAAACCCTCAGATTAGGGTTTTGTCCAAACAGAGCCTACTCGTCGAGTCCGGGACCCGACTCGACGAGTCCATCACTTAAATCCCGTGTCTCATCCCGCTTCTACTCGGCGAGTTGGGCCTTCAACTCGCCGAGTCCCAGGCCAAAAATGCAACATTACTTAAATAAAATACATACCAGGAAATAGGTGCTTCAAATCTCCCCCACTTATTTTAGACTTCGTCCTCGAAGTCTGCTGCTCGATCCTGGAATAGCTCTGGGTAATGCTCCATCATCTCATCCACTGGCTCCCAGGTCCATTCCGAGCCCTTCCGGTGCTGCCATTGCACCTTCACGAGCTCCACCCTCTTGTTCCTCAGATCATTCGACTTCCGGTCGAGAATCGCTACAGGCCGCTCAATGAAATTCAGGCTGTCATCAACCTGAATATCCTCTAATGGTACCACTGTCGAGTCGTCCACCAGGCATTTCCGTAGCTGGGAGACGTGGAAGGTGCTATGAATCTGACTGAGTTCGGCTGGCAGGTCCAGCCGATACGCCACCTTGTCCACCCGGGCTATGACCTTGAAAGGTCCAATATACCTGGGGCCCAACTTGCCTCGCTTCCTGAATCGGATGACGCCCTTCCATGGCGACACCTTCAGGAGAACCATATCCCCGACCTGAAACTCCAGGTCTGATCGACGCTTATCGGCATAACTTTTCTGCTGACTCTGTGCAGTCTGAAGTCTGCTCCTGACCTGCTGAATCCTCTCCGTCGTCTTGAGCACCACTTCGGTGCTCCCCATGACCCTCTGGCCAACCTCGCCCCAGCATATCGGGGTCCTGCATTTCCTCCCGTATAACATCTCAAAGGGAGGACGATCAATACTCGCGTGGTAGCTGTTGTTGTAGGAGAACTCAGCCAACTGAAGGTAAGTATCCCAACTACCACCAAAATCTAACACACACGCCCGCATCATATCTTCCAGAGTCTGGATGGTCCGCTCGCTCTGGCCATCCGTCTGCGGGTGAAAGGCGGTGCTGAAATGCAGACGAGTACCCAACTCGTCGTGGAATTTCTTCCAAAACCTGGAAGTGAACCGAACATCCCTGTCAGAAATCACGGAGACCGGCACCCCGTGACGAGCCACCACCTCTCGAATATAAATATCGGCCAGCTTCTCGGCAGATATGCTCTCCTGGATCGGTATAAAATGGGCACTCTTGGTCAACCGATCCACGATGACCCATATGGAATCCACTCCCCGCGCGGTCCTGGGAAGCTTGGTGATGAAATCCATAGTAATATCTTCCCACTTCCACAGGGGAATATCCAACGGATGCATCTTGCCGTGTGGCCTCTGGTGCTCGGCCTTGACCTTCCTGTAGGTCAAGCACCGCTCCACATACCATGCTACATCCCGCTTCATGCAGGGCCACCAATAATCAAGACGAAGATCCCCATACATCTTCGTCGCCCCAGGATGAATGGAGAATCGGGATTTGTGCACCTCCTCCATCAAAACCCGGCGCACGCCTCCGAGGTATGGAACCCGCACCCTGCGGTGTAATGTCAATAATCCCCTGCTTTCATAGTCGAAGGAGGAAACCTGACCCACTATAAGCTCACTCTTCCGATGTTCCTCCTTCATAGCCTCCTGCTGAGCCTCTCGGATCTGCTCCAATAACGGGGTCACTACTGTCATCCGCATGCAGATATCTCTGATCGGTGCCGCCTTGCGGGTAAGCGCATCGGTCACCACGTTGGCCTTCCCCGGGTGGTAAAGGATCTCACAATCATAATCCTTTACCACATCAAGCCACCGACGCTGCCTCATATTTAGATTTGGCTGGTCCATGAGATACCTCAGGCTCTTATGGTCCGTGTAAATGGTATAACGGACCCCATAGAGGTAATGACGCCAAATCTTGAGGGCAAAAACAACAGCCCCCAGCTCCAAATCATGCGTCGGGTAGTTCGCCTCGTGAGGCTTCAGCTGCCTCGAAGCGTAGGCGATGACATGCCCTCTCTGCATCAATACCGCGCCTAACCCTGATATAGACGCATCGCAGTAGACAACAAAATCCTCTACGCCCTCTGGCTGGGCTAAAATCGGCGCCTCGCATAACCTCTGCCTCAGTGTCTCAAACGTTGCCTGCTGCTTAGGCCCCCAACGAAAGACTACGGCCTTCTTCGTCAGCCGCGTCAAGGGTACGACTATCTTGGAGAAATCCTGTATGAATCTCCGATAGTAGCCGGCTGAACCCAGGAAACTCCGAATCTCAGATGGAGACTTTGGAACCTCCTATCTCATCACGGCCTCCAGCTTGGCCGGGTCGACCAGAATACCGTTCTGGTTGACAAGGTGCCCAAGAAACTGCACCTCGTGCAACCAGAACTCACACTTGGAGAACTTAGCGTACAAGCTCTCTCTCCTCAGAGTATCCAAAACCTCTCGCAGATGCTCCTCATGCTGCTCCTGCGTCTTGGAATAGACCAAGATGTCGTCAATAAATACTATCACGGACCGATCCAGCATCGGTCTACATACGCGGTTCGTGAGATCCATGAACGAGGCAGGAGCATTGGTGAGCCCGAAGGGCATCACCACGAACTCGTAATGACCATAGCGAGTCCGAAACGCTGTCTTCTGCACATCCTCCTCTCTGACCCTCATCTGATGGTAACCTGAGCGCAAATCAGTCTTGAAAAACCAAGATGCTCCCTGCAGCTGGTCAAAGAGGTCGTCAATCCTCGGGAGTGGGTAACGGTTCTTCACCGTTACCTTGTTCAGCTCCCGGTAGTCTATGCACATACGGTGCGACCCATCCTTCTTCTTGACAAACAGGATCGGGGCTCCCCAAGGTGAACTACTCGGCCTGATAAATCCCTTGTCTAGCAGCTCCTGCAGCTGCATAGACAACTCCTGCATCTCGGGAGGATCCAACCAGTACGGCGCCTTGGCAATCGGGGCCGCACCAGGAACCAAATCGATCCTGAACTCCACCTGACGCTCCGGGGGAATCCCAGGAAGCTCTTCCGGGAACACATCTGCGTAGTCTCGCACCACCGGAACATCGCTCACTGACGTCTTACCCGCCTCTCGGGTGTCCATTACATAGGCGACATATCCTGCGCAACCCTGCTGAAGGTAACGCCTAGCCCTCGCCACCGAACATAAAGCTGGTCCTTGCTGTGGCCTCTCGCCCTGAATCACCAGCTCTCCCCCACTTGGGGTCCTGATCCGCACCAACTGCTGCGCGCAGTCGATCACCGCCCCATTGGGGCTTAGCCAATCCATGCCTATAATCACCTTGTTCCCTCTCAACGGAATAGGAACCAGGTCTACCAGGTAACGCTCCTCGAACAATCTCAAAACGCAATCTCGGAAGACCTCAGATAGTCGCACTGACCGGTCGTCTGCAATCTCGACCTCTAGAGGGCAATCCAACATGCCCGAAGACTCAGGGAACTTCTTGCTAAGCGCAAGAGAGACAAATGATCGGGTAGCACCCGAATCAAACAATACCTGAACTGGAATACCGTTCACATGGAACGATCCTAAACAGACCACACACATAACATATCAAAATCACAGCAGCATATCATAAAAGCATAAACAAGAAGTCATACCCGTCACCACATCGGGTGTAGCGCGTGCCTCCTCGGTAGTCAACTGGAAGGCCCGACTCCTCACCACTGGAGCCTCTAACTTGCCCTGCCGGCCATCAGTAATCCGTAGGGTCGCTGGAGCTGGCGCCTTCACTGGCGCTGCTGCTGCTGTCAACTGGGGGCAGCTGGCCTTCTTGTGGCCCCTCTGGTTGCAGTGGAAACACAGCAACTCAGATGTCTGAATAACCGGTGTAGGGGCGGTACAATCCCTGCTGAAGTACCCCGTCTTGACGCACTTGTAGCAGCCCGACGATCTCAATCTACATGCCTCCTCATGTGGCCTGCCGCATTTCCTGTAGCGGCCTGGTCCTGACTGGCCTTTCGGCCTACCATCTGATCCCTTGGGCTTCTTCCCCGAAGCCCCAATCGTCTGCCCCTCCTCTACCTTCCTTTTCCGGACATGCTCCAGATCGATCTCCCTCTCCCTTGCCCTGGAAATCATGGACTCCAGGGTAGGGCAAGCTGAAAAAGTAACATGCTCCCGAATGTCGGCTCGCAGCATGTCATGATAGCGGGTCCTCCTCATGTCCTCATCTCCCGCATACTGGGGCACTAGCAATGCCCTCTCCCGGAACTTGGCGGTGATCTCCGCCACAGTCTCCGTAGTCTGTCTCATATCTAAGAACTCCCTCGCCAACTGCTGGAGCTCCACTGCAGGTGCAAACTCCGCTCTGAACCGAGTCACAAAGTCCGGCCACGTCATAGCCTCAACCGCCGGCGCTCCCAGAGAGTCACCAACCGACTCCCACCAATCCCTGGCCCTATCTCTCAAGCATCATGCTGCATATCTCACCTTCGACCCCTCAGGGCAGAAGCTGGTCAACTGTACAGACTCAATGTCTGCAATCCATCGCCTGGCCGCAATGGGGTCCTTTGCCCCATGGAAATCCGGCGTACCACTGCCCCTGAAGTCCTTAAAGGACAGTGTGCGTGATCCTGACTGACTGTTCGCCATGTCACTTCTGAACGCCCGGAGGCGATCCTCCATCAGCTCAACAATCCCTTCCTTGATCGACCCAAAGATGATCGGGGTCGCATCAAGGATGCCTCTAGTGATCTCGGACGCGATGAACTCGCGTAGCCTCTCATCCACTGGTTCGGAACCTGAACCCGAACCCGATCCCTCTCCTGAGCTGCCAACTGCTGGCCTCGGAAGTAGTACCACCATTCTGCAACACATAATGACAACCGTCAGTGATACTGATACATCTAGAGGGATCACACCCGTCACAAGTTCCCTGGTCTTGCCTCAGCCTTCCTCGATTCAAGTACGGATCCTCTGCTTTCAGTAGTACGGGCCCATACTACCTTCCACATCTATCCGTACTTTCCTCAAGAACCACCTCGACTCCACCAAGTCCCTTCTAATACTACTGCTGATCTCATGCTAATCTCATCCTAGGCTTGCCCTAGGTAATCACCAACCCACTCTCCGCCATCAGCTGCATAAGAAGTCCCTGCTTTCTTCCCCTAACTAGCTCGCGAATACTATTACATATTACTCAGACTAGATAATTCTTCGAATGAGAGATCCTACCCTACAACGGTTGGACTCAAACAAGAGCTGCGAAATAGGGCTAGACTCAACCTTCTAAAATTATTTAGTCGTTGCAATATGTAACTTAACATATTCGTTTACTAGTTAGTGAAAGACAACTAGAACTCCTAAAAGCACAAGGCAAGCAGCATTCGGGCATTGAGTACACATAATCAAGCATATACTATCCTGGCTATCATACTGACTAATCTGTACTAGCATGCAGTTCTCAATAAGCTGGTACTCATACAATAGGCACATAAGGCATCCTTCCTAGATCCTTAGTCCTAATCTAGCATGCTGTTCTACTGAAACTGAAACTGATAATCATAACATAAACTTGTACGGGTAGTTTAGGGAATACTTACTTGAGCTCGGCCGGTTGCGCACATCACACGCTTCGTTCTTTCTCGAAACTCTTTTAATCTTAGCTTTTTGAAAACCATTTGTAAAAATCTTTTAAATCCCTCGATTTGAGTTCAGACACCCCCGAAGGTGTGTCCGAATCCCTCAAACCAGGGCTCTGATACCAACTTGTAACATCTCAATTTTCACGCCCAAAAATTTCATTTTTTATAAATTACTTTAATTAAAACATTCGGAAGAAAAACATTGTCAAATCATAACATCTCATAAAACTATGTATAATGTCTGAAAATCCAAATCATAAATAGTGATAATGTCAGAGCACAATCCCAAGGAAACTCATAATGCGGAATCTGGGGTGGGTGTATGATGTGCAGGTACCGCGCCGGCTCCTTCCCCTTCGATGAAGAGGTACCTGAAACAAAACTGAAAACTGTAAGCACGAAGCTTAGTGAGTTCCCCCATCGTACCACATACCATACTATCACATAACATACATTCTGCCGGGCAATTCTGGGGTGCCCGACCTACCCGATACGGCCATTCTGGGGTGCCGACCTACCCGTGTCAAGCCATTATGGGGTGCTGACCCACCCATGTCAAGCCATTCTGGGGTGCTGACCTACCCATCGGTCCTAACAACCAACCCTCGGGGACTATTCAACCCCTACTGCTACTATCACATATATCACAACATAAACATACTATCAGACATATCTAGGGTGTCCGAACTGCCCTTCGGTCCTAACAACCGAACTTGGGGACTATTCTCCTCCTACTACCACTATTACATATAACATATCATGCCAACATATAAACATATCATCACATACTGTCAGATATATCTGGGGTGTCTGACCTACCCTTCGGTCCTAACAACCGAACTCTACTACTATCACATATAACATATCATGCCAGCATATAACATATCAGGTAGTAGCAAACCTAGATGATATCACAAAGACAATCATCTAACATACAACTCCTACTGGTGGGCCGGCATTGTGGCCGTAGACCCACCGCTACTGGAAGGTAACTCACCTCAAACGAGTAGCTGCTGAATATCTGTGCGGGGAATCTCTGACTGCTGCTGCTCCGGAAGTCCTCCGGCTATAATCCCCACAAAACACTTGATCAGAATCCCGATATCTACCCTTAGGGTAAAATGACTATTTTACCCGAGATCAAGTCCAAGTCAAAGTCAAAGTCAAGGTCAAGGTCAAAGTCAACTTCCAGTTGACCCGACTCGCCGAGTTGGGTCGTCAACTCGTCGAGTCCCTACCCCCTCAGTTGTCCTCTTCCACGTCCCTACTCGTCGAGTTTAGCGATGACTCGACGAGTTCTCCTTCTAACACAACCTCAGATGAACCTTCATCCGACTCGCCGAGCGGTATGAACACTCGTCGAGTCCGTCTTCATCCTAAGAACACGTCCTGTCCTCGACTCGCCGAGTTTTATGAACAACTCGTCGAGTTCATCTTCAAGGGTTGGGAGATTGCCTTGGACTCGCCGAGTCTGTTCTAGCACTCGTTGAGTCCCATGAACTCCAGGTCTAAAATGAAGTCCAATGCGTTGGGTCACTCTTTCTGTCCTGCTACCACCCTACTAACACTTAACTGAGTCCTTTTGACCCTCAACATATATGGGACTCAAAGCCTTGGACTCGTCGAGTCGCAAGAACGGACTCGCCGAGTTGGTCACGTCCACACCCTAAATCCTCGATTTCTGATGTACAACTCTTGACCAAAAGATAGATCTAGGCTCCTACAATCGTCCTAGCACGTAAAGTTACAAACTTTACGTACATGCATGGGACTTTGAGTCCAAAAGGTCCTAAAACAAGCTCTTGGGTTGCATGAAGTCTTCCTTGGGTGGAAAAGCACCCACTTTCTGCCTTGTGACCCCTCAAAGGACCTAGATCCGAAGCCTTGTCCCCAACCATGCTTGCATTCATGGTTGGCTACCTAAAATGGCTTATAAAAGCCCTAAATCTCCACAAAATGGGATCTAGCAAATGAACAAGCAAGTTAGCAACTTTATACCTTCTGAGGACTAAAAATGAAGCACAAACTCGAACCCCTCTAGTCTCCTCTTGTTTCCTCAAGCCTTTCTCCTTCCTTCTTAAGACTATAAACACCAAAATCCACCAAAATGGCTTAGATTGCTTCAACAACGGCTAGGGTTTTCTATAGAGGGTTTCTGGGAGCATAAAGGGACAATGAAGGATGTATAAGGTTGTTTAAATAGGGTGCAAACCCTCAGATTAGGGTTTTGTCTAGACAGAGCGTACTCGTCGAGTCCGGGACCCGACTCGACGAGTCCATCACTTAAATCCCGCGTCTCATCCCGCTTCTACTCGGCGAGTTGGGCCTTCAACTCGCCGAGTCCCAGGCCAAAAATGCAACATTACTTAAATAAAATACATACCAGGAAACAGGTGCTACATTATATATATATATATATATATATATATATATATATATATATATATATATATATATATATACTTGTCTGTTAGGATGCATCAGTAGTGGTATGCTAGTTAGTGTACTAGTAGGATGGTTATCGTCTAGTGGAATGCCTCTGGGGATATATGTAGTCATGTAGGATAGCCTGAGAACTCTTGATCTAGACCTTCTTGCATGTTCCTTGTTTCGATGTGGCTCTAGAGTGTATTATCTGTTTGAGTATCTATCTCACCTCTGGTTCCTTGTGGTCATGCATTCGATGGAGAGTTGTCGGTAGTGGAACAATGTGCTGTGAAGGGTCTAGTAGGCAGTAATGAGTTATATGATTGGTAGTTTCCAGTATTTATGTGCCCACTTGATCTCTTGTTTGTTTATATGTCGACATATTGTGGAGGTTGAGTTTGAGGTGGTCCAGTTATGTGCTGTAGGCCAAGAGACTAGGTGCGGGCTGGCTGTAAGCCATTGGCACATAGGCTCAGGAATAGCGGTTAGGTTAAGGTGACGTGCCAACATACCCGAGTTAATCCAGTATGATGACTATGGACCTAGTATGCATGCTTGTATATGTTCTGTTGTGTGTGGTATTTTGGGGGAACGTACTGAGCCTTGTGCTTACCTAGTTGTTTACGTTTTTTGGTTCTATCGGTGATAGTGGGAAGGCAAAGATGTGATTGTACACACTCATTAGTATCATTGAGGATTCCACGTTTATTTTATGACTCTGATTTTTGACAAATGTAATTGGGAACAAATGGTTTTCTTAACATGGATTTATAATTCTAAAGTTTTACCTTAATAAAAATGAAAACTTTTTATTGTGAAAAAGGGACGTTACAAGTTGGTATCAGAGTCCTACTTTGATGGATTTGGAGGAACACTTGTGTTAATCTAAACTCAAACTAGGATCCGAGAATTTTCACAAAACGGTTTTGAAAAGAAATTTATAATAAAAGGGTTGTTGGGACATGGAATCGGTCTCTTGTCATGATCTTGTTTGACTGTTGGCTTGGGATCGGAAACATGGACTTTGATTTAACCTTAGTTTTAAAAATCAGAGTATCTTAGAAAATGTAGAATCCTCAATGTTGCTGATGAGTGTGTACAGTCCCGCCTTCGCTTTCCCATGATCACCGATGATACCTGAAACCATAAAAAACTGGGTAAGAATAAAGTCTATTGAGTTTCCCCCGAAATACCCCATACGATAAACATACAAGCATGCATTGTGTCCACTCAGCCATTGGGCTGGAATACCCAGGGTTTGTTTGCCTACCGCCTCAACCCAACCGCTCTACTAGAACCTCCGTGCCTTCAGCTTACAGCCGGGCCGCACCAGGTATCTTGGCCTACAGCACAAAGAACGACCGCCTCAACCCACCACCACCATATGTCGACATATAAACAAACAAGGATCAAGCAGACACATAATCCAGGTAAACAACAATCATACAACTCACTCCCGCCTATTAGTCATGTCACAACACACAGTCCCACTACCAGCTAACCTCCATCAAATGTGTAACCATAAATAGGAGAGGTGATATAGCCACCCGAACAGATGATCCTACTCTAGAGCCACAACCAAACAAGGAACTTGCAAGAAAGCTTAGACCAAGAGTTCTCAGGCTATCCTACATAACCACAGACAGTCCCTAGGTCATTCCACCAGATGATAACCAGTAAGTACAGATAATGTACATATCCAACAGTGCACTATAGCATAGCAACATCCTAGATACCAGGATACCGATCTAACTGATCACTATAGCATAACAATTTACTCGATACCATGATACAGATCTAGCAGATCACTACAGCATAGCGACATATTAAGTAGCAATAATCCAAGAAATGCATGATCGTCTATAATCAGAGGTGAGATAGATACCCCGACAGGTGATCCTACCCTACAACCACAACCAAATAACGAACAGGTAAGAGAGCCTAGATCAAGAGTTCTCAGTCTATCCTACGTGACTATATACAGTCCCTAAGGCATCCCTCTACTAACAGATAGTCGCACACTAGTGGGCCGACATTGGTGCCTTCGACCCACGCTACAATGAGGTGAAAGTCACCTCATATTCTGAACAATAGTTAATGAGGTCCCGACTCCGAATCTCAGGTCTAGCCGCCACCTATCCAGCCAAAAGACCAATCCTCAATCACAATCCAAAATACCCAAAATACCCTTAAGAGTCAAAATTTGTCAAAGTCAAGGTCAAACTGGTCAAAAAATCCATATGTCAACTAAGTCAACCCAGCCGAGTCAACCTAGCCGAGTTTACACAGTGCACGTACGTGGGGCGTACTCCTTCATTGACTGGATCAGGATGGCTGACCAAGTATGTTGGGCGTACACATAGGTACGCACGACGTACTCCTATGTTTTTCCTCTTTTCCCATTAAGTGCTTAATACTTCGACTTAATGCGTCCAATTGCAGATCCATGGCCAAAATATCACTAGGAGTCATAAAGTTTCCAACTTTATGACCTTGCATGCTCAATAAGTGCTTAAAAACACCAAAACTCAACATCTTAATGCATTAATTCCTTCAATAACTTGCATGGGACAAATCTAACCATTAAGACTCCATTTTTATGGCTTAAGACCCTTCCTAAGGTCTGAAAGGACAACTTAATGGATCAAGAACATGATATGCTCATGAATCTCCACATTGGGACAAAAAGGACCAAAAATCAACCCAATACAAGATCTAAATGAAACTTCACCAAGTTTAGGACTTTATACCTCCAAATGATGCCAAAAAGGTGGTGTGATTCTGGATCTAAAGAGCTTCACTCCTCCAAGATTATCTCTATTTCCTTCTTTTTTCTTCAAAAGCACAGTACACACACACTCAAGCTTAGAAATGCTTCACAAGGCGGATCAGAGTTGCAAAAACACTTTAAGAGGATGGAGGCTGATGAACTGAGGGGAAATGAGGTTATAATTGGGTTTAAATATGACCCAAACCCTAAAAATTAGGGTTTGCATGTCTAGCATGTACGCGCTACGTATATATGTACGCCCAACATACTAGGCGCACTCTAGTATGCTCAACGTACACACACATGCATGGCGTACTCCCCCAAAACCCAATTTATGAAAATGCCACTAGGGCCCTCATTGCACTCTTTCTTTTTCTTAGGGTCCAAATTGCAATATAATTAAATCATGGGATCAAAATTAGAAGTATCTCATCATCGGGATGTTACAATAACTTAATAAAAAAAACAATTAAAATAATAGATATGAGTATATTGGTCATTTTAAGTCGGCTAGGGACCAACGACTCAAAAATATTAAACTATAAGCACAGTCCGAGTTAAAAAAAATAGTTAGAGATTAAACATGCAAATTATCCCATACCATAGGGACCAGTGTACTAGAACTTTTTTTGAACAACAAAAATACGGCATATATTAAAACAAAACTAACAAGAAGATAGCCAAGACAAAAGAGTACAAAGCCGAAAAACAAAAAGGAAAAGAGAAAACATCTAACATCATAAGCAGCCAATAGGCTTGATGCACCAATTCTCACAAAAAGTTCTTCTTTCCCCTATATTTTATCAACGTAAAAGCCTATTGCATTCATTTTTTGTATAAGAACATGGTACTTTGGAATATGTACCCAATTAGTAAAAGTGCAATGCTAATTATTTGGTCTATCACTTTCACAAGGCAAGATTTCATCTTCTTAAAAATTATTTCATTGCTAGAAATATTTGAATTGGAATGCTATTGAATTGAAATAGTTGTGCCTTTAAAAAGCATGTTCCAGTAGAATATATAAATGCACTTTTAATAAATGTCCATTAAAATCTATATGATAATCACATAGCGGTTGATTGATCAAAAAGAAAAAATAAAAACAACCATATAGGTTCTTTTGGCACAATATTACAATTTAACTAGAGAAGGCTCCCCGCGGGGTTGGAAGCCTTCAGTATTTATGATATGTTAACATGAGTGTGTATAAACCTTATAGTTCTTAAAATTCATTGTTCGCCCTCTTGTTTCTAGAAATGGTTGTTTGATAACTTTCTGTTGCATCTTGTATTACTTTAAGCTTCGCCCCTAAAAAGAGAATCAAAATCATGAAATTATGGGAAGACAGTCAAATAATTAGCATTGCACTTTTACTAATTGGGTACATATTCCAAAGTAACATGTTCTTATACAAAAAATGAATGTATAATCCTATAATAGAGAAATAAATCAAAGTATGTTTTTATAATTTAGCTTGTTTTTTTTATTAATTGTAAGCATTAGACCCTTTAATACAATATAAACCCACCATTTCATATGCGACCAAGGACCTGCACATTAATGGTAACAAATGAGGTGATACAAAATAATAATTTCTTACTTATTTTCTATTTGATTATTCAAAAGTCCATTATTAACCACACAAAAAAAATCCCAGTTATTAAGCCAAAACAAATAAAAGGACATTATTGACAAAAAAAAAAACATATAAAAGGGCATTATTCTTACTGGAGCAAAAAGTTGTCACCACTATTTTGCCGTTGTATGAATATACCACAGGTGAAATGATGAAAAATTCAAGTGTTATTATGGTTATTATAAAAATTCATATTCTATAAGTAATGACTTAATTGTGACTAATATATGTTTCTTGTGGTATGAATACATCTATCTTATAAATACTTTTCTAATAAATATTTGGTTGTGATTTATAGACGTTAATTTCATTTCCTCACAACTTTCACACAACTTTCACTCATACTTTATTAAAATTGTCAACTATAAAAGGAATCATTTTCTACACATATTATTATATAGATAAAACATCAAAATCATGATACCCGAAACTTACTTTTAAAAAATTTGTAGGGTTAGTACTCTGACCACTTATATCTTCCTCATCACTAAATAAGCAATCGAGGAACCATAAGATTCTGAATTTCATATATTAAGAACTTGTTGGATTCACATACAAGATTACCTTTGTTATTTCAAACTAAAAAAATGAGAAACGAAATGTAACGTCCCATTTTCTAACAATATTTTTTTCATTTTTAATAAGGTAAAATTCCCAATTTATTAATCCATTATTTAAGAAAGCCATTTATTCCAAATTACACATATTAAAATCAGAGTATTGTAGGGAACACATAATCTTCAAAGTTGCGGATGAGTGTGTACAGTCCTGCCTTTGCCTTCCCGCAATCACTAATGATACCTGAAACAATAAACAATTTAGTAAGCATGAAGCTTAGTGAGTTTGCCCCAAAACACCACATGCCATACATACATTTTTCATGGGCTACCCGCATGGTCTTTTCCCTGAAATGTCATGAGCTACCCCTATGGTCTGACATCCAAGTGTCATGGGCTACCCCCATGGTCTATCCTTGAAATGCCATGGGCTACCCCCATGGTCTAACATCCAAGTGCCATGGGCTAACCCATGGTCTTTCCTTGAAATGAAATGGGCTACCCCCATGGTCTAACATCCAAGTGACATGGGCTACCGCCATGGTCTTTCCTTGAACTTCCATGGGCTACCCCATGGTCTAACATCCAAGTGTCATGGGCTACCCACATGGTCTTACCTCATGGTCTAACATCCAAGTGCCATGGGCTACCCCTCGGGTCTTTCATGCAAATATCATAAAGACAACTAGCATTCTACTTAACAAAGTAATGGGCCGACAATGGTGCATTCGACCCACAGATACAGTGAGAAAGCTCACTATTACATACTAGTTCTCTCACAGCATACAGTCCTGCCACCAGCTAACCTCCATAGAATGTGTAACCCTAAGAAACCAGAGATGATATAGCCACCCAAACAGGTGATCCTACTCTAGAGCCACAACCAAACGAGGAAAAGGCAAGGGCCTAGATCGAGAGTTATCAAGCTATCCTACATAACCACAGACAGTCCCTAATGGCACTCCATAGCTGATAAGCAACAAGCCCAAATAACATACAATTCTACAAATTGTTACAGCAAAGCAGCATACTCGATACCAGAACACAAATCTAATAGATCACTACAGGATAACAACATACTCAATACCAGAGCACAGATCTACTAGATCACTATATCATAGCAGCATACTAAATATCAACAATCCAAGGAATGCATGGTCGTATATACTCAGAGGTGAGATAGTCACCCGGACAGGTGATCCTACTCTAGATCCACAACCAAACAAGGAACATGTAATAGAGCTTAGATCAAAAGTCCTCAGTCTATCCTACATGACTATATACAGTCCCTATGACATCCCTCTACTAGCAGATAAGCAAAACTTGTGGGTCAGAATTGGTGCATTCGACCCACTATAGCAATGAAGGACTTGTTGGATTAGGTATCTAAGTTCATAACTATTCCTGGAATGTACTTGACCCGGTTAGCATGGTCCATTTGGGTTGCATGGCATTGCAATACTTGGATAGACCAAAATGAGAGAAAGGACACTTAAGGTTTATTAATATATTATAAGTTCTAATATATAAATAATATTATTTAAATAGTATTGATCAAAGAATTAATTTGGAATTAATTAAGTGATCAAAAGGAGACTAATTAAATATATGGGGTTGATTGTGTAAATCATCTATTCTTGTATAGTGGGCTAATGATCCATGGTTTGTGTGGATTGGGCTAAAACCCATAAGGTGCTCCATGGATAGTCCATGGAGGTTACAAACCCATGGATCATGGAATATGGAAAGCCATGAAAATTAGGGTTTACATGGTGTAACCCTACTTGTGTCACAACTATATAAAGACCCCAATTCTAGCAAAATCGGCCACTACAGGCAAGTGTAAGAGGGCTAGCCGAATTTTGAGTGTAAGTGTGCTTCTCTCAAGGTTATTCAAAGGCTTGTGGTGTTGTGTGAGACATTTGAGGCATCACACTTGAGGTGCTAGGCTCACAAGGTTCTCAAGGAATCCTAACAACAAAAAGGTATGTACTTCAACTAGCTATTATGTTTAAAAGTTTCCCAAGCCATGCTAGTTAGGTTAATAACCTTGGAAATCAAATTTTCATGTATCTTAGTAAAACATAGATCCAAGGTTTCTAGGGTTGCATATACACCTTAGGAGTGTTAGAATGCTCAAAACCCTTCAGTGGTATCAAAGCCTAGGCTTGTTTATTTGATACTTCATGCAAACTTGTTAAGAAAATCGACAAAACTGCTTTCTGCCTGAGTGAACTCGCTGAGTCCATGGTGGGACTCGACGAGTCCATGCCTATCTTCAACAAACTCGGCGAGTCAGTTTATGCACTCGACGAGTTGGCTTGTCAAAGTGCAGTTTTTTGACTTTTGCTACTGGAAATGGACAAGAAACATTACCCTAAACTGTTTTGGTGTTATAAAACTTGTTTTAGATGGTGTAATGGTTATGCTAATCCATTTTCAATGACTATTATCAAAATTTCAAGTTTTGTATGGTTTATTTATGATTCTTGAAATTGTTGATTTGAACATTAATGAACTTATGAGTTTAGAAGATCATAGGAATTATTTGTAACTTGCTTGTTAGTTTAATTCTTGATCTTGATGTGTTTTAATGGAATCCATAATTTGTCCTTCAGTTATGGATTACCAAAAGTCACTCTTTTAAAGTCCATTATTAAAAACATAAGTTACATAAAATGAAAAGTCTCTCATTTTATTAATCCATTAACTTATAAGTTATGAAAGATGAAAAGTTTTGAAAGTTACAAAACTTGCCCTCAAGTTTTGGAACATGTAAAGTCAATTTAAAAAACTTTAGTTCCAACCCCTAGAATTTTAAAAGTTAAAATTCAACCCTTATACTTTATAATATTATATATATATATATATATATATATATATATATATATATATATATATATATATATATATATATATATATATGGCAGCTTAATGGGTGTCCACTCTCACCCACCGCTTCCTTGACTGGTGGAGGGTCGTTAGCCGAACGGGTAGGATAATGACTTTAATCCTCATTAAAAGTATGATGAATATAAAGTAACTAAATGTTTTTATAAATTCCCAATCTTAGTTACTTTAGGAAAATGTGAATAAGGTGCTAACCCATGAAATTACACTTTACACTTTGCTTAATTCGTTAGTGGAGCGTGTGTGGTTAACCGACACACTAACCTGGATTTAACAAGGTAGGCAAAGGGTGGCTTAAGGTTTATCATAGGTCCGTGGAGCGCGTGTGGTTAACCAACACATCGATTGAGTGATAAACATTAAGAGTACCAAGTAATTTGCATGGTTAATTCACACCTTGTTTTGTGATCCTCGGCATCCCAGTCACAAAACTTGAAGGGCACACTTGAGATTGAAACAGGCCATTGAAAAGTTCAATAAATCTCAAAGAATCTAGGAGTTTCAAAAACCAATTAAAACCTAATAATTTATTTCGTTTTTATGGTGGAAATTGGTGAATCGTCATTCACCTACCTTCAAATATTTTATAGCTTGGATTACGGCATCCCTCTTCTAAGTTATAAAATATTGTGTTGGGTCCTAGCCTTAATATTACATTTGGGTGTTTTATTAAGGACTATCTTTATATTTAATCTAAAATTGTCTTTCTTTTTCAGATGTCTTCCAACAATGCTGCTTCTGGCTCAAACCCTACCGGCTCCTTCTCTCTCATGAACCTTTGTGGGAGAGTCATCTTCGATGGATCCAACTTTATGGATTGGATAAGGAACATCAGGATGGTCACTCGGTATGAGGACAAGGAATATGTCCTCGACAAGGAGCTTAAGGAAATTGAGTGGTCTGCTACCCCTGAGGAGATCGCTGAATACCAGGCACATGAGAGAGATGCTACCAAAGTGGCATGTATCATGTTGGCCACAATGACAGCCGAGCTCCAAAAGTCCTATGAGGACTACTACCCTTTTGAGATGCACTAGGATTTGATGGACCGCTACCATCAGAGTGATCGTCAAGAGCAGTATGAAATCATCTCCTCCATGATAACAACCCGGATGAAGGATGGTGAACCCATCACGGGACACATGCAGAAAATGAAAAGGTATGTGGACCGTTTGCTGAAGCTAAATGCGAACTTCCCTGAGGAGTTGGCAATTGACATCATTTTGCACTCCTTACCTTCTTGTTTTGATCAATTCCGAATGACATACCACATGAACAAGGAGGAAGTTACACTCAGCAAACTTCAAGGACTCTTGAAGACTGCCGAAAGTGGTCTTAAGGGTAAATCGGTTGTTACCACTCCTACTCCTACCGCGGCCCCGGTCTTGGCAATCGGGCAAGGCAAAGGGAAGAAGAGGAAGAGCCCTTCGAAGGGTACCAAGGGAAAGTCCCTTGATGGCTCCTATTCAAGTGGAAGCAAGAGAGGTTCTGTCACTCCTTCTGCTAACCCTAAAGAGGCTGAATGCTTCTATTGCCATGAAAAGTCGCACTGGAAGCGAAACTGCCCAAAGTATCTGCAAGATGTGAAGGATGGGAAAGTGAAACCCAACCATGCAGGTATTTACACTATATTGCCTAATAACTCACCCCATTCTAATTCTTGGGTCCTTGATACCGGTTGTGGTATTAATATTTGTTCAGATTTGCAGGGACTAACAAGAAGTGAGGATGTGGAGCATGGGAAGATAAGCTTAATCATGGGGAATAGGAACAAATCACCTGTTACCAAGATTGGAGTTTATACTTTGTTCCTAAGTAGTGGGTTAACATTAGATTTGAATAAATGTTGTTACTCATCTGAAATGGTGAGGAATATTATTTCTTTTCATGCTTTGTACAAACAAGGATTTACCTTTTCTTTTGATAATGAATGTGGTGGTATTAATGCTTTCTTTAATAATGTTCTTTATTTTAAAGCATTACCTTGTGATGGTGTGTATGAAGCTGTGTCGGTTGTAGATAACCTAGGAAATAATGTATTGTGTATTGATTCTTCCAATAACTTGGATAAAGCATCATTATGGCATTGTCGTCTTGGACATGTAAGCAAGAAACGCATAAGCCAACTACAAAAGGATGGAGTCTTGGAGTCATTTAACCTAAAGTCGGATGATAGTTGTAAATCTTGTCTACTTGGAAAAATGACAAAATCACCCTTCACTGGTTCTTGTGATAGGGGTGAAGTTTTGTTGGATCTGGTACACACTGATGTGTGTGGACCCTTCAGAACCGCCACAAGGGATGCTAACCGCTTCTATGTGACTTTTACTGATGATTATAGTAGATATGGATATGTCTACTTAATCAAGCATAAGTCAGAAACCTTTGAAAAGTTCAAAGAGTTTAAGCAGGAAGTGGAGAATCAATTGGGCAGGAACATTAAGATGCTTCGATCCGATCGAGGTGATGAGTATCTTAGTACAGAGTTCCTTGACTATCTTAAGGAATGTGGGATTGTCTCACAATTAACACCTCCCAGAACACCAAAGCTTAATGGTGTGGCTGAGAGGCATAATTGAACCTTGTTGGACATGGTTCGTTCCATGATGAGTCGAGCTTCGCTACCAATCTCATTCTGGGGGTATGCCTTAGAGACTGCCGCCCATATTCTTAATCTAGTCCTTACCAAAAAGGTTGCCAAAACACCTCATGAGATGTGGACTGGAAAAGTTCCCAATCTAGACCACATCAAGATTTGGGGTTGCGAGACTTTCGTGAGGCACGAGACTCACGATAAGCTCGAACCTCGTAGTGAGAGGTGTATTTTCATCGGCTACCCACAGAAATCCTTTGGTTACCTCTTCTACAGACCAAGTGATAATGTGGTCTTTATAGCAAGGAGAGGAGTCTTTCGAGAGAGAGAGAGAGAGAGAGAGAGAGAGAGAGAGTTCATAAACCAAGGAAACAGTGGGAGGCAAATTGAACTTGAATAAATTCAAGAGTCAAGTTGTGAAGGAACCTCAAACCCTAGTAATCAACCTGAGGAGGAAACTCCTGTTGATCCGACTGACGAGTCTGTACCTCTGAGGCGTTCCACGAGAGTTAGGAATACACCGGAGCATTACTATGGTTTCCATATTACTGCGGAAGGTGGTACACTTATCAGTGATAACACACTGATAGGTCTGGATGAACCTAACAACTACTGTAAGTCCCCAATCTGCTTGTGTATCAATCAGATCCGTTTGATGGTGCGGAATCCCAATCAAACGGATGATGTCATATCAAAATAGAAGAGAAGAAAAATAAGAATAAGTGAATCTATGATGTATTCAATGAATAGAATGATGCTCCATACACATAGTACACACACACACACACTAGTTCTTCTCTCTCTATCACACCTTGGATTTCACACACTTAAGCTCCTCTAGACCGTACACTCCTCTCTTCCTCACACATGCACTCTTCACCATATATATATGAGACATGGGCTGTGAACAGGTTCATGGCCGTAAACCTGTCCACGGCCGTAAACACAACCGTAAACACATATACAGCCGTAAACACCAAGATGTTTACGGTCCTAGACATAAAAATACATTTTCCTAAAAAAGTAAAGTATAAACCATATTTTTGACCCAACAATCTCCCCCTTGGTTTATAGCTTTCTTTTCTAATAGACCCAACAAACTCCCCCTAAAAAAGTAGCCGGCCTTTCTTGTTAATCTTCATTTGGAGCTTGGCTTCAGCGTTTATCTTCGATTTCTTCACAACTTCAAGATGAACTTGATGAATCTTCAATGAATGACTTCATCTTGAGCAGTTGAGATTTTCTTCATAATTTGACATTGAACGCACATTGGGTGAGGAGGCTTCTTGTAGAGATTCTTGAAAAATGGCGCTTTCAGCTTGAGAATCGTCAGAGAGAATATCAGAGAGAACTAATGTCACACCCCCAGCCATCGGCGGAAACACCGGGTGGTGTAACGTCATTCTTCGTATTACAGTTATATAACATACATTGAACAATACTAAAGAAAATACATACCTTTATTGATAATTGAAAGTTACATAACTGTTTTTCTAGAACCTATTACATAATATCCGACTATGTCATACTTCTTAATGAACAGAAAGGTAATAGTAAAACTTCTCCTGTTCGAATACATACCAGCTTTTCAAGTTCCTGAAAACACATGCATTTTAAAATACGTCAACATAAAGTTGGTGAGTCCACAAGTTTTGACTCCATACAAAAATAATACATTTTCCACATTCAAAAGTATAGTTTTGAAAGTATCATTTTGACTCTCCAACATTTAGTATGTATATTAGGTATAATAGTTTACTTATCAATTAAGTATTATACCTAAACATTCCTTAAACCTAAGGTATAAGTAGGGGGAAACTTATACTTAACATTAATACTTGTATACGACAAAGTATAATGTTTCTAACAATTTGCTACCATGAGCCTGTAACCGCTGCTATGACATAATACCTCTGATAAAACCCACTCATGATTTCCATGAGGACAACCCACTCATGATTTCCATGAGGACAACACTGTACGCTTCATCGACGCCGGAACAATAACAAGTAAAAGCATAGTTCGTCATTCGCTTGTGGTTGACTATAGCTAACAATCACAAGTGGGGTGGTCAACCCGTATACTAATTATACACGATTTCCTCGCTCACACGGGATTAACGGTTACAGTTCAGAGGATTTCCGCTAAGATCCCCAATCTTAGTTGATGAATACAATTACTCATGTAGACTTCGACGGCTTCCTATAGCTCTAACAACAAAAGCATTTTTATGTCTAAAACCCTAAGTTACTAGACTATGCTTTTAAACATTACTCCTAACTTCATATCATTTAGTGTCACACCCCAAAACCGGAACGACAGAATCGTTCGGGGGTGGAGGACGTCATGTACAGTATCACAACAATGCAAAGTAGTAAACAAGCAACAACATCTTCCATTGCATTAATAATATAATTTAATACAAGTGTGTTCTGTCAAGTTTAATAGACACCAAAAATATAAATCAAAATAAAAGACGAGTCTTGAACGAGCTCCATCTTTTCAAAACCTGGCATCGATACCTGTCTACTGGTGACCTGAGAATACAAGTTATTTTGAAAGAGTTTATCAGCTTTAAAGCTGGTGAGATCATAAGTATATTAGTATCTGTGTTTGTATGAAAGTGTTTGTAAGATGTTTGAACTCTCCTAGAAATCCCTATGTTTTCTACTAAAAGTAGTCTTCTACCAAGGCATCAAGTGTTTGTGTGTGTGTCTCTTGTAAGAGTATGTATTTCCCCAAATCTTGACTATCATTAACCAAAAATATAGTTTTTTTACATTACTGTTTATTGTGTGAAGATCACAAAGTGAATGCAATGGGAAAATGAAATAGTACTGTAGTGTTGTATTAGGTAACTACTGCTGTACTAACTACCTTAAACCAATTGTTATTTTAAAGTACTTATGTGAACGGCCTGTACCATACTACCGACTATAAACACGACGATGTAAGACGTCGGAAGGAATGACGTTTGGCACCCGTAGACTTGCAAGTCCCACTGTAGCGAGCAGCAAGGTGTAGGATAGTCAATACAGTATAGATCTATACACAAACTCAACGCTCTCCACTTAAGGAGATTCTGGATACAAAACGAGCCATGACAGGTGATGCCATGCCCCGTTACGTGGCTCACATAACTGTATTAGTGCACTTGTATATGTGTTGTATGTACTAGCTGTATTGTATGTTCTCTCTCTGTCTAGTATGTATGTATGTTCTCTCTTTATGGTATTGTATATTCTGTCTGTATGGTATTGTATGTTCTCTCTGTATGGTATTGACTCATGTATGAACTGACTCTTTGTATGTTTCACTGTTCTAGTAATAGTATTAGTAATTCCCTAAACTATACCTACTATAGCTTACTAGTAATGTTGTTTGAATGTATGAACATGTGTGTATACCTTTGCTACCTAAAGGTATTGAATAGAAAGAAGTAACCTTTTATATCTATACACATATACATGATATATGACTAGGATTCAAACGACCTTCGGACAAACAACCCATACCCTAAGTCCACAACCAAACAAGGAACAGGAGGTAAGGTGAGCTATCAGTCCTAAGTCCTTTAAATCCTACTTATATAACTATATCTATATAGATACGCATTTAACAGAATATAAGTTTAAAAGAGTTTAATAAAAGTATTTGAGATGTAAAAGAGTTTAATAAAACAGTTTGAAGTAGTTTGTTTGATAACACATTTTGAAAAGTAAGAAATCCACTTGTTTGGTAGTTATTAATCACATGTAATTGATATAATAACTATAATAGTTCAACTTGTATCCCCTTATGAAAGCATTTAAAATCATTTAAAAGGTTGATTTAGGGGTATGAACTCACCTGTAGTGAGTGGTTTGGATGAACGGACGCTATAGGATGCTAAGTGTCAAGTGAAGACTTGAACACACACAAGGATCCTAGTTAACATATAATAACACATATATGTATCCAATTAGTCATTAAACAACTAATTAACCAAGTTAAGACACCCTAGGACATGAAAAACACTTGATTTAAGTGCTATAAGTACTAAGGATTGCATCTAAGGGTTGTAGGGCCTTGCAATTGAGTTTAGGGTCCAAGGGGACACTCTTTTGGAGTTTACGGTTTTGTGACCAACTCCCTTGGAGTTTACGGTCGTAAACCCATGAGTTTATGGCCGTAAACTCATGGTACTTCTACCATTTTGTGTTTTGAAGTCTTAAAGGTCATAAGGAAGCATCCTAACTTCAAGTCTAAGCCTTAGGAAGTGATTGTGGCATCATTTCACCCCTTTATGGAGTTTACGGCCCATGGACCATTTCTCCATGAGTTTACGGCCGTAAACTCTTATGGTTCATGGTCTTTTTGATGTTTAAGGTCCTAAGCACTTCAAGGATATGATCAGGACTAGTATCCAAGACTTGGTAGGGGACTAGGGCATACAATGGCCCTTTCATTAGGGTTTACGGTTCAAGAACATGCTTGGACCGTAAACACCTTTGATTTTGTGTTTCATTATGTTTTCTAGTTGATTAATAAGTGTAACAAGTCATATAACACACTAGGGTAAGAGTACTTACAATAGATAAGCTTGAAAAGGTGTTAAAAGTCCAAGAACACTAGTGTGTGTTCTTGGTGTTCTTAGTGAAACTAAGAACACTTGAAGATCTACACAAATGCAATGATTTCACGGATGAAATCATGTAAGATCACTAGATTAAGTAAGATATCAACTAATTAGGGCAAGAAACACTTACAAAGTTGAAGATCAAGAAGGAAAATCGGATGATACTTGACAGGATTTGATGTTCTAGCTTTTGAAAGTGTGAAAAAAATGAGTAAAATGACTAAGTGTCATATTTATACTCTTTGGAGTTTACGGCCGTAAACTCCATGTTTAGGCCGTAAACTCCAAACTCTTGGAGTTTTGAGACCTTACTGATGCACAATAAACCCTAGAGCATCCTCTCTCCAGCTATCTGTAACGACCCAATTTTCTCGTCCGAAAATTTCCTTTTTGATTAATTGATTTGTAAAACATTTGTATTAAAACATCATCCGATCATATCATTTCATAAAAATATATCTCATGTCTGAAAACCAAATCATAAAATAATAATAATGTCAGAGTACAATCCCAGAACATCTCATAATGCGGAAAAACCAATGCGTGTGTGTATGATGTGCCGCTACCGCGCCAGCTCCTTCCCCTTCGCTGAAGAGGTACCTGAAACAAAATTGTAAACTGTAAGCACGAAGCTTAGTGAGTTCCCCCATCGTCCACATACCATACAATCATATAGCATACATACTGCCAGACATTTCTGGGGTGCCCGACCTACCCGGTACGACCATTCTGGGGTGCCGACCTACCCGTACGGCCATTCTGGGGTGCTGACCTACCCATGCGGCCATTCTGGGGTGCCGTCCTACCCGCGTCAAGCCATTCTGGGGTGCTGACATACCCATGTCGAGCCATTCTGGGGTGCTGACTACCCTTCGGTCCTAACAACCGAACCTCGGGGACTATTTCACCCCCTACTACTACTATAGCATATATCATAGCATAATCTACTGTCAGACATATCTGGGGTGTCCGACCTACCCTTCGGTCCTAACAACCGAATCTCGGGGACTATTCCCCCTCCTACTACCTCTAGCTCATGTAACATATCATGCTAGCAACTAAAGATATCATAACATACTGTTAGGCATACCTGGGGTGCCTAACCTACCCTTCGGTCCTAACAACCGAACTCTATCACTATCACATATCATATCACGCTAGCATATAACATATCAGGTAGTAACAACACAGACGGATATCACAAAGACAAACATTATCATACGATCCCTACTGGTGGGACGACATTGTGGCCATAGACCCACCACTACTGGAAGGTAACTCACCTCGTAGTAGCTGCTGATCTATGCGGGAATCCTCTGACTGCTGCCGCTGCTGCTCCGGAAATCCTCCGGCTATAATTCCCACAAAACACTTAGTCGTACACTGCTAACTGTTCTTAGGGTAAAATGACCATTTTACCCCTGACCAAGTCAAAGTCAAAGTCAACTTCCAGCTGACCTGACTCGCCGAGTTGGCTTGCCAACTCGGCTAGTCGCTATCCTTCCTTTTGTCCTTATACCCGTCTCTACTCTTCGAGTTAGGCGATGACTCGACGAGTTTTCCTTCTAATTGAACATCGACATGAAAACTCATCCGACTCGCCGAGTTGATGAACAACTCGTCGAGTTCACCTTCATCTGATGAACAAGTTCTGTCCTCGACTCGCCGTGTTGATGAACAACTCGTCGAGTTCATCTTCATCCTTAAGAAGATTGCCTTGGACTCGCCGAGTCTGTTCATGCACTCGCCGAGTCCCATGAATTCCAAAATCATAGCTTAGTCCAGAACGTTGGGTCACTTCCCGGGACTCCCTAAAACCTTTCTACACTCAACTGGGTCCTTTTGACCCTCAACTGATATGGGACAGAACCCCAGGACTCGCCGAGTCTAAGAATGGACTCGTCGAGTTGGTCACATCCTTTCACTAAATCATCGATTTCTGATATACAACCCTTGATCAAAATATAGATGTATGCTTCTACAATCGATCTAGCACGTAAAGTTACAACCTTTACGTGCTTGCATGGGAGTTTGAGCTCAAAAGGTCCTAACACAAGCTCTTACAATGCATGGGGCCTTCTTTGAGTGCAAAAGCCACTCCTTTCTGCCTTGTAGCCCCTCTAAGGACCTAGATTCGAAACATCAACCCCAAACCATGCTTGCAATCATGGTTGGTGACCAAAATGGCTTAGAAAAGCCCTAGAACTCCACAAAATGGGATCTATCAAAAGAACAAACAAGGTATAGACTTTATACCTTCTGTAGACTGCAAATGATGCTCAAAATCGGATCCTTCTAGCCTCCTCTTGATCCTTCAAGTTTTTCCTTCCTTCCTTGGGTCACTCCAAATGCCTTAGATTGCTTCAATAACGGCTAGGGTTTCAATGAGAGGTGTTTGGGAGCATAAAGGGGCGATGGAGGCTGCATAAGGTCATTTAAATAGGGTGCAAACCCTCGGGTTAGGGTTTTTGTCCAGACAGTGTCTACTCGCCGAGTCTAGGACCCGACTCGCCGAGTACATCACTTAAATCTCGCGTCCCGTTCCGCTTCTACTCGGCGAGTTGGTCCCTCAACTCGCCGAGTCCAAGGCCAAAAATGCAAAATACTTAGAAAGAAATACGTACCAACAACCAGGTGCTACAAATCTCCCCCACTTATTTTAGACTTCGTCCTCGAAGTCTGTTGCTCGATCCTGGAACAGCTCTGGGTAATGCTCCATCATCTCGTCCACCGGCTCCCAAGTCCATTCCGAGCCCTTCCGATGCTGCCATTGCACCTTCACGAGCTCCACCCTCTTGTTCCCCAAATCCTTCGACTTCCGGTCGAGGATTGCCACAGGCCGCTCGATGTAATTCAGGCTGTCATCGACCTAAATGTCCTTTAAGGGTACCACTGCTGAGTCGTCCACCAGGCACTTCCGCAGCTGAGAGATATGGAAAGTGTTGTGGATCTGTCTAAGCTCGGCTGGCAGATCCAACCTATAAGCCACCTAGCCCACCCGGGCTATAACCCTGAAGGGTCCAATATAGCTTGGGCCTTACTTTCCCCGCTTCCTGAATCGAATGACGCCTTTCCAAGGTGACACTTTCAGGAGAACCATATCCCCGACCTGGAACTCCAGGTCTGATCGACGCTTATCGGCATAACTTTTCTGCCGACTCTGAGCCGTCTGAAGCCTGTTCCGGACCTGCTGAATCCTCTCTGTCGTCTTGAGCACCACTTCGGTGCTCCCCATGACCCTCTGGCCAACCTCACCCCAACATATCGGGGTTCTACACTTCCTCCCGTATAACATATCGAAAGGAGGACGGTCAATACTCGCATGATAGCTATTATTATACGAGAACTCTGCCAACAGAAGGTAGGTATCCCAGCTACCTCCGAAGTCTAAAACACATGCCCACAGCAAATCCTCTAATGTCTGGATGGTCCGCTCGCTCTGACCATCCGTCTGTGGGTGGAAGGCGGTGCTAAAATGCAGGTGAGTACCCAGCTCGTCATGAATCTTCTTCCAAAACTTGGAAGTGAACCGCACATCCCTGTCTGAAATCACCGAAACTGGCACTCCGTGCCCGCCACCACCTCCCTGATATAGATATCGGCCAATTTCTCGGCCGAGATGCTCTCCTGAATCGGGATAAAGTGGGCGCTCTTGGTCAATCGATCGACGATGACCCAGATTGAATCCACTCCCCGCGCGGTCCTGGGAAGCTTGGTGATAAAATCCATCGTGATGTCTTCCCATTTCCACAGCGGGATATCTAACGGCTGCATCTTGCCGTGAGGTCTCTGATGCTCGGCCTTGACCTTTGTGCAGGTCAAGCACCGTTCCACATACCATGCTACATCCCGCTTAATGCAGGGCCACCAATAATCAAGACGAAGATCCCTATACATCTTCGTCGCCCTGGGATGAATGGAGAATCGGGATTTGTGCGCCTCCTCCATCAGAACCTGGTGCACGCCTCCGAGGTATGGAACCCACACCCTGCGGTGTAATGTCAATAACCCTCGGCTATCATAGTCGAAGGAGGAAACCTGTCCCACAATCCGCTCCCTTTTCCGATGTTCCTCCTTCATAGCCTCCTGCTGAGCCTCCCGGATCCGCTCCAAAAGCGGAGTCACCACTGTCATCCTCAGACAGATATCCCTAATCGGCGTTGCCTTGCGGCTAAGCGCATCGGCCACGACATTGGCCTTCCCCGGGTGGTAAAGGATCTCGCAATCGTAATCCTTCACCACATCCAACCACCGACGCTGCCTCATGTTTAGATTCGGCTGATCCATGAGGTACCTCAAGCTCTTGTGGTCCGTGTAAATCGTACAATGAACCCCATAGAGGTAATGACGCCAAATCTTGAGGGCGAACACAACAGCCCCCAGCTCCAAATCATGCGTCGGGTAGTTCGCCTCGTGAGGCTTCAGCTGCCTCGAAGCGTAAGCAATGACATGCCCTCTCTGCATCAATACTGTGCCCAATCCCGAGATGGACGCATCACAGTACACAACGAGATCCTCCATGCCCTCTGGAAGGGCTAAGATTGGCGCCTCGCACAATCTCTGCCTCAGTGTCTCGAACGCAGCCTGCTGCTCAGGCCCCCAACGAAAGACCACAGACTTCCTCGTTAGCCTGGTCAGGGGTAAGGCTATCTTGGAGAAATCTTGGACGAACCTCCGATAGTAACCAGCTAATCCCAGGAAACTCCGAATCTCAGATGGAGACCTCGGAACCTCCCATCTCATCACGGCCTCAACTTTGGCCGGATCTACCGAAATCCCGTTCTGGTTGACAAGGTGCCCAAGAAACTACACCTCGTGCAACCAGAACTCACACTTGGAGAACTTGGCATACAAGCTCTCCCTCCTCAAAGTCTCCAGAACCTCTCGCAGATGCTCCTCATGCTGCTCTCGCGTCTTGGAGTAAACCAAGATGTCGTCGATAAACACTATCACAGACCGGTCTAACATCAGTCTACACACGCGGTTCATGAGGTCCATGAACGCGACAGGAGCATTGGTGAGCCCGAAAGGCATCACCACGAACTCATAGTGGCCATAACGCGTCCAAAACGCTGTCTTCTGCACATCCTCCTCTCTGACACTCATCTGATGATACCCTGAACGCAAATCAATCTTGGAGAACCAAGATGCTCCCTGTAGTTGGTCAAAGAGATCGTCAATCCTCGGGAGTGGGTAACGGTTCTTTACCGTTACCTTATTCAGCTCCCTATAGTCTATACACATCCGATGCGACGCACCCTTTTTCTTCACAAACAGAATCGGGGCTCCCCAGGGTGAAACTGCTCGGTCTAATGAATCCTTTGTCTAACAGCTCCTGCAGCTGTGTAGACAACTCCTGCATCTCAGGAGGAGCCAACCGATACGGTGCCTTGGCTATCGGAGCCGCACCAGGGACTAGGTCGATCCTGAACTCCACCTGTCGCTCCGGAGGTATCCTAGGCAGCTCCTCGGGGAATACGTCCGCGAACTCTCACACCACGGGCACATTGCCCACCGTCGCCCTACCCGCCTCCCGGGTATCCATAACATAGGCGACATAACCTGCGCAACCCTGCTGGAGGTAACGCCTAGCTCTCGCTGCTGAACATAAAGCTGGTCCTCGCTGTGGCCTCTCGCCCTGAATCACCAGCTCTCCCCCACTTGGGGTCCTGATCCGCACCAACTGTTGTGCACAGTCAATCACTGCCCCATTGGGGCTTAGCCAATCCATGCCTATAATCACCTTGTTCCCTCTCAAAGGAATAGGAACCTGGTCTACTAGATAACGCTCCTCGAACAATCTCAAAACACAATCTCGGAAGACCTCAGATGCTCGCACCGACCGGTCGTCCGCAATCTCGACCTCTAGAGGGCAATCCAACATGCCCGAAGACTCAGGAAACTTCTTGCTAAGCGCAAGAGAGACGAATGATTGGGTAGCACCCGAATCAAACATTACCTGAACTGGGATACCGTTCACATGGAACGATCCTAAACAGAGCACATACATAACATATCAAAATCACAGCAGCATATCATAGAAACATAAACAAGAGGTCATACCAGTCACCACATTGGGTGCAGCGCGTGCCTCCTCGATAGTCAACTGGAAGGCCCGACTCCTCACCACTGGGGCCTCTGACTTGCCCTGCCGGCCATCTGTAATCCGTAGGGTCGCTGGGGCTGGCGCCTTCACTGGCGCTACTGCTGTCAACTGGGGGCAGTTGGCCTTCTTGTGGCCCCTCTGGTTGTAGTGGAAACACAGCAACTCAGACGTCTGAATAACAGGTGCAGAAGCGGTACAATCCCTGCTGAAGTGTCCCGTCTTGCCGCACTTATAGCAGCCTGACGATCCCAATCTACACGCCCCCTCATGTGGCCTGCCGCATTTCCTGCAGCGGCCTGGTCCTGACTGGCCTTTCGGCCTACCATCTAATCCCTTGGGCTTCTTCCCCGAAGCCCCAATCGTCTGCCCTGGCAATCATGGACTCCAGGGTAGGGCAAGCTGAAAAACTGACATGCTCCCGAATGTCGGCTCGCAACATGTCATGATAGCGGGTCCTCCTCACGTCCTCATCTCCCGCATACTGGGGCACTAACAATGCTCTCTCCCGGAACTTGGCGGTGATCTCCGCCACAGTCTCCGTAGTCTGTCTCATATCTAAGAACTCCCTTGCCAACTGTTGGAGCTCCACTGCAGGTGCGAACTCCGCTCTGAACCGGGTCACAAAGTCCGGCCATGTCATAGCCTCAACCGCCGAGGCTCTAAGAGAGTCACCAACCGACTCCCACCAATCTCTGGCCCTGTCTCTCAAGCATCTTGCTGCATACATCACCTTCGACCCCTCGGGGCAGAAGCTGGTCAGCTGCGCAGACTCAATGTCTGCGATCCATCGTCTGGCCACAATGGGGTCCTTCGCCCCATGGAAATCCGTCGCACCACTGCTCCTGAAGTCCTTAAAAGACAGTGTGCGAGATCCTGACTGGCCAGATGTCATGTCACTCCTGAACGCCCTGAGGCGGTCCTGCATCAGCTCAACTATCCCTTCCTTGATCGACCCGAAAATGATGGGGGTCGATTCAAGGATCCCTCTGGTGATCTCTGACGCGATGAACTCGCGTAGTCTCTCATTTCCTGCCTTGGAACCTGATCCCGAACCCGATCCCTCTCCTGAACTGCCAACCGCTGGTCTCGGACGTAGTACCATCATTCTGCAATACATACAGGCAACCATTAGTGATACTGATACATCCAGAGGGATCACATCCATCACGAGCTTCTCTCGATCCTTAGTCTTGCCTTAGCTTCTCTCGATTCGAGTACGGATCATCTGCTTTCAGTAGTACGGGCCCATACTACCTTCCACATCTATCCATACTTTCCTCAAGAACCGCCTTGACTCTACCAAGTCACTACTACTACTACTGCTGATCTCGTGCTAATCTCATCCTAGGCTTGCCCTAGGTAACCACCAACCCACCCTCCGCCATCAGCTGCATAAGAAGTCCCTGCTTTCTTCCCCTAACTAGCTCGCAAATTCTATTACATATTACTCAGACTAGATAATTCTTCGAATGAGAGGTCCTACCCCACAACGGTTGGACTCAAACAAGAGCTGCGAAATAGAGCTAGACCCAACCTTCTGAAATTATTTAGTCCTTGCAATATGTAACTTAACATATTCGTTTACTAGTTAGTGAAAGACAAGTAGAACTCCTAAAAGCACAAAGCAAGCAGCATTCAGACAAAGGAAACTACTCAAGCAAATCTATTCTCATAACAAGAAACTGTGCTAGCATACAATGCTAAGCTCATACTATCAGGCATAACCTAAACAGGCTATCCTACTACTGTCTACTCAATACTAGCATGCAATTCTCATAAGGCTGGAACACATAAATCAGGCACATAAGGCATCATTCCTAGATCCTTAGTCCTATTCTAGCATGCTGTTCTACTGAAACTGGTAAAACATAACATAAACTTGTATGGGTACTCTGGGGAAAACTTACTTGAGCTCGGCCGGTCGCGCACATCACACACCTTGTTCTTTCCCAAAACTCTTTTACTTAGCCTTTAGAAAATCATTTCTTTATAAAAATCTTTCAATCCCTCGATTTGAGTCCAGACACCCCCGAAGGTGTGTCCGAATCCCTCAAACCAGGGCTCTGATACCAACTTGTAACGACCCAATTTTCTCGTCCGAAAATTTCCTTTTTGATTAATTGATTTGTAAAACATTTGTATTAAAACATCATCCGATCATATCATTTCATAAAAATATATCTCATGTCTGAAAACCAAATCATAAAATAATAATAATGTCAGAGTACAATCCCAGAACATCTCATAATGCGGAAAAACCAATGCGTGTGTGTATGATGTGCCGCTACCGCGCCAACTCCTTCCCCTTCGCTGAAGAGGTACCTGAAACAAAACTGTAAACTATAAGCACGAAGCTTAGTGTGTGCCCCCATCGTCCACATACCATACAATCATATAGCATACATACTGCCAGGCATTTCTGGGGTGCCCGACCTACCCGGTATGGCCATTCTGGGATGCCGACCTACCCGTACGGCCATTCTAGGGTGCCGACCTAGCCATGCGGCCATTCTGGGGTGCCGTCCTACCCGCGTCAAGCCATTCTGGGGTGCTGACCTACCCATGTCGAGCCATTCTGGGGTGCTGACTACCCTTCGGTCCTAACAACCGAACCTCGGGGACTATTTCACCCCCTACTACTACTATAGCATATATCATAGCATAATCTACTGTCAGACATATCTGGGGTGTCCGACCTACCCTTCGGTCCCAACAACCGAATCTCGGGGATTATTCCCCCTCCTACTACCTCTAGCTCATGTAACATATCATGCTAGCAGCTAAACATATCATAACATACTGTTAGGCATATCTGGGGTGCCTAACATACCCTTCGGTCCTAACAACCGAACTCTATCACTATCACATATCATATCACGCTAGCATATAACATATCACGTAGTAGCAATACATATGGATATCACAAAGGCAAACATCTATCATACGATCCCTACTGGTGGGCCGGCATTGTGGCCGTAGACCCACCGCTACTGGAAGGTAACTCACCTCGTAGTAGCTGCTGATCTGTGCGGGAATCCTCTGACTGCTGCCACTGCTGCTCCGGAAATCCTTCGGCTATAATTCCCACAAAACACTTAGTCATACACTGCTAACTGTTCTTAGGGTAAAATGATCATTTTACCCCTGACCAAGTCAAAGTCAAAGTCAACTTCCAATTGACCTGACTCGCCGAGTTGGCTTGCCAACTCGCCGAGTCCCTATCCTTCCTTTTGTCCTTATACCCGTCTCTACTCGTCGAGTTAGGTGACGACTCGACGAGTTTTCCTTCTAATTGAACATCGACATGAAAACTCATCCGACTCGCCGAGTTGATGAACAACTCGTCGAGTTCACCTTCATCTGATGAACAAGTTCTGTCCTCGAATCGCCGAGTTGATGAACAACTCGTCAAGTTCATCTTCATCCTTAAGAAGATTGACGTGGACTCGCCGAGTCTGTTCATGCACTCGCCGAGTCTCATGAATTCCAGAACCATAGCTTAGTCCAGAACGTTGGGTCACTTCCCGGGACTCCCTAAAACCTTTCCACACTCAACTGGGTCCTTTTGAACCTCAACTGATATGGGACAGAACCCCAGGACTCGCCGAGTCCAAGAATGGACTCGTCGAGTTGGTCACATCCTTTCACTAAATCTTCGATTTCTGATGTACAACCCTTGATCAAAAGATAGATCTATGCTTCTACAATCGGTCTAGCACGTAAAGTTACAACCTTTACGTGCTTGCATGGGACTTTGAGCTCAAAAGGTCCTAACACAAGCTCTTACAATGCATGGGGCCTTCTTTGAGTGCAAAAGCCACTCCTTTCTGTCTTGTAACCCCTCTAAGGACCTAGATCCGAAACATCAAAACCAAACCATGCTTGCAATCATGGTTGGTGACCAAAATGGCTTAGAAAAGCCCTAGAACTCCACAAAATGGGATCTATCAAAAGAACAAACAAGGTATAGACTTTATACCTTCTGTAGACTGCAAATGATGCTTATAATTGGATCCTTCTAGCCTCCTCTTGATCCTTCAAGCTTTTCTTTCTTCCTTGGGTCACAAAAGCACCAAAATCACTCCAAATGCCTTAGATTGCTTTAATAACGGCTAGGGTTTCAATCAGAGGTGTTTGGGAGCATAAAGGGGCGATGGAGGTTGCATAAGGTCGTTTAAATAGGGTGCAAACCCTCGGGTTAGGGTTTTTGTCCAGACAGTGTTTACTCGCCGAGTCCAGGACCCGACTCGCCGAGTACATCACTTAAATCTCGCGTCCCGTCCCGGTTCTACTCGGCGAGTTGGTCCCTCAACTCGCCGAGTCCAAGGCCAAAAATGCAGAATAATTAGAAAGAAATACGTACCAAGAACCATGTGCTACACTATCTCCTGAAGTACTAAGCTTTAAAACACTCAAACTGACTCTACACAGCTCAAAAGTTAGCAGAAATAGTTCTGACTTCTATTGAAGTAAATGGTTGTACAGAATAGAAATTTCGGGTTGTCACATTTAGGCAGTATAACAGCTATAACTTGAAGTAAAGCCAGGTTTTATCTTGACATAAAACCAGTAACAACAACAACATATAACATACCAAGTTTTATCTTGTCATAAAACTAACAATAACAACATAGAGCATACCAAGTTTTATCTTGACATAAAACCAATAATAGCAACATACTTTATAAATTAACATATAGAACTTCCGAATATAACTTCGGAACTATATCGCACACAACATATATATAGAATCCTAAGTATAAATCAAGATCTACATTAGTATAATAACATACTGACAAGTTGATAATAGTTGTATACATTCCAAATATTATATTTAGAACAACTATACCCCGGTTATTATAACTATCTACGTTGATACTAATATACTATCATATAGACATAATAGTTATGTAGATATAATATTTAGCATGAGTTTTTCCCCGAAATATTAGAAAGTGGGGCCGTGAAACTCACCCTAGTAGCGTGATTTGATGTAATCTAAGCAGAAACGATCAGCGGTACGAGGTCGTTGGGGCTCGGGATGCAAGAGGGCTTCAGCAAATGAGAGAAAGGAAAGAAGTTCATGTGTAAGAATGGCTGGGGTCGAACTTGCTATTTATAGTAAGATTTTTGGGCCACACGTCGTGAGTTTTATTAGACTCACGTCGTGAGTCTAGCATGATCATCTCGTAGACTTGCCATTTGGGTCCCTAGCGTCGGAAGGTGGCCAGATGAGTCCTCACGTCGTGAGTTTTGTAAGACTCACGTCGTGAGTTTGGATCTTATCCCTCCGTAGCCTCGTCACACACCTTCTAGATTCCGAGATGTGGCGAAATGACTCCTCACCTCGTGAACATCTATGCTCACCTCGTGAGTTCAGTCAGATTAGGGTTTCTGACAGTTGAATCTTCGAAAGGTCGTAACTATCACATACGAACTCCGTTTTTGACGTTCTTTATATGCATGCGTAGGTATTTACAAGTACTACAACTATCGTTTAGACTACAGTAGCTAATTCTATGTCTATTTTAATTTCCTCTTATTATAGAGATTTATAGTGTTCGGTTTATCATAACTTCTTCATGCGAAGTCAGATTCAGATGTTCTCTATATTTTTGGAATCGTATGGACGTATACTTTGAGTTGTATCATAAAGAAAGTTCATATTTGTATTAGAATTTATCATGAACTACATAGCACTCTTATCACATTACTAGTTTAACAAAATCACATTTACATGATTGGCATAATCACATGTGATTGTCTATTGACCTATTTTGACTGGTGTTACATTCTCCCCCCGTTAGAATAATTTTGTCCCGAAATTTATCTTATGGATGGGGTTTTGTCAAACAGTTGGGGGTATTTTTCTTTCATCCGATCTTCACGTTCCCAAGTAAATTAAGGTCTTCGTAAAGAGTTCCATCGAACTTTCACTATGGGAATACGACTTTGCTTTAATCGTTTGACTTCTCGATCCATGATCTCAACAGGTTCTTCTACAAAGTTGAGTTCCGTATTGACTTGTATCTCTTCGAGAGGTATAACATGAGTGCCATCGGATAGACATCTTTTAAAGTTTGATACATGAAAAACATCGTGCACATTACGGAGTTCTTGAGGCAACTTGAGTTGGTATGCGATAGAACCAATTCTTGCTAGAATTTCAGAAGGTCCTATATACCGTGGGTTTAGTTTGCCTCGTTTCCCAAATCGAATTACACCTTTCCAAGGAGAAACCTTCAACATTACTTTATCTCCAACTTGGAATTCTAAAGGCTTACGTCTTACGTCAACATAGCTCTTTTGACGATCACGACTAGCCTTTAATCGATTCTTAATTTGCACGATCTTTTCAGTTGTCTCGTGGATTATTTCTGGTCCAGTACGTAGGGTATCACCCGTAGGTTCTCTGGCCATCTGCGTATCTCCAACTTCTGCCCAACATATTGGGGAACGACATTTTCATCCATAAAGAGCCACAAACGGTGCAGCCTTGATGCTGGTGTGTTGAATATTGTTGTAGGAAAACTCAATTAACGGTAAATGAGTATCCCACACATGTCCAAAGTCTATTACACAGGCTCGGAGCATATCTTCTAAAGTCTGAATGGTTCTCTCACTCTGACCATCAGTCCGTGGATGGTAAGTTGTACTAATATCTAGACGTGTTCCTAAGGATTTTTGTAGAGATTGCCAAAATCGTGAGGTGAATCTACTATCCCGATCAGAAATAATAGAATTTGGAACCCCATGCAATCTGATAATTTCCTTAAGATAAATTCTAGTTAGCTTCTCCATTTTGTCGTTCTCCTTAATTGGTAAGAAATGGGCGGACTTAGTCAATCTATCGACTATTATCCAAATAGTGTCGAACCCACTAGGAGTTTTAGGTAACTTAGTGATGAAGTCCATTGATATCTGCTCCCATTTCCATTCAGGTATTTTCGGTTGTTGAAGTAAACCTAAAGGCTTTTGATGTTCTGCCTTTACTCTAGAACAAGTCAAGCATTTTCTCACATAAGTAGCAATTTCTGGACTTGTGGGCTTCTACTAAGATCAAGTCCCTGACTCCACCGAACTTAGGCGTCCAAATTCGATTCATGAAGTGTCGCATTACGTCATCTTTTTGTATAAGTTGCTTTTCCATTCCTCGCAAAGATTCGTTCTTGATGTTTTCTTCTTTTAGAGCCTCAAGTTGAGCTTCTCTAATTTGTGCGGTAAAGTTAGAATGGATAGTTATGGTTAATGCTCGTACCCGACGGGGTTTTATATATTGTTTCCGGATCAAGGCATCTGCTACCACGTTTGCCTTTCCGGGATGATAACGAATCTCACATTCGTAATCATTCAACAATTCAAACCATCTTCGTTGTCTCATATTAAGATCTTTTTGGTTGAAGATGTGCTGGAGACTCTTGTGGTCGGTAAAAATAGTACACTTAGTACCGTATAAGTAATGTCTCCAGATTTTAGTGCAAAAATTACAGCTCCCAATTCAAGATCATGGGTAGTGTAATTATTCTCATGCACCTTAAGTTGTCGTGATGCATAGGCGATAGCTTTTCCTCTTTGCATCAACACACATCCCAATCCTTGATTTGATGCGTCGCAGTATACGACGAAATCTTCTGTCCCATCTGGAAGGGAAAGGATTGGTGCACTACACAACATTTGCTTCAGTTTCTGAAAAGCAGCTTCTTGTTTGTCTTACCAGTTGAACTTCGTATCCTTCTGGGTTAGTGTTGTAAGCGGCTTGGCTATTTTGGAGAACATTCTCTATGAATCTGCGGTAATAGCTAGCAAGTCCTAGGAATTGACGCACTTCTGTTGGCGTCTTTGGTGCTTCCCAATTCCTAATCGCTTCAACTTTGGATGGGTCAACATGAATTCCTTCGTTGCTAACTACATGACTTAAAAATTGTACTTTTCTAATCCAAAACTCACATTTGGAGAATTTGGCGTACAACTTTTCTTTTCTTAGTAGCTCCAAGATTATTTGCAGGTGTTGACCATGTTCTTCCTTGGTTGGTGAATATATCAATATATCATTGATAAATACGATCACGGCTTTATCCAAGTATGGTTTGCAAACACGATTCATGAGATCCATTAACACTGCTGGGGCATTGGTCAATCCAAAAGACATACTAAGAACTCATATTGACCATAACGAGTTCTAAATGCTGCTTTTGGAATGTCGTCTTCTTGTACTCTGAGTTGATGGTATCCTGATCTAAGATCTATCTTTGAGTAATAGTTGGATCCTTGCAGTTGATCGAATAGATCATCAATTCTTGGAAGCGGATAACAATTCTTGATCGTTAGCTTGTTCAGCTCCCGATAATCAATACACATTCGAAAGGATCCGTCGTTCTTCTTGACAAACAAGATTGGTGCTCCCCAAGGTGAAAAACTTGGTCGGATAAAGCCTTTGTCAAGAAGTTCTTGTAGTTAGCTAGACAATTCTTGCATTTCGGATGGAGCCAACCGATAAGGAGATTTCGCTACTGGTGCTGCTCCTGGAATTAAGTCGATTCGAAACTTGACTTGTCGGACGGGAGGTATTCCAGGTAGATCTTCAAGAAACACGTTAGGGAAATCACATACTTTAGGTATGTCCTTGATTTCTTTTGTCTTTCTCTTCTTATCTACAATGTGGGCTAAGAATGCGCTACATTTCTTATGTAGATATTTCTGGGTCTTGGTACAAGAGATGACTTTGAGGTTCTTCCTAGATTTATCACCATAGATAATCAGGGCTTCGCCGTTTGGTAAGGGTAGTCGTATGGCTCACTCATGACATAGAATTCCGGCGTGGTGTGAAGATAACCAATACATGCCAATTATGACATCAAAAATACCGATAGGCATTGACATGAGGTTGACGTGAAAAAGGTAGTTATTAAGAGTTAACAGACAGTTTTCTAGGATTTCATGTGTTCTCTCGGTTTGACCGTTAGCGATTTCTACTTCATAGATTTCTTTTAATTTGCTAGACTGATGACTTAACAATTTTCTAAACGTCGGAGTTATAAAACTTCTATCTGCTCCAGAGTTGTAACACCGTAAATTTTAAAACAATTTTTCGCTTTTAAAAGTGTAATTTCATTCATAAATATTCTCAAATCTCAATGTATCACATATCGATTCATAAAAACACATCCCAAGATCACAATGTATAAAAACTCCAATAGTGTGTACTGATCATGCCGGCGCCTTCCCGCGATCCTCACTGGTACCTGAAACACATAACACAAAACACTGTAAGCATAAATGCTTAGTGAGTTCCCCGAAATACCACATATAACACATGTTAGCCACTCGAGGCTATAACTCTGTGGGCCCACCGGCCCTAACTCTGTGGACCTTCCGGTCCTAACTCTGTGAACTCTGGAATACACACAGCATAAATCACATAGAAATAATGCAGTGCAACACATCACATACATAGCATACAAGATACTCTGTCACATAACTCTAATTACCACTCAAGGTAAAGTATAGTGAGAAGACTCACCTCGGGTAACTCGGTAAATCTCGAACTCGGTAAAGTCCGGTCTAGCCCCCGCCTAATCACATGGAATAAGCACTCTAATCAATACAACCCTCAAGGCTAGACTAATCCCTCTCTTAGTACTCTTAGAAGGGTAAAAGACCATTTTACCCCTCTCATGGCCCAAAGACCCTAACTTTGACCAAACCCTAAAAGTCAACAAAAGCCAACGGTCAAACTTTGACCGGACTCGCCGAGTGCACTCGTCTGACTCAGCGAGTACATGCATGTCCTCTTCGCCCCTGGTCCTCACTCGACTCACTGAGCCAACCCTACACTCAACGGGTCATCACAGGTCGCGATTCGCGGGGCAACCCGACGCGACTCGTCGAGTCCCTTATGGGCTCGGCGAGTTCCTCCCATGAACACACTCAAAAGATCTTTTGAGGTCAGATCTGCTTCACCAACCAGTAGATCCAACCTTCTAACACTCGAAAATCACGTAAAGGTTCAAACTTTACGTTCATGCAATGCTTATAAGACCAAAAATGGAGATATAACCTTTAAAATGGGGTTCTACCCTCAAGGCTCACATGAAACCTCATAAAGCTGGAAGCTCGGGACCTTTTGGACCTCTCAAGGTCCAGATCTATCATCTCTACCCAAAGGGAACTCATATGCTTCACAATCTAACTCAAAATTGTGCAAAGGAAACCCTAGATTCAAGGAATCTATCAAATACACGAAATGGGAAGGAACTTGTACCTCAAAACGTGAATCTCGGTGTGAACAACACAGATCCAAGCTCCACAATCGATCTAGCTTGGATTTCCCCACTCCTTCTTGCAAGATTACACCAAAGGATGAATATTTAGCCTCCAGAATGCTCTCTAAGCGCTCTTTGCTCTCTAGGGTTTTCACAGGGGAGTAGTGGCCGCAAATGACGGCCATAAGGGCCTTTAAATAGGGCTCAGGCCCTGAGATTTAGGGTTTCACTTTACAGTGCGGACTCGCCGAGTCCACGCATCGACTCGTCGAGTCCAATCATTAATCCAGACAAGAATTCGCGGTCCTACTCGGCGAGTCTGAGCACCTACTCGCGGAGTCCCTCCCTAAAACTCCAGATAAATACTTAACATAAGATACCTGGGAATCTGGATGTTACAAGAGTCGAAGAGTATAGTAGCATATAAATTATCTATGAGAAATGTACCAGATACGACCGAAGGGTCCTGGATAGCTTCTCTGCTTCAAATCATGAATTCCCTACCACGCCCTATGCCTCCTTGATTCCTTAACTTTGGACATTCTTTCTTGATGTGTCCAACCTCTCCACACTCATAGCACTTTCTTCCTTCCCCACGGCCTGTTCCAGTATTTGTTTGTTGATTGACTGTTACAGGTGTTGTGCTCCTGCAGTGACTAGCAGTATGTCCCTTCTTCTTGCACTTCGTGCAGACAAAACAGTCACCTGGATGATGACGGTTGCACTGATTGCACCATGAAGATTTTGGTTGTGTGGGTACTGCCGTTGTGGCTGCATAATTGGTTGCCACTTCTTGTCTTTTCTCAGATGATTGTGTGAGATTCTTCCCATTAAACTTGCGCTTGCTTTTTCCAGATTTGGGAGACTCAGCCTTTGAGACCACTTTTGTTCCTTGGATCTCTGTGAGGGTTAGCTGATGAGCTATTCTCTTGGTGCTGTCATAGGTTGTAGGCTTTGATGCGATCACCAAGCCTTTGATTTGTGATGCTAAACCCCAGATATATCGCTTAATTTTCTTATATTCAGGGGTTACAAGTTCTGGACACAGTACTGCAAGATCATTAAATCTAGCGGTATAAGCTTTTATCTCTGAACCCTTCATGGTTAGGGTCCACAATTCTTGTTCCAGCTTATGTATTTCCTCCCTAGGACAATACTCTTCTACTAGCATCATTTTTAGCTCTTCCCATTTCATGGAATTTACAATATCAATTCCACTTGTATTCACATGGCTGTTCCACCATGTAAGTGTTGCATCAGCGAAAGTACAGGCTGCAAATCGTACTTTATAGTTGTCTGGACAAAAGCTTTTTTGAAAGATGGACTCTGTCTTTTCTATCCACCTAGTCAAATTAACAACTCCTTCATTTCCATGAAAGCTCTTTGGCCTGCAATTCATAAAATCTTTGTAGGTACACGTTCTAGCGGTCCCTACATGACCTTCATTTCTAACTCCATCTCTTGTGACATTAGATAGAGCCGCATCAATTCTTTGAGCTATGATTTCTTCAAGTTCTACTGTACTCATTGGGGGGGTTTGGTTCTGGTGGTTGGTGTTGTGGTGCTGATCGTTGGTTAGGGTTTAGCCGAGCACTACTCCTTCTAGGAATTTTGTCTTAGTTCCTATTATAAATAATAAGAATTTTATAAGTTTCATGAAGAATTAGTCATTTACTACACGAGTACTAAACACTTCAATTATTCTTCAAAGTGTAAAACATAATGGACAACACAATGATTAGTGTAATATATGCTTCATATTATTACTGGTGGTTACATCAGTTTATTTAGGCTTATAAGAGAAAAGTTTCTATAAACATTACAAAATTTTCAAGGTTTTCTACATCCTTGCTGTAAACTTTACTCTTCTTGCCTGAACTAGTCTGATTTCTGTATTTACACAACCACTAGTTTTAACTTATCTACCAGTAACCTAGGTGATGACCTAGCACGTCCGTGACATTAACCACTTGCTCCTCAACTGCTTGATTTCTTCATTTATTGAGGTTTTATTGTAGACCTCTAACTCTGCAATCCTTGCATCGTGAGTAATCATGTCATTATAAGCGAAATTTATACGATGATGGACATCCATCACCGATTCCTGATCTCGCGTCCTTTGTCCTTCTAACCTTCGTACTCTTCCGGAGAGATGAGTAGCCATTCCTTTGACAATTTCCATCTTATCTTCAATTTTCACACTTTTCTCAAACAATTGAGATAAAGTGTTAACTTCAGAAGAATCTGGGAGATGTGGTCGAGATGATTGACCAGTCTCATACATCTTAGCAGCTCTTTCTTCTGCCGCCCACCTATCAACGGTTTGTGCGATCCGTGCAGGTTCATCTGGAACTCTATGACTTCCTGAAGATGTCGCCTTCTGATCCTTCTTAATCGTTTGCCATATCGGTATGGATTTACGTGCCGTGCGTTTCATCTTTGCTCCTCCTGGAACTTGACGGTAAAGAGTGTTCATTGGTGGTAAAGATCATGCCACCGATTTTGTATCCTCCGTTGGTTCGCTCTCTTCCATTAGTTCACTCTCTTCCCATTCGTTGGAAGGTAAAGGTGCTCCATCGTCAGAAGGTATTGGATGAAAGGTGGTTGGATTTATAGGGTAGTAAGGATCGCCTACCATCATAGGGAATGAAACTTCCTCTTCTTCATTCGTATCCTCAATGATTATCCATTCTCGTGAATGTGCCATGTCGAATTCCTATACATTTTGGATCACCAAGAGTTTAGTTTATCAAATATTACTCCCAAATTAAATAGTTCATATGATCTGATCATAATAAAATGTAGTTGCGCACCTACACCTAGTTGTGATAGGATATATGCACATATAAACTTTAGTTGGAATATTTGATCTAAATCCTTGAGATCAAAAACATTCCGGGTATTAAGGTGTATTCTCATCGCGGGTCTGAGTCTTTATATATGACTCTATATTCTTATTTATTGTATTTACGCTTTAACTATTGTTTGTTACTTCAGGTCTATCTGATAAGGCTTCGGCCAGTCAGGACAGTCGAAAGGGCAGGATCATTTTAGCATATAGCCATTCTGGAATCCAGCAACCCAAATCAACATGTCTATTCTTGTCACCGCTCCCGTAAGTAATCCTTCAGTAGAATAATTAATAATACTTTTTATTGTAGGCTAAGGGATATACCTAAACCTAATAGAGTAAGCCCTAAACTATAGACGTGCTTTCCTAAGAAAGTACTAGTTCACTATAGTTAATAGCACTGATACCAATTTTGTCATACCCCCAGCCATCGGTGGAAAAACTGGGTGGTGTAACGTCATTCTTCGTATCATAGTTATATAACATACATTGAACAATACTAAAGAAAATACATACCTTTATTGATAATTGAAAGTTACACAACTGTTTTTTAGAACCTATTACATAATATCCGACTATGGCATACTTCTTAATGAACAGAAAGGTAATAGTAAAACTTCTCCTGTTCGAATACATACCAGCTTTTCAAGTTCCTGAAAACACATGCATTTTAAAATACGTCAACATAAAGTTGGTGAGTCCACATGTTTTGACTCCATATAAAAATAATACATTTTCCACGTTCAAAAGTATAGTTTTGAAAGTATCATTTTGACTCTCCAACATTTAGTATGTAGATTAGGTATAATAGTTTACTTATCAATTAAGTATTGTACCTAAACATTCCTTAAACCTAAGGTATAAGTAAGGGGAAACTTATACTTAACATTAATACTTGTATACGACAAAGTATAATGTTTTCTAACAATTTGCTACCATGAGCCTATAACAGCTGCTATGACATAATACCCACTCATGATTTCCATGAGGACAACCCACTCATGATTTCCATTAGGAAACCACCGTATGCTTCATCGACGCCGGAACAATAACAAGTAGAAGGATAGTTCGTCACTCGCTTATGGTTGACTGTAGCTAACAATCACAAGTGGGGTGGTCAACCCGTATACTAATTATACACGACTTCCTCGCTCACACTGGATTAACGGTTACAGTTAAGAGGATTTCCGCTAAGATCTCCAATCCTAGTTGATGAATACAATTACTCATGTAGACTTCGACGGCTTCCTATAGCTCTAACAACAAAAGCATTTTCATATCTAAAATCCTAAGTTGCTAGACTATGCTTTTAAACATTACTCCTAACTACATATCATTTAGTGTCACACCCCAAAACCGAAACGACAGAATCGTTTGGGGGTGGAGGACGTCATGTACAGTATCACAACAATGCAAAGTAGTAAACAAGCAACAACATCTTCCATTACATTGATAATATAATTTAATACAAGTGTGTTCTGTCAAGTTTAATAGACACCAAAAATATAAATCAAAATAAAAGACGAGTCTTGAACGAGCTCCATCTTTTCAAAACCTGGCATCGATACCTGTCTGCTGGTGACCTGAGAATACAAGTTATTTTGAAAGAGTTTATCAGCTTTAAAGCTGGTGAGATCATAAGTATATTAGTGTCTGTGTTTGTATGAAAGTGTTTGTAAGATGTTTGTAAGATGTTTGAACTCTCCTAGAAATCCCTATGTTTTCTACTAAAAGTAGCCTTCTACCAAGGCATCAAGTGTTTGTGTGTGTGTCTGTTGTAAGAGTATGTATTTTCCCAAATCTTGACTATCATTAACCAAAAATAAAGTTTTTTTACATTACTGTTTATTGTGTGAAGATCACAAAGTGAATGCAATGGGAAAATGAAATAGTATTGTAGTGTTGTATTAAGTAACTACTGCTGTACTAACTACCTTAAACCAATTGTTATTTTAAAGTACATTAGTAGAATAACATGCTGACAAGTTGATAATAGTTGTATATATTCCAAATATTATATTTAGAACAACTATACCCCGGTTATTATAACTATCTACTTTGATACTAATATACTATCATATAGACATAATAGTAATGTATATACAATATTTAGCATGCGTTTTCCCCCGAAATATTAGAAAGTGGGGCCGTGAAACTCACCCTAGTAGCATGATTTTATGTAATCTAAGCAGAAACGGACAGCGGTACGAGGTCGTCGGGGTTCGGGATGCAAGAGGGCTTCAGCAAATGAGAGAAAGGAAAGAAGTTCAGGTGTAAGAATGGATGGGGTCGAACTTGCTATTTATAGTAATATTTTTGGGTCTCACGTCGTGAGTTTTATAAGACTCACGTCGTGAGTCTAGCATGATCATCTCGTAGACTTGCCATTTGCGTCCCTAGCTTCGGAAGGTGGCTAGATGAGTCCTCACGTCGTGAGTTTTGTAAGACTCACGTCGTGAGTTTGGATCTTATCCCTCCATAGCCTCGTCACACACCTTCTAGATTCCGAGATGTGGCAAAATGACTCCTCACCTCGTGAACATCTATGCTCACCTCGTGAGTTCAGTCAGATTAGGGTTTCTGACAGCTGAATCTTCAGAACGTCGTAACTTTCACATACGAACTCTGTTTTTGACGTTCTTTATATGCACGCATAGGTATTTACAAGTACTACAACTCTCTTTTAGACTCCAATAGCTAATTCTTAGTCTATTTTAAATTCCTCTTATTATAGAGATTTATAGTGTTCGGTTTATCATAACTTCTTCATGCGAAGTCAGATTCAGATGTTCTCTCTGTTTTTGGAATCGTATGGACGTATACTTTGAGTTGTATCATAAAGAAAGTTCATATTTGTATTAGAATTTATCATGAACTACATAGCACTCTTATCACATTACTAGTTTAACAAAATCACATTTACATGATTGGCATAATCACATGTGATTGTCTATTGACCTATTTTGACTGGTGTTACAACTAATCTTCTGGATCACTTCAGCAGGTTCATAGATAGCAACAGACTGATTGAGGAGGATTCAATGCAATTCGTCACATAATCTTCAATTGCAGCTTCACCTTGCTTCTGGGTTTGAAAGATTGAATGTTGAAAGAATAGTCTTCATTTCTTGCTCCTTCGAATGAGAATTCTTAGATGATCACGGATGAAGCTTTGGCTCAGAAATCTCGATACAGTCTTCATGAGTCTCATCTACATCTGAATTCATTTTTCAAGACAAAAAAAAAGTAAAAGATAAAAACAAAACTAAAAATAAAGTTAGCACACAATATTTTTGGATTTTGATTTTTCAGAACAAGAAATAAAACGGAAATAACACTATTTTTGGATTTTTAATTTTCTAATTTTTGTTTGAGTTTTAGGATTTGTTTTTTAGTTCTTCCCCTAAATTTGTGCATAGAGGAAAACTATGAACAAATTTAACAAAAACAAAAATATTTGGGATTAAAGTTGTGAGACAGTCTTAACTTTGTTTTTCAGTACCTTCACCTTCATGAATAGATCTGGTCAATTGCCGGTATTGTGGTCCACTTAAACACGAAGGATATCGACAAAATTTTCAAATATATCATTTAGCTGACGACGACCACGGGTATGGTTGTCCACTTAAATTAAGCAACGAGATCTACAGACAACCTCTTAAATGGTTCAATTTTAGTTGGACTAGAACGTGTTCCCCACTACCCGATATACCCTGGTTATCAAGAACTTCCTAAGGACTCCTTACTTTAGGTGAGTAAACAATTATTAAGGAGGAAGAAAGATCTAGAAATAGATGCATATGTTGTGTCCCAGGTCGGATTTATTTCGATCACACAGAGGGGACAACATATGGCTAACTACGATAGAGGGATTGAGAGGTAGAATGTTGCATATGCTGTGTTCCAGGTCGGATATGTTTCAATCACGCAGAGGAGACAGCATATGTCTAACAGATAGAAAGAATTTCACAGATAAAGAAGATGCATAGAAATAGAGTTGCATATGTTGCAGTCCTGGTCGGATATGTTCCAATCACGCAGAGGAGGCAACATATGACTGACAGATAGAAAGCAAGAAAATAATTTCCTACAGACCTACTTTATTATAACCCCCCAGTCGCCCTATTAGAACCAGAATTAAGGATATAAGTCCGTACATCAAGGAAAATTTGAACCACTGTTCTAGATGCGTATTAATTTAGTGTATCCCGTGGGCACCCGTGTTTATCTCACTGCTCAATCTACCTGACCGTCGTATGGTCAGTCCAAATAATCCTATTTAAATCCACATTGTCAAATCCTTCGTGCCTACCAACACATTGAACATAAAGTCTAGACAGTTCAGATTCAGTACCTTACACTGGTTTAGACTGCCCGTTATCACTTTATCTTGATATCACTTCCCAATAATACTTACTAATGAAAAACTATAAGAAAATAAAATAAAAAAATTGTCTTCAAAACGAATCAGTTTAAGATGAAATTCAGGAGTATCGAGAAGAAAAACTCAAACCGTAAGTCACCGATTGAATTTGCATCCAGAAGGTTTGAGAACAGCACGCATAATCTCAGGACATATCTGAAAACTCTTCATGTCGTTAAGCACAAAACCCCATGAGTGATCCCTTCCTTTCCTCCTTTCCCGCAAAGGACACATACTCTCAAACAAAGTTCTGAGTGTTGCACAGTTGAGAGATGTTCCTTATCATGTACCTGGAATAATCACTACCAACAAACCGATGTCTGATGATATGCCTCCATAGCTGCTCCGACACAGGGCGGGATCAATTGGTCTTTGAAACCCCGTCCATTTTGAAACTGGGTCGACCTTTGTCATCAGTTCAAGGTACTCTCTCCCATGACATATCCTGCTTATCATAAACAGAAGATGTAGAAATGTTAGAATCATTAGAAGATTTGGGAGATTGAACCTTTGGTACCCATTTGTAGTTGGGTTTGACCCATTTCTTGTTCGATCCGATGGGTGCCTTGGCACTTGATTTTGAACTTGAAGTCGGCTGTTTACATGACTTTGACCTAGCCGGTCTCGGTTTCGTTGGAGCATCTCTTGGAATGGACTTCTTGGATGACATTCCCTTCTTGTTCTTGGGAATTGGATTCTTTTCCTTTGTTGAAACCAACCTTCTTCTCTGCATTCATTCCCCAGTTATTTTTGCCTGTCTTTTTGGAGAACTGTTTGGCTCTGAACATCGTCATAGCAATTCGCCATGTTATGTCCATTTCTTCAACATCTTCGGGATGAAGTTGGTCAAAATAAGCAAATGACAACTGAGGGGGCAGTTCACCAGCTACAAAAGCATTATAACAATTGACAAGACCACTTGCAAGAGCCAAATTTTCGTCATTCTATTTGGGAGAAAGGGTTGGATCGGGAGATGGAGCAGGTGCCTTTGAAGAATAAGAAACTTGTGGATAGGATACTGGAGATTGAACACTTTGCATAGATGGAATGACATATGATGATGGTTGGGAAGCAACAAACGGTTGAACTTGAGGAGTGGTGAAAGATGAAAAAGAATTGTTGGATTGAATCCCAAGATTAGCAGTGGAGTATGAACTGACATGGTTGATCTCTCTCTGCTTGTCATCCAAATCACAAACTTTAATAATTGCCATTGTCTCAGATAGGCTTAGACGATTGAGGTCTTTTGTCTTCTTGATCACAGCGACATTCATATCCCATGACCTTGGCAGAGAATTGAGCAGCTTCTTGTTTATTTCAGACCTAGTTACCAGGATGCCTGTAGAGTTCATATCAGTTGTAAGAGTGATGAACCTCTGCAGTTGTGCTTCAAGAGATTCTCCAAAGATATAATTGAACATGTTGAATTTTTGTCTCAACATATCCTGACGACTTTCTTTCATATCTTCATTGCCTTCATAAACTTCAATCAATGCCTCCCATAGTGCCTTAGCAGATGTGTATTCCCGAAAAGCTTGAGCAATTTCAGGTGAAAGAGCCATAGTGAGAGTAGCAAGTGCCTTTTCTTGTTGTTCAACAACATCAAATTCTTCATCAGTATAATCAACAAAATTCTTGTCAACAATTGTTCCGTTTGCACGTGTTGTTGTGATTCTGACAGGTCCTTTTAAGATACTTCTCCAGATTTTGAAATCCTTCATCTTGATATACTGTTCCATCCGATATTTCCATTCTGGAAAACCTTCTGCAGATAGCAAACGTGGAATACGTATGGTTGTTCCCATTATGGAATCCAGTTCATGATGAATCGATGAGTTTTGTGAGTCAATTTTTTTAATTTTTTTGTATTTTTTTTTAGTTTTTCTTGATTAAAAGAAAGGATACTTAAACACAAAAATCAAAATATGAGAACTACTTTACGGCCGTAATCAATTTACACTAGTTTACGGCCGAAAGCTGTTTACGGTCGTATACTCGAATACGGTTTGATAGATTACGGTTAGACAATAGTTTCCGGTCTTTGAAGATTAGCTGTGTACGAATTTCTAAGTAAAGCTATTTACTGCCTTTGAAGATCAACGGATTACGGCTCTATAGAATGTTTACGGCCGTACTCCCTTCAACAACAATAACCGTAAACTCCCAGAAATGATAAAGACAAGTATTTTTCAGTCAGTTTTTGATTCCTTTAGCTTTGAAACACGATCTAATGTAGAACCAAGCCTTGAACAACAAATAATTTGAATATTCCATCAACCGTAAACACCACTACAGCTTGTTTTGACACCAGAATTGATTTGATACCAATTGTAAGTCCCCAATCTGCTTGTGTATCAATCAGATCCGTTTGATGGTGCGGAATCCCAATCAAACGGATGATGTCAGATCAAAATAGAAGAGAAGAAGAAGAAGAAGAATAAGTGAATCTATGATGTATTCAATGAATAGAATGATGCTCCATACACATAGTACACACACACACTAGTTCTTCTCTCTCTATCACACCTTGGATTTCACACACTTAAGCTCCTCTCGACAGCACACTCCCCCTTCCTCACACATGCACTCCTCACCTTATATATATGAGACATGGTCCGTGAACAGTTTCACGACCGTAAACCTGTTCACGGCCATAAACACAACCATAAACACATATACAGCCGTAAACACCAAGCTGTTTACGGTCCTAGACATAAAAATACATTTTCCTAGAAAACTAAAGTATAAACCATATTTTTGACCCAACAAATACACGGAAGCTATGGAAGGCCCTGAGTCTGCTAAATGGAAAGAGGCTATGGACAGCGAGATACAGTCCATGTATGACAATCAAGTTTGGAACTTGGTTGACAATGTACCAGGTCGCAAGACCGTCGCGTGCAAATGGATCTTCAAGAAGAAGACCGACATGGATGGTAATATACACACTTATAAGGCGCGACTGGTTGCAAATGGCTTTTCTCACACTCTGGGAGTTGATTATGATGAGAGCTTTTCACCAGTAGCAAAGATTAAGTCTATTAGGGTTATGTTAGCCATTGCTGCATTTCATGACTATGAAATATGGCAAATGGATGTCAAAACTGCTTTCCTTAATGGAAAGTTGGCTGAGGATGTTTACATGAGTCAGCCAGAGGGTTTTGTCAGCACATAGTACCCTAATAGAGTGTGTAAGCTTGAGAAATCCATCTGCGGATTGAAACAAGCACCTCGCAGATGGAATCTTTTTTTCGATGAGAAAGTCAAAGAGTTTGGCTTTTCGAGGAGTGAAGATGAGTCATGTGTATATGTCAAGGCTAGTGGGAGTATAGTTAGCTTTTTGGTATTATATGTGGATGACATACTACTCATAGGAAATGACATCCCAACTCTGTAGGAAGTGAAGTCGTGGCTTGGGAAGTATTTCGCTATGAAGGACCTTGGAGAAGCTGCCTATATCCTAGGGATAAGGATTTTGAGAAACAGGAGTAAAAGACTAATTGGAATTAGTCAGAGTACCTACTTGGATAAGGTGTTGAATAGGTTCAGTATGCAGAATTCCAAGAAAGGAGAGTTACCGATCCAGAGTAACGCCAGATTGAGTAGCACTTAGAGCCCGAGTATAGAGGCTGAGATAGCTGAGATGAGTCGAGTACCGTATGCTTCCGCTGTAGGCTCGATCATGTATGCTATGACTTGTACTCGGCGTGATGTGGCCTTTGCGTTGAGCATGGTCACCAGATATCAGGGGAACCCTGGCAAGGCTCACTGGACTGCGGTAAAAATTATTCTCAAGTACCTACGGAGGACTAAGGACTGGGTCCTTACCCTCGGTGGGAGTGATGACTTGAGAGTAGTAGGGTATAGTGATGCTAGCTTTCAGACTGATAGGGATAATTTCCGCTCTCAGTCAGGTTGGGTCTTTACCTTAAACGGAGGAGCAATTTCTTGGAAAAGTTCCAAGCAGGAGACAATGGCTTATTCAACTTGCAAATCAGAGTATATAGCGGCAAGCGAGGCAGCAAAGGAGGCTATATGGCTAAAGAACTTCATTGGAGACCATGGGGTTGTACCAGCTATAAAGGAGCCTATGGAGATTTTCTGTGATAGTGAAAGTGCAGTTGCCTTAGCCAAGGAACCAAGGGATCATGGGAGATCCAGACACATCGACAGAAAATACCATTTTATCATACATTGAATAGAAGAAGGACTCCTCGTGGAAAAGAGGGTATCATCGGATGCGAACCCAGTAGACCCCCTCACGAATGGACTGGGTAGGGTTAAGCATCTCCAGCATGCGAGGCGCATAGGGCTGAAGGATAATATTAGTTTTAGTAGTTAGATAGCTTTGAAATTTGTAAAGTGTAATTGACATTTGATGATAAATAAAAGTTGTTGTTTATTTATAAGTAAAGTGTTGCTATCTTCTGTCAATCGTTTACTATTATTTCATTTTGCATGTTTTGACTTCCAGAATAATTATGTTATGGTATATCATATTATTCAAATTCTCCACAGTTGGTCGTATGCTGGAAGTAGATATGAATCAAGACTGTCATGAGTTGGCTTGTAGATGTCTAAGTTGTTGGACATTGCAAGAGTTGCTACAAAACTCATGAGTTTTCATAAGTTCTGAGTATTGGATTCAACCCACGCTCACTTGTATCACTTCATGGAATTTATCTTGAGTGATCATGAGACGGTAATATCATATAAGTCTTCAAACCTAGAGATATGAGTTGTTAACTATGAGTTGGTTATACATTGATTGTACGAAAACGCATTGGTAACTCGATGTTATAAAATGTGCCTTTATGTATGATTCAACAAGTAGTAGAACAAGCATATGAGTCGAATTTTATCTGTTCCTTCTTGGATTAGAAGTGATATATGGGCCCCTCGATGATTCTGTTTTGACTTATGTACCAGGCCCGGTCAGAACTAAATTGATGTGTTCGATTAAGTTCTATGTCAAACAAATCGGAAATCGGGAAACAAACTGTTGCACAATAAGTAAGACATTGTTCCATGTATTTGTCCGGCTGATACCTAGAACAGAGGATTATATGATCACTTATCTTAAATGGCGTATCATCATCATCTCAGTTCCGCGAGACCTTGAAAGAGCTACGATTGCTGATCGGTTCCTGAAGTCATTCTTGCAGTTATATTTATTAGACTTATCCAAGTGGGAGACTGTTGGATTACGTGTCTAAGTTCATAACTATTCCTGGAATGTACTTGACCCGGTTAGTATGGTCCATTTGGGTTGCATGGCATTGCAATACTTGGATAGACCAAAATGAGAGAAAGGACACTTAAGGTTTATTAATATATTATAAGTTCTAATATATTAATAATATTATTTAATTAGTATTGATCAAAAATTATTTTGAAATTAATTAAGTGATCAAAAGGAGACTAATTAAATATATGGGGTTGATTGTGTGAATCATCTATTCTTGTATAGTGGGCTAATGATCCATGGTTTGTGTGGATTGGGCTAAAACCCATAAGGTGCTCCATGGATAGTCCATGGAGGTTACAAACCCATGAATCATGGAATATGGAAAGCCATGACAATTAGGGTTTACATGGTGTAACTCTACTTGTGTCACAACTATATAAAGACCCCAAGTCTAGCAAAATCGGCCACTACAAGCAAGTGTAAGAGAGCTAGCCGAATTTTGAGTGTAAGTGAGCTTCTCTCAAGGTTATTCCAAGGGTTGTGGTGTTGTGTGAGACATTTGAGGCATCACACTTGAGGTGCTAGGCTCACAAGGTTCTCAAGGAATCCTAACAACAAAAAGGTATGTACTTCAACTAGCTATTATGTTTAAAAGTTCCCCATGCCATGCTAGTTAGGTTATTAACCTTGGAAATCAAATTTGCATGTATCTTAGTAAAACATAGATCCAAGGTTTCTAGGGTTGCATGTACACCTTAGGAGTGTTAGAATGCTCAAAACCCTTCAGGACTCTTCCAGCTTGAACTCACTTCCAATCACCTACAGGAAGATACTTGAGTCAATACCCGATCACAAGTCATAGTCACTTGCAACAGTGACCACGTCACATGAAATGACGATTAGGGTTTCACATAAAATGACGATTAGGGTTAAGTGAGAACACTTAACCCATTAAGGACCTAATCACCTAAGGGTAGGACTGATTAAGGTTTGAATTAGAAATTCTCGAGTGAAATAATAATCCAATCAACAGCCCAACTACGCGCCAGGTCATTGTCCAAAATAGAGCTCCCCGATTCTAGGGTTTCCACATAGAATGATAACTGGGGTTAGTGTTCCACACTAACCCACCCCCCCTAATGACTTAATTCATTAAGTTTAATATTGAATTAAGTTAATTGTAGGTCATTATTAAGTATTATTTAAAGTTTAATTAACAGTTTTAACGCGGGTCCCAACCAAATCCAAAGTAGGGTTTTCTTGACATTAGGGTTTTCTCAATCCTAATTAGGGTTTCCATTCCAAACGCGTGCCACTTGGTCTAACGTTAGATGTTTAGGTAATTTAATTTTTAATAAGTCGGGCACCACCCAATGCCACCTTGGGCAAAGTTGGTCGGCGGCGGTCCGAGGCGGCAGCCACCTACACATAAAGTTCCTACATCATTCATACACACACTAGAATCAAAAGAATACCAAAAATGTCCAATACAACCACCAAGATAGTAGAAGACAACGGCATAAGGTGGCAACCACCACCTTACGGTGGTGGTGGTGGGTTTTTGTTTGATTTTCCGGCCAAAGACTGTACATACAACATCACACCATAACACACACAAACACACCATATCACACACACAGCCACCTCACACGGTGGCTGGTGGTAGCAGAAAAGGGCAGCAAGGTGGCAGCCACATGGTTGGCTGCCATGGTGGTCCTCGTCACAAATCCGACCAACAAAACACCCACACACACACATGTCCATCATGTTACCGCAACAACATACACACCAATCTTGGGAAACACGAACACAGCCACCCCTTTCACGATGGCATGTGGCGGAAAGAGCAATTGGCAGCAACAAACGACAACCGCTCGGAGTCGCGGCGGCGGCGGCGGCAACGACATGATAACAGAAAGAGAAGGAGAAGAGAAAAGGTGCACAACCCCTACCGGAAATAGTAGCAACGACAACCACAACTTTGTTTCTTCCGATCGTCCATTGGCACGACATCCCAAACGACGGTATCGTCGATCTCCACAAATCTCTGGTAGCAGCAGTGGCGGTGGCGTTGGCTTGGCGGCTCACAACAGTGACAAAAGAAGTTGGTGGTGGTTGTAGGTGTAGGGGTGGGGGGGATAAGGTGGCAGCTGAGGAAGTGAAGTAGGGTTAGGATTTTGGATTTGAATGAGATGAAGGGAAGGGAGGGGTGACAGGTTTAATCCCCCCATCTCCGATTCCAAACTTAAGTCCACTTTTGACACTTCCAACCTCTCCAGCCACAAACATTTTCAAATTAGGCCCATTATGTACCAAACAGCCACCAGCTTCCAGAATTCATTACAATTCAAGTAAAAAAGTTACCAAACTGCCCCCAACTTCAAGACTTCTTTACAATTCAAGTCCTCGCGCTAACACCCTGATAATTTACTACAGCTTTAGGCTAAAATAAAATATAAAAAAGTATACATCTCGGGGTTTTAGGGTTTATTATTTATTTATTCATTTAATTTTATCTATTTTATACAGAATGTTATAATCCTCCCCCACTTGAATTAGATTTCGTCCTCGAAATCGGCTCTCGCTTCTTCTTCATGATGCACTCCCCCACAACAGCCAAGATGTGCAAGAATCCGCATAATTACTTGGTTGTAGAGCTTCTCATCCAAACGTCAGCATGCCATACCTGCACAAAAGGATATCACTGTAATGAAAACTAACTGGTCACATTATAAACTAGACTACACCCCTGCTCAACTCTGACAGACCAACTAAGTTATCCACAATCAACACTCAGACTCACCCCCAATCAGAGGATAACAGACAAGCAAACCCTCAACCTGACTCCTAACACCCTAGGGTCTAAGCACAAGCACTCTGTATATATGCTATCACAACTAAGACTAATATGAATCGAAGGGAAAATCCAATAGCTAACGATGATTTGCCACGAAACCCAAAGATTTAGCAGTTGCACAGAAGTTTGGAACTCAGAGAAATCTGACTGAAACCAAATCTTAGCACAAAGTCTTCCTGCTACGAGGTTCCACTCTCCCCCACTTGAAATATGCTAGAACTAAGAACTTCACAGTCCTTCGATACCCAAACTAACTTGAACTCTACCACTCGATTCCAACCACTGATATCCTGATACACGGTAGGATCAGAATCCACATGACATTCATACATATAATCTAGGACAAAGATAATTAATCAATACATAACAAGAAATCAATTTAACCAAAGCTGAATAAGATAATTCTATTTAACCGATCGTTCGAATCACAACTAAACTAGAAACATATACAGAAGTTACAGACGAATACCAATACTACCACAGTTGCTAAATAGAAGAACTGCCAACTCAAATCTCGGTCCTCGGGAACCCCAAGGTCCCCTGACGACCATCGGGTAACTGCCAAACTAAAGTTGTAGGATCCAACACCTCTCTAAGAAAAGGACATTGAGCTCTGATGTGGCCTTCCTGGCCGGAATGGAAACAAACTCGCGCACTCTGCCTGCAATCTCTACCAAAATGGCCCTCTTCGCCACACCTGTGGCACACAAAAGGTATGTGCCTCCTTCCAACTAATCTTGAACTCTGGCCAACAGACTTGAACCGCTTCGCTACAGGCTAGGACTGGTTCGGAGCCTGACACTACTCCTTCACCTGGGTCTCTATCTCAATCTCTCGCCTCCTCGTGGCATCCTGAATCTTAGCGAGAGAACCATAACGTTGGGTAGACACGAACTGCTAAATGTCTGTCTTAAGCATACTCAAGTACCAAGTCATCTGAGTCTGCTCTGAAGCAGCGAACTCAGGACTAACAAAGCCCTCTCAGGTAACATCTTGGTAATCCCCGTCACCGACTCGGTTGTCTGTCTCAGATCCAGGTACTCCTGGGCCTGTCTCTCCCTCTCTACCAAGGGGAACATACCCTGTACGGAACATCTCTGAGAACTGCTCCCAAGTCATCGCGACCCTCTGCTCATGAGTATAAGAACTAGTCACCAGTATCCGCTAATCCCTTGCCCCCACCCTGATAATGTTCAAGGCGCACTTGACCTTCTGGTCATCCGGACAAGAACACGTGAATAAACAACCCTCTACATCAGACAGCCATCCCATCGCTATAATCGGGTCCGATACCCCATAAAACTCTGGGCTTAGTACGATTGAAGTCCTGATACTGGAAATCTCTTTCTCCTCAAGCCCTAATAGTTGCAGCAGTCGCGGTGGCTGCAGCAATAGAAACCTCAGAAAGTGTAGCATATCGGTCATCGAAGTACTCCACCATAGCGGTCTTGACAGACCCAACTTGCTCCGGTATCTACCCCCGGAAAAAAGAAACAACCTTCTCACGAATGATCTCCCTGACCCGGTTCTCAGTCAATCTTGGCCCATTCTATCCACCAGCTCCGGCTCCAGACCCTGAACCTCTAATAGTCGCCATACTCGATATATCAAAGAAATATTAGACATCACAATACATTGCTCAACACACCAGGTCCTACTCCTATTAGTTCCTTAGCGGCCTCAAAATTCCTCCTGAATCTCATACAGATCCTATGCTTTCAGTAGTACGGGCCCATACTACCTTCCACACTTATCCGTAGTTGATTCAGAACTCATTCCAAGGTCCTAAGTCACTGCACTAAGCCACTCCTATGTGTGCAAAATAGTCACTTCTCATGTGAGCTACAACTGACTTCCTAGGTACTCTCCTTAGGATTTCCCTCGCTCCTGCACCACTGGTTGCTTTTGTGCATGCTTGTTATACACAATACAGGGTTAGATAGACTGTCGAATAATCAACTCTACCCTAAATCCACAACCAAACAAGGAACATGAAGTAAGGTCAAGTCGATCATTCTAAGGCTATTCAATCCCGACCATATACAAATAATCAACATACACAACAATCACACAATAAAAAATATATAACAGGTAAGCAACTCCCTAAATTAGAAGGCATCACAGAAGTCAGGCATCACTATCCAACAGTTCCTAAAAGAACCTTAGCCACTAGCATGTTTTCCTAACAATTAATATATCAGCAAAATCAAAACTCAGCAAACATAACAAATATGGGTATTTTGGGTACCACTCTCCTGTTCGGGCTCTGGATGACTGTGCATATAACATCCTCCTGCAAAAGTCAAAGTTAACCTAAGGCCCATGTTCCCGATCCCAAGCCAACAATCAAACAAGAACATGACAAGAGACCGAGCCCGTATCCTTAGCCCAACCCTTTTATTATAAATCATTTCTTTCAAAAACATTTTACAAAAATTCTTGGATCCTAGTTTGAGACTGGATTCACACAAGTATTCCTCCAATTCACTCAAATCAGGTCTCTGTTACCAACTTCTAATGTCCCATTTTCCAACAATTTTTTTTCATTTTTATTAAGGTAAAATTCCCAATTTATAAATCCATTATTTAAGAAAGCCATTTATTCCAAATTACATTTATTAAAATCAGAGTATTATAGGAAACACGGAATCTTCAAAGTTGTTGATGAGTGTGTACAGTCCCGCCTTTGCCTTCCCGCAATCATTGATGATACCTGAAACAATAAACAACAAAGTAAGCATCAAGCTTTGTGAGTTTCCCCAAAAACACCACATCCCATACGTATATTTGCCATGCCCATGGTCTGACATCCAAGTGCCATGGGCTACCCCCATGGTTTTTTCGTGAAATGTCATGGGTTACCCCCATGGTCTAACATCCAAGTGTCATGGGCTACCCCCATGGTATTTCCTTGAAATGCCATGGGCTACCCCTATAGTCTAACATCCAAGTGCCATGGGCTATCTGAAACATCCCTAAAATACGGTCTAAAAATTTCGTTGTTAATTATTAATAAAACCATAGTTATCAAAACATCACATGAAAATCATAAGTCATTGTTTGTCAAAACATCATAAACATCTATCAAACATATCAGAGTAAAGATATCCGAGCCTAAAAATATGGTGTGTGCACTACAGTCATCCCAAGCTCTTCCCCTTGCTACCGGAAGTACCTGAAACCGAAACTAAAACTGTAAGCACGAAGCTTAGTGAGTCTCCCCAAACTACCACATACCATACACATAATCACATAATAACATAACATGGGCCTTGCCCGCAACATCGAGCCGCGCCCGACATCAGATCGGAGTCTGGCATCGGGCCCCGCCCGACATCAGACCGAAGTCCGGCATCAGGCCCCGCCCGGCATCGAGCAAAGCTCGGTATACATATAAAATATCAACAAATACACATAAATAATCACACAACATAAACATATAAACATTCCTCGTGCCCCGCCCGACATCAGACTGAAATCCAAAAGCATACAAACATTCCTCGGGCTTTCCCCGACATCGGACCGAAGTCCGGAAACATATAAAACAAGCACATGCAAGAATCACGAAGACATCAAGCAGACAAACATTCCTCGGGCACCGCCCGACATCAGATTGGAATCCGGAAAATAACCTACATCGGGCATTGCCCGGGATCGGACCTTAGTTCGGAACATACTAACATACATAAACGGGCTGACATTGGTGCCTGCGACCCGTTCCTACAGGAGGAAACTCACCTCGCAAAGCTAAATGTGGAATCTCATGGTAGGGAATCTCTAACAGTTGCACCCACGACTCCCCTGCTATCATTAATGTTGGGTTTTGTATACTACAACATCCTATGGTAAACATAAAACCCAAAATGCTTTGGATCTATGTTTTCTCTAATTATACATGCAATATTGTTTCCAAAGAATTAAGCCTACAACTAGCATGGAAATGACATAATCAACATAAAAGAGAGTTATAGAATTACCTCTTTGTTGTAGCTTGTAGAACTTCTTGAGTTTGGCCTTTAAGAACTTAGCACTAATAGTATGAATGCCTCAAATGGAATCACAACACACCTTGGACAAAGGGTGATTTTGAGAGAGAATTCCTTTCTTTAAAAACACCTCATATGAACACCAAGAACATAGGTCACGATTTTAGCTATGGAGCAACATATATATATATATATATATATATATATATATATATATATATATATATATATATATATATATATATATATATATATATATATATATATTGTAGGATTCCAAGGGTCATGGGTAAACCCTATTCCATACCTATGGGTTTATGATCCATGGTTCATGTGGCCCAACTCTTTATGTATCCATACATAAACTTAGTCCAACATGGATCATAAGCCCAAACATATATATAACTAATTTACACAATTAGTCCCCATTGATTTAATTAGTCTCTTTTGATCACAAAATTAATTCCAAATTAATTCTTGATCAATACTAATTAAATCCTATGATTTCATATTAATATATTAGAACTTATAATATTTTAATAAATCATAAATAACCTCTTCTCAAAAGTCCATCCTATCAAATTGTCCTGGTGATATGCAACCCAAATGGACCATGCTACTCTCGGGTCAAGTACATATTAATTATAGTTATGGACTTACACACTAATCCAACAGTCTCCCACTTGGATAAGTCTAATAACTATTATTGCAAGTACGACTCTACAGCCCGAATAGCAATCATAGCTTTTAAAAGCCGTTGTCGAACTCAGACCTAGTCAATGACGCGTCCATTAGATAAGGGATCATATATTCCTCCATTCTAGATATCATATGAACTGAGACATGGATTATAATCATTCTATCTGTCCATCTGTTGTTTCCCGATTTCCGATTTATGACGACTGACTAATCGAACAAATCAAATTAGTCCAGGCTTGGCCAAGCACTTAGGGGTGTCATCACTAAATCATCGAGGAGCCCACAAATATCTCTTTTATCCACATGGGGTAAAAGGAACGGATAAACTTCGACATAAATGCTCGCTTGTACTTACTCATCAAATTACAGACAACAATATATTTTATAACATCCAAGTTACTGGTGCGTTTACATATGTCAATGTGCAACCGATTCGCAACTATAACTCACATGTCTCCATTTCAATAATATAAGATATTATCGTCTCATGATCACTCGTGATAAAATCCATGAAGTGATTCAGATGAGCATGGGTCGAATCCAATACTCGAATCTTATTCCACGAGCGCTCATGAACATTGCAGCTATGTCCTAGACAAACTACAAAACCATTCATGACAATCTTGCCTCAATACCTACTTATAAAGTATGATCGATTGTGGATGGTTTGATTAACCTAGTTATTCGGGAAGTCAAAACATGCAAAGTGAAACACAAGAATAATACTAATCCTATATAGCCTAAAAACATTTGAGTCATATTGATTACTCATTATTCATTGTATAATGTTTCGAATAATCAACTCAATACTTGAATTAAAACAATAGTTATGCAATGCTCCAAGCATGCACACTATGTTTGTCTAAACAATAGTTATGCCATGCACCAAGCATGCGAACTATGTTTGTCTATGGTCCTTACTTTGTGAAATAGATCAATTGGAAAACATTTCAATGATGCTCATTTCAAAATTCCAAATCCTTATTGCAAGTGTAAGAATTCCAAATTCTTATCACTACTAGAAAGTGTTAGATTCTAAACTATCATGCAATGATTCTTTTGTAATCTCTAGGTCACAAAAAGTCACAGAAACTTGACCAATGATATTACAAAATATTCCTTTGGAGATTGTTACAAGATAATTCCATGGAAATGAAGTCTCAAATTCAAAGTACATTCCTTTGAACATCCTTCTTGCATAAAAGTTTCTAACTTTCTCATCTATTCTTCAACTCTTAATATGGAAACATTCCATATTTTCCATACGACAACTCATTATTAAAAGACTCCTGTCTATTCATAATAATGTCAATATGGTCCATCCATTACTATACTTCCAACTGTCTTTAAGCGACCAATCCTTGGTGAACCTTAGATTGTCCTTTAACAGTCGTAACCAATTTAGTCATATCCGGTTCTGGTCCTTTATCCTCTTAATGCCCTAGGCATTTGGAAAATTTAGAATGGATGAGTATTATAGCACATGTAATCGATCCTATACCCGAAGCATATTGGACACGATTCATGATGTCTCACATAAAGACATGATAATTGACCAGTCTTTTGCTATAATGTTTTTATTTGCCATGTTCTCACAATTTGAGTTATGAAAAGGGATGTCGTAATCATAATCGAATTTTGAGAACGAAATTAACATTTCCATATATAGAATTTCCTTATGTTGAACCATTCCAACATAACATTCATATATATTTGACTAAATGTGATTAAAAGCTCAATCTAAGCTTTTAGAATTGAAATGAAGTATAATTTCCTCTCCCTTAATTATAGCAAAACAACTTTGTGAATTGGAACTTTTGTTTTCTTTAATTAACATTGCTAACTTGCAACACTTTCCATAATAATTATGCTCCCACTAGCATCATAATTATTATCTTACTTGCATAACACTTATGCTCCCACTAGCTTTGACATGTATTCATAAATCAACTGGACTTCCAGAAATCAATACTTATTGACTTTCATACAAAAGTTCAGATTTCTGATACGAGATGTTTCTATAAGACTTTATCTAGGCTTCTCAAACTCATACACCTTTCCTTAGATAGCTCACATGTGTGTCTAAACAATTTTAGAACTTACAGCACTAAGTCTCAAATGTTTAGACCTTTGCTATTTCTTACAATTCGAACTATGAAGAGGGATGTCGTAATCATAATCGAATTTGAGAATGCAAATATTAGAATTGATATCTCCTTAAAATCTACTTAGTGAAAGCGTTTCCTCACAATCATTTTCATGAAGCGGAGAGAAACCTTATGCCACTTAGATTTTTTATGGTGTGTGTGTTGCTATCCATATGAATTTGTCATAACCATAATCACAAGACAAGGTTAGTGACAAATCCAAACTCATATGGACTGAACTTGTTCAATCTTAATTTCTTGCCACCTGGCAGCACAAGGGCCTACCATTGCTTCCAAGGTTGTTATGCAAACAACTGAGAACTCATAGAACTCATATGCATAGTCAAGTTTAACTGGAATAGGCACAAAAACAAGAATATGTCAACACGATATGTTACAAACCTCAAGTCGTGTGCTAGTGTTTAACAATAGGTTTACTCTTGTTTAGTTCTTGAAACTTTCAAGATCTTTAAGACTCCCACTGACCCCTTGACATATAAGAATCTCTTGTCAAGAACCATTCCTTGACAAAAAAATATTTAAGAGTTAGTGCGGATTCTTATCAAGACAAACACTTCACACAATTGGCCTTAGTTGGTCTTTGTTTTATCCAAAACATCACAACTTACCAATTTCAAATGTACAAGAGTAGAAAACATTTTACTCTACATTTGACAAGTGTTATAAACCTTTCTTAAGATTATGTCACTCAAGTTGTAATCTTGGAGTATGACTCTAAGACTTGTTCTTGGAACGAAGTATGATTCATCTTCTAGATTTAACCATTTCAACTATTCACGATTCCTCTTCTTAGCCATACAAATGCACTAAGATATCCTTAGAGAATAAATTGTGATATGGTTTTCCATAATCATTAAGCTGATCATAAAACACGATACTAAAGTACTCTCCCATCTTTTCAGATTGGAGAAACTTTTATCTTTCTGCCTAATTTGATTCTTCTCATTCGTTCTGCCGTACATTGAACTTTTCCAATGATTCAGAATTATACTTAAACTTGTAAGCATAACCATATTTACTAAATTTTAGTAAATCATGACGAATAGTCTTATCGTTTTTTGTGGTGGACCTGACCAGCATACACCCAATGTACCCGATCCCCTAGTCCTTCACTTGACTTAGATATACATGTGAACAAGGAATCAGTCTTAATTTCCCAAAGATGAAAATTCTCATTCATCACACAATACAAGTTTCATGATTCCAAGTTTCTATCCAACTGAACCTTGGGTGATGAGAATCTTTCCTTATTTGGTAAATTTTGACACTACCACAAACGAAAGAATCAAATCCATATTGAACATTGCTAGAATACACATAAACATCAATTTTCACAAATTCCATTGTTAGGAGATATAAAATAAAACAAAATCAAAATTTTATTTATTTTATAAAACGCGGAAAACATTTCCTTACAATGCAATTACAAGTGAAAACTATGTTTCTAGATATTTCTAAGCAATCTATCATAACTCTTAAGCAGCAGCTCAAGAATCTGATCATCGAACCATGCGATTTAAAGCCATCTTCGCAACCAGATTCTACATACTCTTCCTTTAAGCTTCCTTTCTCTTCTTCGATCCTTCAAAACATCAAAATGTAATTACATTACATCATGTATTAAGGATCTCCAAATAGGAACTTAATAGAGTTAGACAGTGGACTTACCTGAAACAGAGTCATACACTTTGACTTTACCATCCTTGTGGTCTTCCAGGTAGATACGGCAGCTTCGCAACCAACGCCCCTTCTCTTGGCAATAGAGACATATGGACTCTTTGGAAATGGTACACGGGACTATCTCAGACTTGGCATTTCTCTTAACCATTTGGTCAAATGACTTGACCATGGCCAATCCCTTTCCATTGGGAAGAGAAAGCTTTTATGGACTTCCAATGTTGCCATTGTCAATGTCCATGGAAGTTTGGGAAGTATATCTTCCAATCAAATTTGCTTTACCAGTGCGCCAAATCATTTCCGATTCAGCAGCAACAAGCAAATATGTTAGATCAATAAGGGTCATGTCGTGATCTCCCATACAGTAGTCCTTAAAGAACTCGCTATATGACTTAGGAAGTGAGGGAGAAATTCAAGTTAAGTTGATTTTAGTCCTTAATATAACACCCAACATGAAATATTAAGGCTAGGACCCAACACAATACTTTACAATTCGGAAGAGGGATGTCATAATCCGAATGCAAAATATTTGAAGGTAGGTAAATGACGATTTTTCAATTTCCACCATGAAAAACGAAATTGATTATTAAGTTTTAAATGGATTGAAATTCCTAGATCCTTTGAGATTCATTGAACTTTTCAATGGCATGTTTAAATCTTGATTGTGCCCTTCAAGTTTGTGACTGGGATGCCGAGGATCACAAAGAAGGTGAGAATAACCATGCAAATTAGCTGGGTACACCCAATGTTACAACCACCTAATCAATGTGCCGGTTAACCACACACGTTCCATTGATCTATGATTAACATCAAGCTACCCTTTGCCACGCACTGTCAGTCCCAGATTAGTGTGTCGGTTAACCACACACGCTCCACTAATGACTTAACAAGGTGCAAAGTGCAATTTCATGGGTTAGCACCAAATTCACATTTTCCTAAGTAACTACGATTGGGAATTTATAAGTGTTTAGTTACTTAGTATTTCATTATACTTTTAATGAGAATTATTGTCCTGTCAAACCCGTTCAGCTAACGACCCTCAACCAGTCAAGGAAGCGATGGGTGAGAGTGGACACCCATTAAACTGCCATTTTATAGGCAGTAACCTTATACACCCCCACCCCCACCTTTATTGACCGGCTTTGTGAATAAGTCATACTAACGGTAAGACTGACTTATCTTATACATATATATAATTATTAAACATATAATAATATAATAGTATAAGGGTGTATTTTAAAATTTTAAAATAGTAAATGGTTTAATCTATTAATTAAACTATACTTTTCATTTAATTAAACTTAAACCATGTCATTATGGAATTATTAATTCTCTTTTAATTAAACGCTTTAATTAAGTATTCATAAAGTCCATAAAGATGTAATATGAATTATTCAAAACATCAATATGCTAAAACAAAATTAAAACTATTTAATTTACTATTAAGTTATGAACCCATGAGTTATATTTTTGAAAACTTTTCAAATAACTTTTAGTTTTAGAATTCAATGTCTCATAAAAAACTTTTCAAATTCCAAAACATGAGGGAAAGTTTTGTAACTCTTGAAAACTTTTAGAATTCCATTAAAGAGACTTTCCAAGTTCCATAACTTGAGGGCAAGTTATGAAACTCTTCAAAGCCATTTATAACAAATTTTGTAACCTTTGAAGACTCTTGGAATTCATAACTTAAAGAGTTAATGAATGAGACTTTTCACATCCATAACTTATGGAAGTTTCAAAACTCTTAAGATCATAACTTTTAAAAAAGTTTTTTGAGTTCCAAAAATTTATGACAAAAATTGTAACTCCTTAAAAACATTTAGATCAAACTTTTAAAACAAATAAAATAATTATATCATTATATCAAATAAAATAATCATATCATTATATCAAGTAATAATCATATCATTTAGATCAAACTTTTAAAAACATTTATGACCTATATCAACTCTTGTAGTAAAATGACTTAAATTTTACAAATAATTAGTTTTTCATAAAATCAAGTAATTATCTTAAAATTTGACAAACTTCATGTTTTTTTTTCAACTTTGAAAATCAAACATTTGCATCAATATAACAGAAAGCAACCCATGCCTCTGATACTACTGTTGGGTTTTGAGCATTCTAACACTCCTATGTTCCAAAGCATCATCCTAACTAGCATATAATGGAGTATAAGCAACATGAAATACAAGTTAGATGACATACCTTTTAGTGCGGTTGAAACCTTGGACCTTTAAGAACCTAGTGCCCCAAGTGTTGCATACTAATCCAACAATTAACACAATAATACTTAGTCAAAATCCAATAATCTTCCTTAGGGTAAAATGACCATTTTACCCCCTGATCTAATATGGACCATAACCTTGACCCAATCTCATAACATCCATGGTCCCATTCTATCTAAACTCTCCAAGCCCACTAATGGCCCAATTTTCTAAATTTGGCTCAACTTCTAAATTGGGCCTTCCCTTAAGCCTAAACTTGTCCTTAGCCCAATAACTGACTTCTGATGGCCCACTAAGGCCCAACAGCTAAGAGGTCCAAAGATTGGCCCAAACCTAGGCCCAAATGACGTGAAGCCCAAAATCAGCGAGTACGCAGGGCGTACTCCACTGTACGCTAAGCGTACAGGCTGCATGGCTTATACGCTGCGGGTACTGGCTTGTACGCCCAATGTACTACCCTGTTAAGCCATATTCCTCAAAAGTGCTTAATCCTTTAAGACCATAAGTCTAAAATAAAGATCTGGGTCCGTTAACATGTCTTAACTTATAAAGTCGATTACTTGGTGGTTTGCAACCCACCAAATGGACCCAAACTTGGAATATAGCAACTGACTTCCATGGAAATGACTAGAACGCATGCATGGTCACAAAAGGACCTTCAAGATTGAAACTTTACTGCTCTTGGGACTCATATAGCACTAAGGGTGGCAACCCTAAGCCTAGAAACGGATTGAACTCATAAAAATCTATTCTTGAGACCTAAAGAGGTCTAAAACACCATTAACATAGATCTAAGCATTCATGAGGCAAGTTGAGAGCTTTTTACCTCAAATGAATGGCAAATGGTGGTGTTATCCCAGATCCTTGAGCTTAAGCTACTCAAGTTCTTCTTCTTCAACTTCTTCGTTCTCCTTCCAAGCTTCAAATCTCCAAAATGAGCTTCACAAGGCCAAAAACACAGAATGATGAAGAATGAAAGGCTTCTTGGGTTTCTGAGTCGAGGTGGCTGGTAAGGAGGCTAGGGTTTGGGACATAATGTTGTATTTATATGGCTTAAACCCTAAAAATTAGGGTTTTGAGTCTGCTCGCGTACGTTGCGCGTACTCCTTGGTACGTTGCGCGTACGTGCATGAACTCCCCCATCCAAAGCTGCACTACGCCCCATGTACGCCAAGCTTACACCCAAGGTACGTCTTCGGGTAGCCCAATCATGACGGTCCACTTGCTAACGGCCCAACTCATATAGTCCAACATTACAAAATTAAATAATTATCAATTACCTCAAGTCACGGGTGTTACGATTTTCCGCCACTTGAATCTGACTTCGTCCTCAAATTCCGTTGCGTCTGGAAATAGCTCCTGGTAGTGCTCTGTCATCTCCTCCTCGGGCTCCCAAGTCCACTCCGAGCCCTTACAGTGCTGCCACTGCACCTTCACCAGCTCTACCCTCTTGTTCCTCAGCTCTTTCGTCTTCCTGTAGAGAATGGCTACCAGTCTCTCGATGTAGTTCAGGCTGTCATCAACCTGTATATCCTCTAAAAGCACAATTACAAAGTCATCCACTAAGCACTTCCGCAGCTGGGAGACATGAAAAGTGTTGTGGATCTGGCTGAGTTGTGCTGGAAGATCCAAACGATAAGCAATCCGGCCCACCCAAGCCAAAACCCTGAACAGACCGATGTACATGGGGCCCAGCTTGCCTCATTTCCTGAACCGGATGACACCTTTCCAAGGAGAACCATGTCGCCCATCTGAAACTCCAAGTCTGACCGTCGCTTGTCGGCATAGCTTTTCTACCGACTCTGAGCAGTATGAAGCCTGCTCCAGACCTGTTGGATCTTCTCAATGGTCTTGAGTACTACCTCAGTACTCCCCATGACTCTCTGACCGACCTTGCCCCAACAGATTGGGGTCCTGCTACTCCTCCCGTAGATCATCTCGAAGGGAGGTCGATCTATGCTAGCGTGGTACCTGTTATTATACAAAAATTCCGCTAACGGAAGATATGTATCCCAACTTCCTCCAAAATCTAATACACATACATGCAACATGTCCTCTAGAGTCTTAATCTTCCTCTCACTCTGCCCATCCGTTTGAGGGTGAAAAGCAGTACTAAAGTGAAGACGAGTACTCATCTCGGCATGAAACCGCTTCCAAAATCTGGAAGTGAAACGAACATGTTGGTCTGACACGACTGAAACCGGCACTCCATGACGTGCCACTACCTCGCATATATAGATCTCGACTAGCTTCTCATCCGATATACTCTCCTGGATCGGGATGAAATGAGCACTCTTGGTCAACCGATCCACGATGACCCATATCGAATCCTCTCCACATGCGGTCCTGGGAAGCTTCGTGATGAAATCCATAGTGATATCTTCCCTTTTCCACACGGGAATATCCAACGGCTGCATCTTGCCGTGAGGTCACTGGTGTTCAGCCTTGACTTTCCGGCAAGTCAAGCACCGCTCTCCATACCATGCTATGTCCCGCTTCATGCAGGGCCAACAATAATCAGGGCGAAGATCCTGATACATCTTCGTCGCCCCGGGATGGATGGAGAACCTCAACTTGTGAGCCTCATCCATCAGAACCTGTCATACACCGCCCCAGTATGGAACCCAGACCCTCCTATGCAGGGCCAACAACCCACGACTGTCATAATTAAACGAGGCCACCTGGCCTACAATCTACTCACACTTCCGACGCTCTTCCTTCATACCCTCGACCTGCGCCTCCCGAATTTGATCCAGCAACGGATTAATCACAGTCATCCTCAAACATATATCTTGAATCGGAGCCGCCACTGCCTTGCGACTAAGAGCATCGACCACCACATTGGCCTTTCCTTGGGTGATAAAGGATCTCACAGTCATAATCCTTCACCACATCTAACCACCGACGCTGCCTCATATTAAGATTCGGCTAATCCATCAGGTACCTCAAGCTCTTGTGGTTAGTGTAAATGGTACAACGAACCCAATAGACGTAGTGTCGCCAAATCTTGAGGACGAAAACTACATCCCCCAGCTCCAAATAGTGTGTCGGGTAGTTCGCCTCGTGAGGCTTCAACTGCCTCGAAGCGTACGCTATCACGTGACCTCGCTGCATCAGCATTGCGCCCATACTCGTTATCGAAGCATCATAGTAAACCACGAAGTCACCGACGCCCTCCGGCAAAGTCAGAATTGGTGCCTCACATAACCACTGTCTGAGAGTCTCGAAGGGTGCCTGCTGCTCAAGCCCCCAACAGAATGTCACCGACTTCTTGGTCAGTCGGCTCAAGGGAACAGCAATCTTGGAGAAATCTTGGATGAATCTCCGATAATAACCCACCAGACCAAGGAAACTCCGAATCTCAAATGGAGACCTCGGAACCTCCCACTGCATCACGGACTCTATCTTGGCCAGATCCATGAGAATACCCTTCTGGTTGACAAGATGCCCCAGAAACTGCACCTCGCACAACCAGAACTCATACTTGGAGAACTTTGTGAAAAGTCTATCCCTCCTCAGTATCTCCAGCACCTCCCTCAGGTGCTCCTCATGCTGCTCCTGAGTCTTGGAATAAACCAAGATATCATCAATGAAGACTATCACAGACCGGTCCAGCATCGGTCTCCACACGCAGTTCATGAGGTCCATGAATGTGGCAGGAGCATTGGTGAGCCCAAACGGCATCACCACGAACTCATAGTGACCATAGTGAGTCTGAAAGGCTGTCTTCGCCATGTCGTCATCCCTGACTCACATCTGGTGATAACCCGATCGCAGATCAATCTTGGAGAACCAAGATGCACGCTGAAGCTGGTCAAATAAGTCATCAATCCTCAGGAGGGGATAACGGTTCTTCACCGTTACCTAGTTCAGCTCCCGGTATTCTGTACACATCCGATGTGACCCTTACTTCTTCTTCACAAAAAGGATCGGGGCTCCCCATGGCAAACTGCTCGGCCTGATAAATCCCTTGTCTAACAGCTCATGCAGCTGTGTAGACAACTCCTGCATCTCGGGAGGAGCCAACCGATATGGTGCCTTGGCTATCGGTGTCGCACCAGGGACTAGGTCAATCCTGAACTCTACCTGCCTCTCCGGAGGTACCCCAGGCAAATCCTCTGGGAACACGTCCGGGTACTCCCGTACGACTAGTACATCATCCACAGTCGTCTTACCGTTATCCCGAGTATCCATAACATAGGCAACATAACCTACGCAACCTTGCTGAAGGTAGCGCCTAGCTCTCACTGCTGAACACAAAGTTGGTCCACCCTGCGGCCTCTCGCCCTGAATAACTAAACCTCCCCCACTTGGGGTCCGAACCCGCACAAGCTGCTGCTCGCAGTCGATCACTGCCTCATTGGGGCTCAACCAGTCCATACCCACTATAACCTTATTCCTCTCGCAGGGGAATAGGGACTAAATCCACAGAAAACTACTCATCAAACAACTGCAGTGTACTTCCCCGATGAACCCTCGCAACCTGAACGGTCCTATCATCTGCTATCTCTACATCAAGTGGACAGTCCAGCTCCCCTGGAGCTCCCACAAATCGCCTGATTAGTGCGAGCGACACAAAAGATTGGGTAGCCCCCGAATCGAATAATACCAGAGCAGATATGCCGTTCACAAGGAACGATCCTATAATGAAACACATAAACATTAGCAATAATAAATGTAAATAAATAGATAAGGAGAAGATACATACCCGTCACCACATCGGGAGCTGCACGTGCCTCCTCTGCTGTCAGCTGAAAGGCCCAGCTCTTCGCCACAGGCGCCGTTATCCGGCCCTGACGGCCATCCGTAATCCTCAATGTAGCAGGAGCGGGTGCCGCCACCTATCCTGCTGCTGATAAACTCGGGCACTAGGACCGCTTTTGTCCCCTCTGATTGCACTGGAAGCAAATCAGGTCTGATACTGTAGTGGTGGTGGTGGTAGCAGTACAATCCCTGCTAACATGACCAGTTGGGCCTCACTTAAAGCAGGCCGAACTACCCGCCCTGCACGTCCCCTCGTGCAGTTTGTCGCACTTTCCATAATGGCTACGACCATGTTGGCTCCTCGATTGGTGATCTGATACCTTGGGCTTTTTGCCCACACTCCCTGACTGAACCCCCTCTGGTTTCCTCTTCTTCTCCATCTCCAAATCAAGCTCCTTTCCCGAGCCCTTGCAATCATATCCTCCAGTGTCTTTCAGCTGGAGCGGCTAATAAACTTGCAGATATCACTACGCAACATTTCATGGTATCAGGCCTTTTTCATCTCCTCGTCCGCCACATACTGCAGAAGAAGAAAGGCCCTCTCCCTGAACATGGCGGTGATTTCAGTCACTGTCTCAGTAGTCTGCTGGAGATCCTGGAACTCCCTTGCAAGTTGTTGCACCTCAATCACAGGTGAAAAATCGGCCATTAACCTAGCCGAGAAGTCAATCCAGGTCATCGTATCAAGAGCTGCATCATCTTAAATGGCATGTCCAACCTCCTCTCACCAGTCACATGCTCTGTCCTTCAGGAGACAGGAAGCAAGTCGGACCTTGTCCTCCTTGGGACATCGGCTCGTACGGAAAGCGTTGGTGACATCAGCCAACCATCTATTGCTAGCAATGGGGTCCTGAGCCCCATGATAGTCCGGAGCTCCACAAGCTCGGAACTCCCTGAATGTCATCGTGCGTTCCCCTGACATGGCTGCCATCTCGGTGCGGAATGCACCCAACCTCTCGTCGAGAATCTCCAAGATGCCTTCCTTGACCGTACCGAAGATCACAAGAGTCTGGTCCAAAATACTGTGTGTAACCTCAGATGAGATGAAATCCCTCATCTGATCATCGAGCTACCCGGCTCCAGAGCCCGAGCCTGATCCCTACCGGCAGCTAAACTGCCAACTAGTCTAGTGCGTAGCATCACCATACTGAAAATATACCATAACAAACATCAAAATACTCATCATAACTCGAGGGATCTCACATACTACAAGTTCCCTAGATTCATCTCATCCTTCCTTGGTTCGAGTACGGATCCACTGCTTTCAGTAGTACATGCCCATACTACCTTCCATGTTTATCCGTACTTTCCTCAAGAACTGCATTGACTCCACCAAGTCCCTTTCACTAATACTGCTCTCTACGCTAAACTCATCCTAGGCTTGCCCTTGGGTAATCTCCGACCCACTCTACGCCATCAGCTGCATAAGAAGTCCCTACTATCTCCCCTAACTAGCTCGCGAATAATATTACATATCACTAAGGTAGATAATTCTTCGAATGAGAGGTCCTACCCTATAATGGTTAGACTCAAACAAGAGCTGGGAAATAGAGCTAAACCTAACCTTCTAAAATTATTTAGTCCTCGTAATATGTAAATTAACGTATTCTTTTACTAGTTAGTTAAGGATACATAGGACTCCTAAAAGCACAAAGCAAGCAACATTCGAGCATTGAGTAAACAAAACCAAGCATATCCTAATCAGGCCATCATGTCACTGACTAATCAGTACTAGCATGCAGTTCATAAAGCTCGTACATATAACAGGCATACAAGGCATCCTTCCTAGATCCTTAGCCCTAATTTAGCATGCAGTTCTCATAATCATATCATATCATAACAAACATGTATGGGTAATTTGGGAGAACTTACTTGAGCTCGGCTGATTCCATGCACCACACCCTTTCTCTTTTCAAAATCCTTTTTAAAAAAATGATTTTCTTTTGAAATTTTTCATTCCAAGTCCTCAGTTTGAGTTTAGACATACCCGGGAGTATGCCCGAATCCCTTAAACCAAGGCTCTGATACCAACTTGAAACATCCCTAAAATACGGTCCAAAATTTCCGTTGTTAATAATTAATAAAACCATAGTTACCAACACATCACATGAAAATCATAAGTCATTGTTTCTCAAAACATCATAAACATTTGTCAAACATACCAGAGTAAACACATCCCAGGCTAAAAACATGGTGTGTGCACTGCAGTCATCCCGAGCTCATCCCATTGCTACCGGAAGTGCCTGAAACCAAAACTGAAAACTATAAGCACAAAGCTTAGTGAGTCTTCCCAAACTACCACATACAATACACATAATCACATAATCACATAATAACATAACATGCGCCTTACACGTTACATCGGACCCTGCCCGGCATCGAACAAAGCTCGGTATACATATAAAATATCAAGAAATACACATAAATAATCACATAACATAAACATATAAACATTCCTCGGGCCCCGCCCGACATCGGGCCGAAATCCGGAAGCATACAAACATTCCTAGGGCTTTCCCCGACATCAGATCGAAGTCCGGAAACATATAAAACAAGCACATGAAAGAATCACGAACACATCCAGCACACAAACATTCCTCGGGCAATGCCCGTCATCGGATTGGAATCCAGAAACATATAACCTACAGCGAGAATTGCCCGACATTGGACCTTAGTTCAGAATATACTAACATACATAAACGGGCCAACATTGGTGCCTTCGACCCGTTCCTACAGGAGGAAACTCACCTTGCAAAGCTAAATGCAAAATCTCACGGTAACGAATCTCTAACGGCTACTCCCACGACTCCCTGGCTATCATTAACACAATAATACTTAGTCAAAATCCAATAATCTTGCTTAGGGTAAAATGACCATTTTACCCCCTGATCTAATTTGGACCATAACCTTAGTCCAATGTCATAACATCCATGGTCCCATTCTATCTAAACTTTCCAAGCCCACTAATGGCCCACTTATGGCCCAATTTTCTAAATTGGGCCCAACTTCTCAAATGGGCCTTCCCTTAATCTGAAACATGTCCTTAGCCCAATAACTGACTTCTGATGGCCCACTAAGGCCCAACAGCTAAGAGGACCAAAGATTGGCCCAAATTGAGGCCCAAATTATGTGAAGCCTAAAATTAGCGAGTACGCAGGGCGTACTCCTCTGTACGCTAAGCGTATAGGCTGCATGGCTTGTACGCCCAACGTACTACCCTGTTAAGCCATATTCCTCAAAAGTTCTTAATCCCTTAAGACCTTAATCCTAAAATAAAGATTCGAGTCCGTTAACATGTCTTAACTCATAAAGTTGATTACTTGGTGGCTTGCAACCCACCAAATGGACCCAAACATGGAATATAGCAACTACCTTCCATGGAAATGACTAGAAATCATGCATGGTCACAAAAGGACCTTCAAGATTGAAACTTTACTGCTCTTGGGACTAATATAGCACTAAGGGTGGCAACCCTAAGCCTAGAAACGGATTGGACTCATAAAAATCCATTCTTGGGACCTAAAGAGGTCCAAAACACCATTAACATAGATCTAAGCATTCATGAGGCAAGTTGATAGCTTTTTACCTCAAATTAAGGGCAAATGGTGGTGTTATCCCAAATCCTTGAGCTTAAGCTAATCAAGTTCTTCTTCTGGAACTTCTTCTTTCTCCTTCCAAGCTTCAAATCTCCAAAATGAGCTTCACAAGGCCAAAAACACACAAGGATGAAGAATGAAAGGTTTCTTGGGTTTCTGAATCGAGGTGGGTGGTAACGAGGCAAGGGTTTGGGACATAATGTTGTATTTATTAGGCTTAAACCCTAAAAATTAGGGTTTTGAGTCTGCTTGTGTACGTTACGCGTACGTGCATGAACTCCCCACGTACGCCAAGCTTACGCCCAATGTACGTCGTCGGGTAGCCCAATCATGATGGTCCACTTACTAACAGCCCAACTCATATAGTCCAACATTACTATCATAGTCCAAAAATTAATTACAAAATCAAATAATTATCATTACCTCATGTCGCGGGTGTTACACTACCACCATCGTCTTTCTTTGAAATGCCATGGGCTACCCCCATGGTCTAACATCCAAGTGCCAAGGGCTACCCCCGGGGTCTTTCATGCAAATATCACAAAGACAACTAGCATTCTACTTAACAAAGTAATGGGCCGACATTGGTGCCTTCGACCCATGGATACATGGAGAAAGCTCACTACTGCATACTAGTCCTCTCACAGCATATAGTCCTGCCACCAGCTAACCTCCATAGAATGTGTAACCCTAAGTAACCAGAGACGAGATAGCCACCCGAAAAGGTGATCCTACTCTAGAGCCACAACTAAACTAGGAGCATCCAAAAGTCTAGATCGAGCGTTCTCATGTTATCCTACATTACCAAAGACAGTCCCTAAGGGTACTCCATAGGTGATAACCAGCAAGAACAAATAACATATAGTTCTACAAATTGTTACAGCAAAGCAACATACTCGATACCAGAACACAAATCTAACATATCACTACAACATAGCAGCATACTCGATATGAGAACACAGATCTACCAGATCACTATAGCATAGCAGCACACTAAATATTAACAATCCAAGGAATGCATGACCGTATATACTCATAGTTGTGATAGTCACCCGGACAGGTGATCCTACTCTAGAACCACAACCAAACAAGGAACAGGTAAGTGAGCTTAGATCAAAAGTCCTCAGTCTATCCTACATGACAATATACAATCCTTAGGGTATCTCTCTACTAGCAAATAAGCAAAACTAGTAGTCCAGAATTGGTGCCTTCGACCCACAAGTATAGTGAGGCGAAACTAACATCAATATGAGTGTAGATAACCACTGTAGCAATGAAGGACTCTACCAGCTTCAACTCACTTCCAATCACCTACAGGAAGTTACTTAAGTCAATACCCAATCACAGGTTATAGTCACTTGCAATAGTGACCACGTCACATGAAATGACGATTAGGGTTTCACATAAAATGACGATTAGGGTTAAGTGAGAACACTTAACTCATTAAGGACCTAATAACCTAAGGGTAGGACTGATTAAGGTTTGAATTAGTTATTCTCAAGTGAAATAATAATCCAATCAACATCCCAATTACGCGCCCGGTCATTGTCCAAAATAAAGTTCCCCGATTCAAGGGTTTAAACATAAAACGATAACTAGGGTTAGTGGTCCACACTAACCACCCCCCCCCCCTTTAAGGACTTAATTCATTAAGTCCAATATTGCATTAAGTTAGTTGTAGGGCATTATAAAGTATTATTTAAAGTTGAATTAACAGTTTTAATGCGGGTCCCGACCAACTCCAAAACTAGGGTTTTCTTGACAAAAAAGCTGAATATTTAATCAGAAAACAAACAAAAAACAATCAAAGCATTAATCAAGTACATATAAAGCAGGAAACTATTATGCTCAAATTAAAATGCAAATGTAAACAGTCTTTGTGTGTACATAAAGAGAATCTTGTGGGCCTTTGACCTTGGTTCATTGCCATTATGGAGGAAATGATATGTTTTATTTCAGGCGAAGAAGTTTGATTTCTTTAAGGATTTGTGTGGCATTAGAAACATGTTCAAAAACATAATTTATCCTCTTTATATCAACTTTTTCACCAATGTGTCTATCAACTGTAGCTGCAACAACACCATAACTTCCATTCCCAACAACTTCTTGAATCTCATACAAACTTGCTTCCTCATACCTGGTATTAAAATTCTTTTTCAAGCATTATTTGATTCTATTTTTATCAAAGAAAACTTGTAAGTTTCGTTTATAGAATCACACCTCATTAATTATATATATATATATATATATATATATATATATATATATATATTGTTTGGTTATCAAAGACTTTTGTGTATTCAATGATGAAATCTTTGAAGGATTTTGAAATATTATGTTTGAGAACTTTTTAGAAATCTTTGGACATAAATTCATGAACATAACATAGGATTGGAATGGAATTACATTCCAAATAATTCCAAATCCCTGGAAGCAAATGCCCCATTGGTAAAGCTCCAATTACAGGAAAGCAATGGTTGTTCTTGTGGAAATGGTAAATGAATACATGGTTTTTATAAATAAGTGGATCTGAGATATTATGGATATATGTAACAGAAAAATTGAAGAATCGAAAAAAAAAAAAATATAGAAATTCATCAATGATCAAACCTATTATGTCATAAAAACAGAGTGAAGAGGTCGAATTCTTACAGCGTATTAGCATGTTGAATATGTGGTTCAAGAACTTTGAGAAAATCCTTGAAAGATTTTCTCATTGACCCTCCTACATAAGACTCTATAAATAAAGATTTTCTCAATAAATTTTCTAAATAATAGATGAAGAAAGTTCATAAGCAAGTGATATGAGATGATACCTGAAGGGCTTCGACAATTCCATAAATGATTCGCGGGTCAATTAGTGGTTCATCTCCTTCAATATGCTCATTTTCTGTCAAACAGAAGTCAGTGGAGGAAAATAAGTTTGAAATCGACTAAGATTCGCTTTCTCGAAAACGTTACATCTGGCCAACACAAAATATTAAGGTATGAGTGTAAGAAGAAGCAGAATTGGGAAAAAAATGAAATCCATAAAAAGATAGGCAACAAACAATAACTTAAATCTCCATACCTCAACTGGTTAGTAACGATTGGAATGTTGGAAGAACTCTGTGATCTTGAAACCTTTGGATGGAAGGGAATTTGTGATCTTGAAACCAGACCAGTATGGCTGACAGAATGAACATCATCGTCATCATGAAAGAAGTCGAAAGCCACCGGTGAACGCCAACGTCTGATTGTGCGAAGGAACCAGATGTTTCTGGAAAGAATGAGAAACGAGGAACCACGAGGAAGAAAAAGAGAAAACATAATCTCACCAATGGTAATTGTGAGAACAAGATCGATGTGCAGGGACAAGGTTTGAAAACTCAAACCTTGAGTGAATGCTTGAGATCAATGTTTGCTTGCTAATAGAGGTTCAAGTCAAGACTGGAAAGACCAGTCAAGTCTTAGATAATAAGTTCAACAAAAGATCAAGACATTAATTGAAGAATGAGAGTAAATGAACAAGGTAAAGTTAATAAATGAAGAATAAGAAGAATGTTTGAATGTGATAGAGTAAATGCCAGAAGTGAGTGAAAGATCCGTCTTTTACTTGTATTGAATGCTTCCCATATATAGGAGAGAGTGTTACATCGAATTAACTAAGTAACTTACATAGGACCGGACAATATAACTATTTCTGACATTCTGATTGTCTAATATAACAAAAGGCTGAGTCCTATGCAACGTTACATCAATACAAGGATAATTAATGACAAAAGACAAAATAGCAGTCTTCCGAATCAGCATACATTCCGAACGTGAGGATCACTACGGAATGTGTTCCTCTTCAAAATACTCCTCCTCTTCTTCTCTTCAGCTCCGGACAGGTTCTGGAGCACTTTTCCCTTCGGAACTAACACACTTCGGAATATGTACTTAGGATTGCTAGAGTTTCACTTTCATGTTCCAAAAATCTCCCCCTAAGTGAACTTAGCAATCCATCAAGCTTAGAATTTTTCTTCCTTGATGAAGGTGTTGGCTCGGAACAACCATTCACAGACTTCAATGTACCACGCTAGCTGACTTACAAACTTCGCCTTAACATGTTCCGGAGCATCAGACTTGGATGCACGTGATATAAACTTCTTCAGAGCTTTGGAAGCAACCAGGTGTTTGTCAAGAACTCGGAAGCAGTGCTTTTTGTTGGTTTTCCTTGTAGTGTAGACAAACCCTAGAACCGGCTCTTCAATAGGACCATCAGCAAGGAGTTCAGCTTCCGGAAGGATGAAGTCGATTTTAGGAACAAATTGCTCAGTTCCGTAAAGATGTGCAAGCTCAAAATCTCTTCGGCTGAACTCGGCAACGTAATCTTTCAAGAAGCTTAATGCAGCATGATAGGCACCCATACTGAGGTCATCCTTCTGATTTTCTCTGAAGTAGGCGGCCAAGGTGAGAATTTCATTTGGATTCATAGAGGGGAAATCCGCATCAGTGACAGTTAGTTGAGTAGGCTTGTTCCGGAGGATGTGAAAACGGAACAATGGACAGTTAAGCTCAAACTTTGTCAGGATTTTTCCTCTAAAGCCCTGAACCTGAGTAATCTTCTTTTTCGACCAAACTTCCTTCAAGGGCAGTGCGTTCTTAGAGTAGAAAGTATCGAGTCTTTCTCTTTCTGTCCGGATGATCATTTCCGGAGGATCTGTGGAATGAAGTGGAGCAAACTTGGTGTAATACTTGCTGAAAGGAGAGAGAGGAAGATCGAGTTGATCGTGATTACCGGTGGGAAGACCATAGTACATGACTGGGATGATTTGGTGATTCTCGAGGATGCCTTCGCGGCATAGAGGAGATATCCCACGCATTGGGTCAGGATTATCTTTTTGAGACTGAATCCGGATGCTTTCTTCAAGAGCTTGACTGATTTCCTCCTGAGAACAGCCATGTTTTTGTTTCAATGGAGGTCCGGAGTGCAAACCTTGTTGTTCGGCTGTCATTGGTTTCTTCCCTTTTGCTCGTTGAAGCGCAGCAATAGCACGCCTCATATTCTCATCGATCGAGAGTTCCGGAGTGGGATTTAGAAGAGGTTCTTCCGGAATGTCATCAGGGGTCTGGAGAGGAGAGCCCTGGTCAATAGGAGCAATTTTTGGTTCCGGAATGGGAGTTGGAGGCAGCACAGAAGGAGTGGCTCGGAAAGCTTGAGCAGTAAGAAAAGATTTTGCCTTGGCCATTTTGACAGCCCTTTCAAAAGCTTCCGGAAGAGAGGATGGCCAAGAAACTGCGGACCAGATCCTCTTTTGTTCTTCAGTTAATTCCTTCGGAATGGACATCTTTGGAGCTTGAAGACTAAGAACTCATTTGGGAGCTTCATCCGGAATATATATTTCATTATCTTCGCTTCCTTCAGTGATTTCCAGGATTCCGGAGATGATTTGAACGTCTTCATCTTTAGAATCCAGTTCCTCATCCCAGAGTATGAATTCTGAGGCTGGCTTTTGTCTTCTGCTTGGGCCTTCTCCCCCTCTTGCATCGGCGAACCTTGGGACCGGTGCAAGCGTCAAGTCTTCCTTGATATCATCAAGTTTCGAGAAAACCTTCTGAAGACCTGTGGAAAGTTGAAGAGTGAGAGTGTCATAGGCTTCGGCAGTGGGAGCTTGTTCGGAGAGATGCTTGAATGTGCTGCTGAGGATGGAAATCATCTCATCAAACTTCCTGTTTGGAACATCAACAATGTTCCGAGTTGAGCGCAGGAGTTTGATGAGGACTTGTTGAATGATGAGGTTCATCTCATCCTTTTGCTTAATCTCCTTTTCAAGCCTTTGCATCTGTTTCTCATGGCGAACATGGGTCTGCTTAATCAGGTCATTGGTAGCAGCCACCAAGTCGTCATGGACTTTTGTGACAACCCGAAACTTTTTCCGTTATCCTTACCCAGTTTCCGTTTATAAAATTTGGGTTTTTAGTTAATTCCGTCAAATTTCTTAGTTTGGGAAGGACTTTACATTTTAAATAAATCAATTGGGATTTATTTCCGTTCACGTTAGTATTATTTTTGGTCTAACGGAATATTCTAAGATCAGTTAAATCGAGTTTTGGATTCGAAAACGAGATTTCTAAGTCAAAGCATAGCATCCAGGCCAAACACCCCTTCGAGAGGAGTTTACGGCCATAAACTCAGTTTACGACCGTAAATCCTGCTTACGACCGTAAACCCCCCACCCCACCCCGTGGCCATAAACTCACCCCGATATAAGGGATAAGTGGCCTTCATTTCTCACTTTACACACCTCAGGAGCTTTCTCTCTTTAGTCTCTCTCTCTACAAACTTCGAAATTTCTCAAGGATCCTCAAGAATGTAAGTGATTCTTCACCTTGATTGTGTTTCTATCTCACTTCTAGTGGTAAATCCATGTTCCTATCTTATAAAACTCATCTTTTCCTAGATTTTCTCTCTCACCAAGAACACACACTAGTTCTTGGTGGCTAAAAACCTCATTCCAAGCTTCTTAACAGTAAGTAACTACCATCTGTACTTGATATCTACTAGAAACCATCGATTTTCACCTAAAAATCGACCTGAAACAGTGATGTTCCTAAGACAGCATTTCGGACTCGGTATGGTCACTACGAATTTGTAGTGATATCCTTTGGTCTAACCAACGCACCGGCGGTATTCATGGACCTGATGAATCGGGTGTGCCGTTCTTTCCTGGACAAGTTCGTAATCGTGTTCATCGACGATATACTTGTCTATTCCATAAGTGAGGAAGATCATCGATAGGACTTGAGATCGGTGTTGGAAACCCTAAGGACGGAGAAGTTGTACGCGAAATTCTCCAAGTGCGAATTCTGGATTCGAAAAGTAACCTTCCTAGGTCACGTGGTAAGCGAGGAAGGCATACACGTGGACCCCTCCAAAATCAAAGCGATAGAGAATTGGTCAGCACCGAAGACGCCCACAGAAATCCATCAATTCTTGGGTCTCGCTGGCTATTATCGCAGATTTATTTAGAATTTTTCCAGAATTGCCAAACCCTTAACCACTCTGACTCAGAAAGGCGTACCCTTTTGTTGGAGTGAAAAGCAAGACACTGCGTTCCAAACGTTGAAGAAGGCCCTATTCAGCGCACCTATCTTGTCCCTGCCCGAAGGGACGGAGGACTTCGTTGTCTACTGTGATGCATCCAATCAGGGCCTAGGCTGTGTGCTCATGCAACGGGGAAAAACCATTGCTTATGCCTCAAGACAGTTGAAGGCACACGAAGTCAACTACACAACGCACGACCTGGAATTGGGAGTAGTGGTCTTCGCATTGAAGATATGGAGACATTATCTCTACGGAACCAAGTGCACTATCGTCACTGACCATAAGAGCCTGCAACATATTTTCGACCAGAAGGAGCTGAACATGAGACAACGGCGATGGGTTGAGTTACTCAGCGATTACGAGTGTGAAATTCGCTACCATCCCGACAAGGCCAATGTGGTGGCAGATGCTCTCAGCCGGAAGGAGTACTCAGGTCTTAGAGTGAAGGCACTGACCATGACTATCCATTCCCATTTATCCGCGCAAATCAAGGAGGCTCAGCTGGAAGCCTTAAAACCAGAGAACATGTCGGGTGAATCCTTGAGAAGAATGGAAAAGAACCTAGAGATCAAGGGAGACGGAGTCTATTATTTCGTAGACCGGATCTGGACCCCAAAGTTTTGTGGTTACAGAGCGGTTGTAATGAACGAAGCTCACAAGACTAGATACTCCGTTCATCCAGGTTCAGACAAGATGTACCTCGATCTCAAGAAACTGTATTGGTGGCCAAACATGAAAGCAGAGATAGCTACCTTCGTGGGCAAGTGTCTGACTTGCGCCAAGGTGAAAGTCGAATATCAGAAACCCTCAGGTCTACTCCACCACCCGGAGATACCTGAGTGGAAGTGGGAGAGAATTACTATGGATTTTATCACCAAATTACCCAAGTCTCCGAGTGGGCACGACTCCATTTGGGTAATTGTCGACCGACGGACTAAATCCGCCCACTTCCTGCCGATCAAGGAAAACTTCAAAATGGAGAGACTCGCGCGAATCTACATCCGAGAGATAGTTCGACTGCATGGTGTGCCTGTGTCCATCATCTCCGATCGAGATAGCAGGTTCACTTCGAGGTTCTGGCAGTCACTGCAGAAGGCTCTTGGAAATAAGCTAGATATGAGCGCAACTTACCACCCTCAGACAGATGGGCAGAGTGAGAGAACCATCCAGACCTTGGAAGACATGTTGAGAGCATGTGTTATTGACTTCAGTAAGTCGTGGGACACCCATTTGCCCTTGGTCGAGTTTTCCTACAACAACAGCTACCATACCAGCATCAAGGTTGCGCCTTTCGAAGCCCTCTATGGCCGCAAGTGCAGATCCCCTCTATGTTGGGCTGAGGTGGGCGACACGCAGCTAGCAAAGGGGCAAATCCCTGACAGCACTCTCACTGGCCCAGAAATCATCCGTGAAACCACCGAAAAGATCGTACAAATCCGAGAACGACTTAAGGCCTCACGAGATAGACAAAAGAGCTACACCGATAAACAACGAAAACCCTTGGAGTTCCAGGTTGGAGACCGTGTCCTGCTAAAAGTCTCGCCCTATAAAGGCATGATACGCTTTGGAAAGCGTGGAAAGCTAAATCCAAGATACATAGGACCCTTCGAGATCCTCGCTAGGATCGGTCCCGTAGCCTACAAATTTCGTTTACCGCAAGAACTTAGCAACATTCATCCTGTCTTTCACGTTTCGAATCTTAAGAAATGCGTATCCGAAAAAACCCATACGATTCCTCTCGACGAGATTGAGATCAACGAGAATCTGAACTTTGTGGAAGAACCAGTCGAAATCATGGATAGAGACATCAAACGAATGAAACAAAGTCGCATCCTAATAGTGAAGGTTCCTTGGAATGCCAACCGGGGACCCGAATTCACTTGGGAGCACGAAGATCAGATGAAACAGAAGTATTCGCATCTCTTTTCTAATCCATGATTTGTATTCTATGTTCGAATTTCGGGACGAAATTCCCTCTAACGGGGTGATGATGTGATAACCCGAAACTTTTTCCGTTATCCTTACCCAGTTTCCGTTTATAAAATTTGGGTTTTTACTTAATTCCGTCAAATTTCTTAGTGTGGGAAGGACTTTACGTTTTAAATAAATCAATTTGGATTTATTTCCGTTCACGTTAGTATTATTTTTGGTCTAACGGAATATTCTAAGCTCAGTTAAATCGAGTTTTGGATTCGAAAATGAGATTTCCAAGTCAAAGCATAGCATCCGGGCCAAACACCCCTTCGAGAGGAGTTTACGGCCGTAAACTCAGTTTACGACCGTAAATCCTGTTTACGACCGTAAACCCCCCATCCCACTCCGTGGCCGTAAACTCACCCCTATATAAGGGATGAGTGGCCTTAATTTCTCACTTTACACACCTCAGGAGCTTTCTCTCTCTACTCTCTCTCTCTCTACAAACTTCGAAATTTCTCAAGGATCCTCAAGAATGTAAGTGATTATTCACCTTGATTGTGTTTCTATCTCACTTCTAGTGGTAAATCCATGTTCCTATCTCATAAAACTCATCTTTTTCTAGATTTTCTCTCTCACCAAGAACACCAAGAACACACACTAGTTCTTGGTGGCTAAAAACCTCATTCCAAGCTTCTTAACAGTAAGTAACTACCATCTGTACTTGATATCTACTAGAAACCATCGATTTTCACCTAAAAATCGACCTGAAACGCATGAACACAGGGGTTCACGGCCGTACACCCTTCAATGGCCGTAAACTCCATTTTTGGTCGATTATTGACCTTTAAACTCTTCCTTGAACTGGACACAAGGCTTAGAACACTTCTAGAAGGCTAGAAAGGACCTTGAAACACCGAAAATCGCACCTTTCACCAAGTGTTTACGGCCGTAAACCCATGGGCCGTAAACCCATAGACCGCAAACACTTGGGCCGTAAACCCTGTTGGGCCGCAAACCCTTGACCGTACACTCCTGATTACGGCCGCAAACTCCCCTCTTCAATCACATGTGATTCTAACACTTAGTTTTAAGAGCTTCCTAGTCCCTAAGGTGGTTTCCTTCCATAACAAATAGTGTTAACTCCTCACCTATTGCATATATGTCCTTTTGCATGCTAAATAGGATCCGTTTGTGCCCGAGGCTTTATTTGACACTCAGCAATTCCTAGCAACTTACACTCGAATCCCACGTCAAACTGTGAGTTCATACCCCTACGCTTTTTCCGAGATTTTCATGTTTTCAGGGGGGAATACAAGCAAAAGTACAAGGAAACTTGTGCTCAAAGTATATTATTTTGTATAAAATAATTATATGTTCAGTATGCTTTTAACACAGAAAACAGTTGTACCAAACGATTAAGAAATCAACTCGTAGAAACAGTTTTCAAAACTAAAGCAATGAACTTGTTAATCTTGTAATAGAATGTGTTATTTTATAAAGGATTCATACAAACCGTAAACAGGATATATTACTCTTACATGCAAATCGTTAGATTAAAGTTGGAGACACGTCCTTGGTAACACTCCCTCCGAATTCGAGAGTGTAGGACTAACACTTGTAACCAGAATCTCTTGTAGGGAGAGCGTGACTGTTGTGCATAGATCTATACGGGACTGACTATCCCGCACCTCGCAGCTAGCTACAGTGGGACCGTCAGGTCTACGGGTGACAAAGTCATAAAAGATACTGGCCCCGTTACGTGCCATATCAAGTCTAAGTACGGTTATGACACTCGCAACCTAGATAACAGAACTTACTTTTGTAATAATGAAACAAGTGAACTAACCTCAAAGTAATAACCGACTTGATTACTAGAGGGTAATGATAATACCCTCAGGATTTAGTTCACCACTTATTTATTAGTTTTATTTATGTAATAAGGCTAATACACCTCATAGAGAGCAAACAGGGTTTTTCAAGGAAACTACATCTAATGATACAAGTATGGTAGATACTTGTACACCTTAGATAAGAACAGATAACCAAAGATCAACTTTTTAGGAAAATATGGGATTTTCCTGGGAGAACACAACCTTTCATAAACGAACTGTTTAACATACAACAAATGGTTAGTCAAACAGCTTTCGTAAGAAAATACAGGATTTTCTTGGGAAACACTTTTCAAAGGCTCAAAGAAACATTTCTTTTACCAGAACTAAACGCTTATGAACTCACCAGCTTTATGTTGATATTTTAAAACTGCTTGTATTCTCAGGGCAACAATAGACAGGTACTTTTGCCAACTTTTGGAGAAGACGGAGCATTTTGGAGTCACGTCTTTTACTTTTGTCATATACGGTTATGTACAAACTAGGTTTTCAAATAGATGTAAATATTCATATTAATGTAATGGTTATGTTTACTTTGATTACTATGATACGATTGTTGTGATACTACGCATGACGTCACCCGCCCCCGGACGTTTCCGCCGTTATTTTTGATGGTTCGGGGGTGTGACAACTTTGAGCATGGAAGTGATGGTTTTGAGGTAGTGATCAACAAGAATGTCATATTTGGTGTCGACTTCTTCCATAGAGTGCTTGAGTCGGAGTGAGATGAATTGATCTAGTTGAGCTTCACGTTCAGGAACCGATGGACCGGACTGTTGGGAGAGAGATTGGAGAATAGTATCAAGTTTGGCATTAAGTTCGGAGACCTGTTGATCCAATTTTGAGTTGAGCTCAGTTACAGATGATTCCACTGATGACACCTTTTTATGGTGTCAGAGACATTGTTGCGGATTTCCAGAAGGGCGAAAGGGCCAACATAATCACCAACAGAGGATTCCGAATCGGAATCAGATTGTTGCGGAGGAGAATGGTGTGAGGAAGGATTAATGGAGGGACTCGGTTTGGTGATAGCATCGTCTTCTTGAAGTTTGAGGGATGAGCCTCCATCCGGAGTGGTGGAGGATGAGGATCTGAAGTCATATGCAGACTTAGAAGCGGATGGTTTTGATTGAAAGTGAGCAGAAGCCTTGAAGGTAAGTTCCGGAATGATCCTTGCTTCATCGTCCCACATTACTTTTTCAGAGATTTCGACGTCCGGATCAGTTGTGAAAATTCCTTGATGAGTAGTTATAGGAGGTTGTTCAGAAGTAAGCTCAACATTTGGATCTGCGTCAGTAGGAGGAACATAGGGCATGTTGCTCTGAATGGCCCTGTTCCTCATGGAAATAAAAGTTGATTCCACTTGAGCTCGAGTAAGGTCCGGACGCCGAGATGAGGCCCTGTTAACATAATCTTCCCAAAGAGGATCATTAGTACCTGGTCGTCCTGTACGCCTTCCGGGTATCAGACCAGTTGTTGCATCGGAAGTTGGAGAGACTGCTCCTTCTTTTGGATGCTTAGGGTCCGGAACAATGGTTCCGGAGTGTGTGCGTGTGGAAGAAATAATGGGAATATCAAATTTGACACGTGAGTTTGTTCCAGGGGGCTGCAAGGAACTTTGTTCAACACCGTCATCACCCTTTTGGGAGGGTGAGGGTGGATGATGTGGAGACTCCCCGTGAGTGTGTGCTTGTGATGTTGAAACATTGAGAGGTACCTCAGATGAGTGGGTAGGAGGGGTGTACGGATGGCCAGAATCAGCCGAAATGTCATGGGTGCCCTCCTGTTGAGAGGGGGCACTGACTTTGGTTTTCATTTTGGCCTTAGGCTTGATAGGAGAAGCCTTCCGTTTGGCTGTTTTCTTGATTTTAGGTCCGGACTTAGCATGATTGGCCTCTTCAAGAGTAGGCTCAACAGAGAACGAGGCAGGTTGTGTTGGGCCAAACACAACCGAAGTCTCAAGATGTTGTTTTAAATAAGGAGAGTCGGAAGGAATGATGGCCAACATGTTGTCCGAAAGACGTCTGACCGGACCAAAAGATGATTGGTATGGAATTCTATATGCCTTAACTATTTTAAAAGAGACACATACCTCCGGAGGAATGGTGCTAACCGGAATTGGTACTTTGAGCTCCTTGAAGATTTGTTGAATCGTCAGAGCCCAAAATCTAGGGCTTGAAATTTCGTTCGGCTTCCTCTCGATGGCGAACTTGCAGAAGTCTTGCCACAAGTAGGGATGAGCAAAAGCGGGTACCCGGCCAAATTGCTAGGAACCGGAACCAGAACCGGGACCGCCGGTTCCTAATATATTAAAACCGGAACCGGAACCGCCGACAACGGTTCTTTGGATTTTGGAACCGGTCCCGGAACCGGTTGGAAGCGGTTCCAAACCGGTTACCCCGTTTAAAAACACTTTTAAATTTTCTTACTATAAATCAAGGTTTTACTACATGGAATTTACAGCAAAAAAATGGTTTGAAAATTTTAGCTAAGAAACACTTTGAACACGGTAGGTAACAAAGTTGGTTTAAACCAAACCAACTTAGATCCTGGGCAAAGCATGCACGTCAAGAAAAGGTTGTGAGGCTTTTCCCTATTGTTTTCTTTACAAGCCTTCCCTTTTATAGGGAGAGGCCTTCCTCTTTTTTCCTTCAAACCACCGATATGGGATATGAAGATTAAAACCAACTTCTCCTTATTACTTCATCACATGAATTTATTCTTATTCACAGTTTATAAGTTTGCTTAAAACTTTTAGTGACATACTATTAATTCTTTATTTATATTGAATGTGTTTCATACAAACAAACATAATTCGCAACGTATGCAATATTATATATAAACACAAATCGGTTCCGGCGGGTACCCACCGGGTAGCGGTTCCGAAAAAATGAGAACCAGAACCGGAACCGCTTCAGGCAGTTCCAAAACTTTAGGAACCGGAACCGGAACCGCCTAAGGCGGTTCCAGTCCCGGAACCGGTGGTTCCGAGGCGGTTCTGGTTCCGAAAGCGGGTACCCTGTTCCGCTGCTCAACCCTAGCCACAAGACTTCAGGAAGATCTACAGCATTATTGCGTCCGGAGTAAATGATGAAGACTACATTCAGCCAATCCTTGCTCAAGGTATCAGTACCTCCATGCTTGCCAGATAACCCTCGGATAATGAGATACATAAGAACAGTCCAGAGCCCAGAAACAACGGTTTTCTTGAAATCCTTCGCCTTGAAATCTTGTGTGTAGCCAATGAAGTTTAGAAACGTCTGAAACTCTTCAGCCGTCGGTTCAACAACTTCGAAACCTATAGGATTAGGTGTGATACCAATCACCTTGAGAAAGGTCGATTTGTAGACAGGAATGGTACGATCATCAACAATGGTGGTTAACAGAACTCCATCTTCGAGTTTGATGCGTGTGAATGCACGATGAAGATGAGTGAGTGGGAGTGGAGGATCAGGGGTTTTGGTAAGTGGAATGGAGAGAGGATGATTTGCGATGAACTCAATCATTATCCTGATCGATTCATCGTAGTCTAGAGGATTTAGGGAGAGCAGTTGGGTTGTATCTCTAAGAAAGGGTTCTTGATCGGCAGAAGAAGATGAGCCCTTTGATCCTTTTGATGATTTCTTCCTTGCGATTGATTTCTAGGGAGTTGATGCAGTTTGAGTTGGGTTCTTTGAAGACTCCATTGTTGAAGAATGATGAAAGCTTGATGAACACGAAGAATAGTGAGAGATTTTTGGAGGTTTTAGAGTTGAGAGAGCGTAAAGAGGTAAAAGTGGATTTGAAAGGGTATTTATAGATAGGGGAAGATGGGTCGGGTTGAAAAAGGTAATGATGGGGATCCGAGATCAAATGGGTCGCATTGAATGAAATTGTACCTTTTTAGGATTGATGCGACGGGAAGGTGAAAGGTTGAATTGTTCAAAGCTTAAAATGGAAATGTCATCCGGCGATTCGATGTTTGCTTTTAGGAAACGTGCAATCGTGGCACGGGAATCAAGGTTGATAGGATAAGAATTTACAGAAGTAATCGTTGTGGATGGTTCGCCTTAAAACCCTTTGGTATTTAGGATGAGTGAGTCCGGAATGTTTATGATCCGGTAGGTACATTGATGAGTTCTGAATACCTTCTTTTGACACAGTTCCGGAGAGAGAAATAGTCTGGTGCAAGATTTGAGATTCCAGAGCAATTTAGAGATTTAGGAACAGATTTGAGAAATTTCCGGAGCAGTTTGAAATTCCGGAGTAAATTTGAAATTTCGGAGCAGTTTTGAAATTCCGGAGCAGTTTTAAAATTTCGGAGCAAATTTGAAATTCCAGAGCAGTTTTGAAAATTCCAGAGCAAATTTGAAATTCCGGAGCAGTTTTGAAAATTATGGAGCAAATTTGAAAAATTCTGGAACAAGAGTTGAGAAATCTTCCGGAGAGGGATTTGAGAGAAATTTCGAAGTACAGAGAAAATTACCTTTCCGGAGTGGAATTCTGGAATTCCATTATGAAGCGAGTTTAGAAATAAAGATTTGGAATAGGGTTTGAACTTGATACTCGTGATGAATAAGATGAACTGTATAGCTTAAAAACTCAAGTGAAGGTTAGAAAACAAAGATAAGTAAAACGATCCTAAGTATCCGAGAGAAAGTATTTCCGAGATGAAGAGATTTTGAGATCGGAACTAGATTTCTTTCAAATACGTCTATGAAAGAGAACAAGTCTCTTGAAAGAACTGAGGATCTGGTGCCATCATACCCATTTTGTTGAGAAAACCATTGAATTTTGTTTCGTCCAATGCCTTGGTAAAGACATCAGCAATCTCATCGTCAGATGGAACAAAAATGAGTTCAATGTTACCATTAAGTACATGATCTTTTATGAAATGATACCTTATATCAATGTGCTTTGTCATGGAGTGCTGAACTGGATTGTGAGAGATTGAAATGGCACTTTGAGAGTCACAGTAGATAGGAATTCGTTGAAATCGGTAACCATAATCCAAGAGTTTAGATTTCATCCAAAGAACTTGAGAGGTACAGCTGGCAGCAGCAATGTATCCAGCTTCGGCTGTAGAGAGAGCAATGCAGTTCTGTTTCTTGGATGACCAGCTGACTAATCAATCACCTATGAATTGACATCCTGCTGATGTACTTTTTCTATCGAGTTGAAGACCAGCATAGTTTGAATCAGAGTAAGCTTGCAAAAGGAAACTTTCATTTGCTGGATACCAGATTCCGAGACTCTTTGTACCTTTGAGGTATCAGAATATTTGTTTCACAGCCAAAAGATCAGACATCTTTGGATTGACTTGAAATCTGGCACATAAACATGTTGAGAACATAATGTCTGGGCGACTCGCTGTGAGATAGAGTAAGGATCCAATCATTCCACGATACTTCTTTTCATCAACTGAAACACCCGAAGGGTCGGCAAAGATCTTATGTCTGAAGCCCATAGGTACCTTGGCGGAGGCACAAGTGTCCATTGAGTATTTCTTGAGAAGTTCGGAAATGTACTTCTCTTGGTGAATGAAGATACCTTTGTTAGTCTGTTTGACTTGAAGACCAAGAAAGAAGCTTAATTCACGATTCATGCTCATTTGGAATCGACTGATCATAAGTTTCGCAAAATCAGCAACCATAGATGAATCCGTAGATCCAAAAATGATGTCGTCCAGATAAATTTGTACCAACATGAGATGCTTTCCATTTGATCTTCGGAATAGAGTGGGATCAAGAATTCCTCTTTGGAAACCAGAGCGTTTGAGAAAATCGGTGAGAGTCTCGTACCATGCTTGAGGAGCTTGCTTAAGACCGTAGACAGCCTTCCGGAGTTTGTAACAGTGGTTCGGAAAGGAAAGATTAATGAATCCAGGGGCTGTTCAAGGTATACTTCAGTGTCTAGTTCACCGTTAAGAAACACACTCTAAACATCCATTTGGTAAACTTTGAAGCTTTTATGAGCTGCATAAGTAAGAAAAATTCTAATGGCTTCAAGACGTGCCACAGGAGCAAAGGTCTCATCGTAGTCAAGCCCTTCAATCTGAGTGAATCCTTTAGCCACCAGCCTTGCTTTGTTTCTAATGATCACTCCTGCATCATCTAGCTTGTTGCGAAACACCCATCTCGTACCGACAATGGGATGATTCTGAGGAGGGGGCACGAGAGTCCAAACTTCATTTCGGTCAAATTCTGCCAGTTCGTCTTGCATGGCTGTGATCCAATCAGCATGCTCAAATGCTTCCTTGATGGATTTGGGTTCAACCATGGATATGAATGCTGAGAAATGACATTCGTTTTGAATATTTGTAGCGGACCGAGTCTGTACACCAGCATTGGGGTTACCGATTACTTGGTTCGGAGGATGATCCTTCGTCCAAACATGTAATCGTGGAAGTTCTTGTGCAGCCGTCGAACCGATGTCGATAGTGGAATTGAGTTGCTCCCCCTGAATGGTTTGAATGTTGGGATGATGCTCCCCCTGAACGTCTGAACCAGAGAGGTTGACATCATCATCAGAAGGGAATTCAAAGAAATTTTCATTTTCATCATTGTTGAGCGGATTGGAATCATCGAAATCAGTAGCTGCGTCTTGGAAGTCATCCACATTTGATTCAAGAGAGGGGTTAGCTTCATTCTCCCCCTCAACCTGAGAAGGTTGAAATGGTTCGGAATCAAATGGAGGGAGGCTTGAAATCGGACCGGAAACGTTTTGTGAGACTGGGGCTTCCGAAGCAGGAATTGGGATGAGAGATGGTCTTGATCGAGATTCCGAATCAAGAGCGTTTTCGGAAGGACCAAAGAGAGTTTCAAAGTCAACTTCAAGAATTGTCTGAGAGTTCGGACATCTGGGCGGAGGAGCATCAGACTCCATGATGTGAGTTGTAATGTGAGTAGGGCCAGAATTCCGAACGAAGTTGTCATCAAAGGTAATGTCCAAGCTTTCTTCCAAAACATAGGTTCTTCGGTTAAGAACTTTGTAGGCTTTCGATTTTGAGGAGTACCCAAGGAAAATGGCTTCATCAGCTTTAGGTTGGAACTTGGTAAGTTGATCACGATTGTTCTTGATGAAGCATCTGCATCCGAAGACATGAAGAAACGAGATTGTTTGTGACAATCCGAAATTTCTAGCTTGTATAAACATTCAAATTTATCAGAGTTAGTCTTGTTTGTTAACTTTTAGCCCTATTTGTAGTCTATTCGAGTATTCTAAACATAGTACATCAAAGGAATCAGTGTCAGGATGAATTGGTTGAAGTTCTAGTCAGGAAGCAAACCGAAAACCTCCTCAAAAAAAGTTTTCGGTCAAGGTGACCGAAAACCCCATCCTACATATATATTTCATGATCATTTGGATCATTCTTTCCTTTTCAAATCTAGAAACATCCATTCTCTCTCAAGTATCATCGAGTTCTTCATTCCAATTTTCAAAATTGTAAGAATTCCTTTCATCTAATTTGTTGATACAAAGCTTTATCTACTACAACCCTTTGATTTCATCCATGAAATCATCTCTTTCGGGTTAGATCTTCAAGAACACAAAGAACACCAAGAACACACACTAGTGTTTTGGTGCAAAATCAACTCTATTAGCCTCTAAATCGTAAGTATTACTTCTCTATACTTGTTATCTAGTTGAAACTCTTGATTTAGGGCCTTGAAATCGTCATTTATCCAAGAACAAAATGTGTTTTCGGTCTAGTGCATCTCCTTAGACCGAAAACCCTTATAAAGGGTGCAAAATGACATTAAGCCTTTCCTAATACTTAGTATTGAGTCTAGAACACTTAATTGATTGTTGAAAGCCATTGGAAATCACCTTATGCATCAAAGACCATGGGTTTTCGGTCAAAACCATTTGGACCGAAAACCATTTGGACCGAAAACCACAAGAACCGAAAACTCAAAGAAACATACCACTTGGACCGAAAACTCGTTTAAGTGGCTATAAAACCCTTAGATGCAACCCTTGGTACTTCTAGCACTTGAATCAAAGTGTTTTCCATGTCCTAGGGTGTCTTAACTTGATTAATTAGTTGTTAATTAACTAATTGGATACATATATGTATTATTATATGTTAAATAGGATCCGTGTGTGTGCTTAAGTCTTCACTTGACACTTAGCATCCTATACCATCCGTTCTTCCAAACCACTCACTACAGGTGAGTTCATACCCCTTAATCAACCTTTTAAATGATTTTCAATGCTTTTACAAGGGGGGTGAATACAAGTTGAACTATTATGGTTATTATATAAATCGCATGTGATTAATAACTATCGAACATATGGATTTTCTTACTTTTCAAGCTGTGTTATCAAACAAACTACTTCAAACTGTTTTGCAAACTCTTTTACATGTAAAATAATTTTATTATACTCTTTTGAACTTATAATTTGTCAATTATGTATCTATATAGATATAGTTATATAAGTAGTATTGAGAGGACTTAGGACTGATAGCTCACCTTACTTCCTGTTCCTTGTTTGGTTGTGGACTTAGGGTATCTGTTGTTTGTCCGAAGGTCGTTTGGGTCCTAGTTATATATTATGTATATATGTATAGATATAAAAGTTCATTCATTCATTTCAATACCTTTGGGTAGCAAAGGTATACAAACATGTTCATTCATACAAACAACATTACTAGTAAACTATAATAGGTATAGTTTAGGAAGTTACTAATACTATTTCTAAAGCAATGAAACATACAACGAGTCAGTTCATACATGAGTCAATAACATACAGATAGAGAATACTATGATGAGAAACAAACATAACATACTATGATGAGAAACAAATAGAGCATACTATGATGAGAAACAAACAATAACATACAGAGAAAACATACATACATACTAGACAGAGAGAGAACATACAATGCAGCTAGTACATTCATTACAATAGTGCACACAATACATATACAAGTACATTACAACAGTTATGTGAGCCACGTAACGGGGCATGGCATGACCTGTCATGGCTCGTTTTGTATCCAGAGTCTCCTTAATTGGAGAGCGTTGAATTTGTGTATAGATCTATAATGGATTGACTATCATACACCTTGCTGTTTGCTACAGTGGGACTTGCAAGTCTACGGGTGCCAAATGTCATTTCTTCCGACGTCTTTCATCGTCATGTTTTTAGTCGGTAGTATGGTACAGGCATATCACATGTTACTTTAAATAACAATTGGTTTAAGGTAATTAGTACAGCAGTAGTTACTTAATACAACACTACAGTACTTTATTATTTCCCCATTGCCTTCACTTTGTGACCTTCACACAATGAACAGTAATGTAAAAGCTATATTTTTGGTTAATGATAGTAATATTTGGGAAAATACACACTTTTACAAGAAACAAACATACATTTCATTTGATACCTTGGTAGAAGGCTACGTTTAGTAGAAAATATAGGATTTTCTAAGAGATACAAACATTTACAAACATTTACAAACATATACAAACATTTACAAACTTATACATCAAGTACATACAAACACTTTCATACAAACAAAGACACTAAAATAACTTGTATTCTCAGGTCATCAGTAGACAGGTACCGATGCCAGGTTTTGAGAAGATGGAGCTCGTTCAAGACTCATCTCTTATTTTTTATTTACATTTTGGTGTCTTATAAACTTCACAGAACACACTTGTATGAAATTATATTATTAATGCAATGGATGATGTTGTTTCTTGTTTACTACTATGCATTGTTGTAAAACTGTACATGACGTCCTCCACCCCCGAACGTTTCCGCCGTTCCGGTTTTGGGGTGTGACAGATTGGTATCAGAGCATTGTTTATAGTGAATCGAGTATATGAACCCATAAAAGATATACAAACTATAAACACAATGGGATAAAGATACTATGACCAAGAGTTTATACTTTTAAATAATAAAATATTTAACTAAGTATACATACCTGCAATCATACTAAAATTAGTGTCACTAGGACAAAACAAAAGTATTACGATTGTTGGGCAATACAATTAGAGTTAGAGACATATGGTCAACCCTGGGAATGATATAGCCTGATTAACTATATTTTCCGAGGAGTGACTAGCATGTGCCTAAGAGTGGTTGTGAGGTTGCAACAAGTCTAAAAACTTACCAACACTACTACAATGAAAACATTAGAACAAAACATAAACCTAAAATACTATAGGAGTATTTTGTGTTACAATAATTCTCATCTGAGAACTAAAAAGGTCTTTATTAGTAGGTCAATAGTTGCTAAGTGGTGTGACAACCCGAAACTTTGTCCGTTTCCGTTACGCGAGTTTCGTTAATAAAATCTCGAATTTGTTAACTTTTCCGTCAAACTTTTTGGTTTAGAAAATAATCTAGTTATGTATTCAATTAAATTATTTACGAGTTGGAACCAAAAATCGCGTGGAAACCCGAATATCTCGAAAAAAATAAAACATTTGCGGTCTAAATGAGATTACGACCGTAAACGTGTTTATGGACGTAAACTCGTTTACGACCGTAAACCTGTTTACGGTCAGTAACGAGTGGACCCCCAACAACACCCCTATAAATACGATGCCTCCACCTTCATTAGAACATTTCTGGCCAAAAACTTTCTCCTTCTCTCTCTAAGAATCTTAACCGTAAACACTCAAAACGCCTTCAAGCTTCGGAAAACATCGAGAAACCACGTTTGGAGTCACTTGGGAACGTCTGGAAATGATTATCTCTTCGAAATCAGCAATCAGAACCATTTTTCTTGAGTTTACGGTCCACCTTCAAGAACCGTAAACCCTGTTCTTGAGTTTACGGTCCAACCTTCAAGAACCGTAAACCCTGTTCTTGAGTTTACGGTCCAACCTTCAAAAACCGTAAACCCTGTTCTTGAGTTTACGGTCCAACCTTCAGAAACCGTAAACCCTGTTCTTGAGTTTACGGTCCAACCTTCAGAAACCGTAAACTCTGTTCTTGAGTTTACTGTCCAAGCCTTCAAGAACCGTAAACTCCTCTTCGACCGTAAACACCTTTTAAGTGGTGTTTTTGACTAAAAAGTCACCCTCTTTGATTCGATCAAGTCTCGGTAACATTCCTCAACCGAATACAAATGTTCTTATGACACTTTATTTATCGAAATCGCTAATTTAGATACATATACATATTTATTTGATAATAGGATTCCGTTAAGTGTCGCGTGCAACAACTCGAGGATCTTCATTTCAGTCAACGATTTCACAACAAGAACTGTGAGTTTATACCCCTACCTTTTCCGTATTTTTAATGTTTTCAGGGCGGAATACAAGCTAATCATAAATGTTTTCAAAACTTATGCAAATATCATACTTTAACGCTTTTGTACTGTGTTGAGCATAAGGGACGTTTTCACAAAAATGTGCATAGTTTTCCGGACACGCTATTCACTATACATGCAAACAATAATCGGTATAGTTTGGGATTTTCTAAACATCATGAGTACAGAAACTTTCACTATTAAACATATACACGAAGACAGAAATAGTTTACAGTTACATCACCACTTTATCATGGTTTTTCATAACTATAATTATCATTATATACGGTATACATTCGGATTTTCACTACGGTAGAACACTACTACACTACATGTAAACTAGATTGTACGATACTATGAGGCGCTACTTCACTACTGTACCCTTAGGTGTACAGGGATAAATCCTACCAATGTATAACCAGAGTCTCCTGCAGGGAGAGCGTGAGATTTGTGAATAGATCTATTCGGGACTGACAATCCCACATCTGGACTGCTAGCTACAGTTAGGCGGGCACGCCTGAGATATACAAATGTCATTTAACTCGACGCCTGAACAACGTTGGAAAGGTCTCTAGTCATATCAAGCATGGTTATACGACTCACATTATGTATAAATCACTTTTAGTTTACAACTTAAAACTCTTCAACAGTTCTATTTTTACTAAATAGAACTGATATACACTACGTATTCTGGCTAAGGCCAGGGTTTTTCAAACAGAACCGTTTATGCAATGGTTTCACCTATAAAATACTTACACTTCATGATTAGTTTTAGCTAGTCACATGAGGTAGTATTTTCGCATATCACTACAGTTTTCAGTAACGAACATTCATGGTTTTACACGAAATCGATAACGCTACCATTTTCACTAAAGAAAATATCGGATTTTCTTGGAAACATACAGATTTTCATGGTTTATTACAGAACTGATAACACTACATTTTCACTAAGGAAAATATCGGATTTTTTTGAAACTAATCTAATATTTTCCGAACTCATCAACGATTTTCACTACAAACCACCGCTTATGAACTCACCAGCTTTATACTGATACTCTTTTAAACTGCTTGTATTCTCAGGAAATCAGTAGACAGGTGCCTGCTGGGTTTTTGAAGAGTTGAAGCAATAAGAGTTTAATGTTATATTCATACAAGTTATATGATGTAATTCAAAAAAAAGGTTTCAGAATTGATGTAAACATTTTTACTTAAGTATTCACTATAATGGTTGTGTTGCTATGATTGTTGTTATTCATTGGTTGTGATGCTATACATGACGTCCTCCGCCCCGGAACGTTTCCGCCATCGGTTTCGGGGTGTGACAAATTGGTATTAGAGCCCTTGTTTATAGCGAACTAGTATACCGAACCTTACGTGGTATACAACTATAAACACTAAGGGGCCTAAGTGCTCTACGCTAAAAGTATACTTTCAAAATATAAAGTATTTTTATAAAAGTATATGAGCATGCATACATAACAAAATTCGTGTCGTTAGTAGAACAGAACAAAAGTATTTGGATGCTGGAACAGTGCGGTTAAACCTGGGCAGTTATGTAATCATGTCTAGGGTGAATATAGCCTGATCAACTATATTCAGTAGAGACATGACGAACATGTGTTTGGGAGTGACTGTGGTGCTAAAGCAGGCCTAAAACTTACCAAAATCATCTCACATAAAATACTATAGGAGTATTTTTCGCTAGAACCAAACTCAGTATACAGATTCACTCTAAGTGTTGCTACCTCTCCTTCCTTAAGCGATAACTTACTTGTATTAGTAGCATTTCTGTGTTTATCACTCGGTAGAATACTTTCATTATCAGGATGAGATATATTTCGTTTTTATATCTCGAGGACTTACCATCCTCTTCTTCCTGATTGTTTCTAGAACAAGATGCCTCCTCGACCAAGACCCATTAGAAGGAACGACGACACTCCGCCACCACCACCACCTCCTCAGTTCGACCCTGTCATGTTTCAGGCTGCAGTTACCGCCGCCGTGACTGCAGCAATGGCACAAGTGAACGCTGGTGGAACTGGAGTTGGAACCGACCCCCAGAGACAAGATGGAAGTCAGGGACATCAAAAAGAGTGTTCCTACAAGGACTTCATGACTGCGAAACCAAAGTCCTTAGACGGAAATGGAGGTGTCATCGCCTTGACTCGATGGTTCGAGAAAATCGAATCCATCTTTGAAATTTGCGTTTGTTCTGAAGCAAACAAAGTGAAGTTCGCCGCCTGCACCTTCACCGACAGAGCCTTGACCTGGTGGAATGGTCGAGTCAAAACCCTAACCCTGCCAGTGGCTATTGCCATGGGTTGGGAGAAACTGAAGGAGCTCATGCTCGCGGAGTACTACCCGAGGGTCGAAGTGCAAAAGTTGGAGCACGAACTCTGGAACTTGAAGATGAAGGGTTCTGACCTTGCTGCTTACACTGCTAGATTCTGTGATCTGGCGCTTCTCTGTCCGGGAATGGTCACCCCGGAAAGCAAGAAAATCGAAAGGTACATCTGGGGACTGACACAACCAACAAAGGGGAATGTCTTGGCTGCTAGGCCAATTACTTTTGAAAGCGCCCAGGATCTGGCACAGACTCTGATCGATCATGGAATCGATCTGGATGAAGTGGCAGCTGTCTCTGAACCACAAAAGGAAAGCGGTGGGAAGAAGAAGAAGTTTGGTAACAAACGAAAGGGTCAGTCTTCGCAGGAGCCCTCCAAGAAACAACAAATAGTGGCAGTTAATGTTGTTACTGCTCCTGCTGCTGCTCCCACTGTTGTTCCAACCACTCAATCTCCTACCGGTGGTTATGCTGGAAAACTACCTATGTGCAACAAGTGTAACTTCCATCATCACGGACCCTGCCGTGAGCTGAGTTGCAACAGCTGTGGAAAGAAAAGACACACAGCTCGATACTGCTAGACACCAACTCAACCAACCAACCAGGCTCCGGGAGCGGGTGCTGGTCAAACTTGTTATGGATGTGGAGAGGCTGGGCACTTCAGGAGAAACTGCCCCAAAGCAACAACTGGTGGCAATGCAGGGAGAGTTCTAGTGATGGGCCAGGAGGAAGCAGTTGCTGATCCTACCGTTGTTACGGGTACGTTCCTCCTTGACAACTCTTATGCATGCATTCTCTTCGATTCGGGTGTGGAGAGGAGTTTTGTTAGTCAGACATTCAAACATCTAATCAAATGTAAATCCCAACCACTAACCGAAACATTTACCGTCGAGATAGCTAACGGAAAGTAGGAGAGCACTAACGACATATTCATAGGTTGTACTCTTACCCTAGACAATTATTCTTTTCCTATCAATCTTATGCCTGTGTCCATCAAGAGTTTCGACGTCATTATCGGCATGGACTGGCTAAGCTCCAATCATGCTGATATTCTTTGCTTCGAGAAGGCTATCCGTCTCAATCTTCCCTCTGGCGAAGCTCTCATGATTTACGGAGATAAGCCTAGCTCGAACCTCCGTATCATTTCATGCATCAAAGCTCGGAAGTATCTGCGAAAGGAGTGTCATGCATTTCTAACTCACGTTATAGACGTGATGCAAGGAGTTAGAGACCTCGAGAGCATCCCCGAAGTCTGTAACTTTCCTGATGTTTTTCCCGAAGATCTCCCAGGAATCCCTCCCGAACGCCAAGTCGAGTTTCGTATCGACTTGATCCCCGGAGCTACTCCCGTAGCTAAGTCTCCTTACCGTTTAGCGCCAGCGGAAATGCAAGAATTATCCAGTCAGCTCAATGAGCTGATCAGCAAAGGATTCATAAGGCCGAGTTCCTCACCCTGGGGAGCTCCGATCTTATTTGTGAAAAAGAAAGATGGATCCTTTCGGATGTGCATTGACTACCGGGAGCTGAATAAGCTGACCATCAAGAACCGATATCCCTTACCCAGAATCGACGATCTCTTCGACCAACTTCAGGGATCCAGTTATTTCTCTAAGATAGATCTAATATCAGGGTACCATCAGTTGCGAGTTTATGAGAATGATGTGCCCAAAACAGCATTCTGAACTCGCTATGGACACTACGAGTTTGTAGTGATGCCCTTTGAACTAACCAACGCACCGGCAGTATTCATGGACCTGATGAATCGGGTGTGCCGCCCTTTCTTAGACAAGTTTGTGATTGTTTTCATCGACGATATACTTGTCTATTCGCGGAGTGAGAATGATCATAAACATCACTTAAGGCAGGTGTTGGAAACATTAAGGGCAGAAAAGCTATACGCGAAATTCTCGAAGTGCGAATTCTGGATTAGGAAGGTGAATTTCCTTGGACACGTGATTAGCAAGGAGGGAATACACGTGGACCCTTCTAAGATCAAGGCGATTGAGAACTGGTCTGCACCAAAGACAACCACAGAAATCCGGCAATTCTTGGGTCTCGCGGGCTATTATCGCAGATTCATCCACAACTTCTCCAGAATCGCTAAGCCCTTAACTACCCTGACCCAGAAGGGTGTAACCTTCAGTTGGGAAGCCAAGCAAGACACTGCATTTCAAACACTGAAACAGGCCCTATGCAGCGCACCTATCTTGTCCCTGCCCGAAGGGACAGAAGACTTCGTGGTCTACTGTGATGCATCCAATCAGGGCCTAGGCTGTGTGCTCATGCAACGAGGAAAGGTTATCGCCTACGCCTCGAGACAGTTGAAAACACACGAAGTCAATTACACAACTCACGATTTAGAGTTGGGAGCAGTGGTCTTTGTGTTAAAGATCTGGAGACACTATCTCTATGGAACCAAGTGCACTATCTTCACCGACCATAAGAGCTTGCAACATATTTTTGATCAAAAGGAGTTAAACATGAGACAACGGCGATGGGTAGAGTTACTCAGTGACTACGAATGCGAAATTCGCTATCATCCCGGAAAGGCCAATGTGGTAGCAGATGCCCTCAGTCGAAAGGAGTATTCAGGACGTAAGGTGAAGGAACTAACAATGACCATCCATTCCCATTTAACCGCGCAAATCAGAGAGGCTCAGCTGGAAGCCTTAAAACCCAAGAACGTGGCAAATGATTCACTGCGAGGAATGGACAAGAACTTGGAGGTCAAAGGAGACGGAGCGTACTATTTCATGAACCAGATATGGACCCCAAAGTTCGGCGGGTACAGAGAGGTTGTCATGAATGAGGCTCACAAGACGAAACACTCCGTTCACCCAGGTTCGGATAAGATGTACATGGATCTCAAACAGCTCTATTGGTGGCCAAACATGAAAGCAGGGATCGCTACCTTCGTGTGCAAGTGCCTGACTTGCGCCAAGGTGAAGGTCGAATATCAGAAACCCTCAGGTCTACTTCAACAACCGGAAATACCTAGTGGAAGTGGGAAAGGATAACCATGGATTTTATCACCAAGTTACCCAGATCTCCGAGTGGGCACGATGTCATCTGGGTAATTGTCGATCGATTAACGAAGTCCGCCCACTTCCTGCCAATCAAAGAAAACTTCAAGATGGAGAGACTCACCCGAATCTACATTCAAGAGATAGTTCGCCTTCATGGTGTACCTGCATCCATTATCTCCGATCGGGATAGCAGGTTTACATCGAGGTTCTGGCAGTCTCTACAGAAGGCTCTTGGAACTAAATTGGATATGAGCACGACTTATCATCCGCAGACTGATGGACCGAGTGAGAGAACAATTCAGACCTTGGAAGACATGTTGAGAGCCTGTGTCACTGGTCCTGAGATCATCCGAGAAACATCCTGGTCCTGAGATCATCCGAGAAACAACTGAGATCATCCGAGAAACAACTGAGAAAATTATACTCTCACTGGTCCTGAGATCATCCGAGAAACAACTGAGAAAATTATACAAATCCGAGAACGACTGAAAGCCTCACGAGATAGACAAAAGAGCTACGCCGATAAGAGACGAAAACCCTTGGAGTTCCAGGTTGGCGACCGCGTCCTTCTAAAGGTCTCACCCTGGAAAGGCATGATACGTTTTCGGAAACATGGAAAGCTAAACCCAAGGTACATTGGACCGTTCGAAATCCTTGCTAGAATCGGTCCAGTAGCATACAAACTTCAATTACCCCGAGAGCTCAGCAACATCCACCCTGTCTTCCACGTGTCGAACCTAAAGTGTCTGTCCGATGAGACACTTGTGATTCCTCTCGACGAGATTGAAATCAACGAGAACCTCAACTTTGTGGAAGAACCTGTCGAAATCATGGATCGGGAAGTCAAACGAACGAAACAAAGTCACATCCCGATAGTGAAGGTTCGCTAGAATGCCAAGCGGGGACCTGAATTCACTTGGGAGCGCGAAGATCAGATGAAACAGAAGTATCTGCATCTTTTTCCTAATCCATGATTTGTGTTCTGCGTTCAAATTTCGGGACGAAATTCCCTCTAACGGGGGGATGATGTGACAACCCGAAACTTTGTCCGTTTCCGTTACGCGAGTTTTGTTAATAAAAGCTCGAATTTGTTAACTTTTCCGTCAAACTTTTTGGTTTAGAAAATAATCTAGTTATGTATTTAATTAAATTATTTACAAGTTGGAACCAAAAATCGCGCGGAAACCCGAATATCTCGAAAAAAATCAAACATTTGCGGTCTAAATGAGACTACGACCGTAAACGTGTTTACGGCCGTAAACTCGTTTACGACCGTAAACCTGTTTACGGTCAGTAACAAGTGGACCCCCCACAACACCCCTATAAATACGATGCCTCCACCTTCATTAGAACATTTCTGGCCAAAAACTCTCTCCTTCTCTCTCTAAGAATCTTAACCGTAAACACTCAAAACGCCTTCAAGCTTCGGAAAACATCGAGAAACCACGTTTGGTGTCACTTGGGAACGTCTGGAAACGATTATCTCTTCGAAATCAGCAATCAGAACCATTTTTCTTGAGTTCACAGTCCACCTTCAAGAACCGTAAACCCTGTTCTTGAGTTTACAGTCCAACCTTCAAGAATCGTAAACCCTGTTCTTGAGTTTACGGTCCAACCTTCAGAAACCGTAAACCCTATTCTTGAGTTTACGGTCCAACCTTCAGAAACCGTAAACCATGTTCTTGAGTTTACGGTCCAACCTTCAGAAACCGTAAACTCTGTTCTTGAGTTTACGGTCCAAGCCTTCAAGAACCGTAAACTCCTCTTCGACCGTAAACACCTTTTAAGTGGTGTTTTTGACTGAAAACTCACCCTCTTTGATTCGATCAAGTCTCGGTAACATTCCTCAACCGAATACAAATGTTCTTATGACACTTTATTTATCGAAATCGCTAATTTAGATACATATACGTATTTATTTGATAATAGGATTTCGTTAAGTGTTGTGTGCAACAACTCGAGGATCTTCATTTCAGTCAACGATTTCACAACAAGAACTGTGAGTTCATACCCCTACATTTTCCGTATTTTTAATGTTTTCAGGGGGGAATACAAGCTAATCATAAATGTTTTCAAAACTTATGCAAATCTCATACTTTAACCCTTTTGTACTGTGTTGAGCATAGGGGACGTTTTCACAAAAATTTGCATAGTTTTCCAGACACGCTATTCACTATACATGCAAACTATAATCGGTATAGTTTGGGATTTTCTAAACATCATGAGTACAGAAACTTTCACTATTAAACATATGCACGAAGACAGAAATAGTTTACAGTTACATCACCACTTTATCATGGTTTTTCATAATTGTAATTATCATTATATACGGTATACATTCGGATTTTCACTACGGTAGAACGCTACTACACTACATGTAAACTAGATTGTACGATACTGTGAGGCGCTACTTCACTACTGTACCCTTAGGTGTACATGGATAAATCCTACCACTGTATAACCAGAGTCTCCTGGAGGGAGAGCGTGAGATTTATGAATAGATCTATTCGGGACTGACAATCCCACATCTGGACTGCTAGCTACAGTTAGGCAGGCACGCCTGAGATGTACAAATGTCATTTAACTCGACGCTTGAAGAACGTTGGAAAGGTCTCTAGTCATATCAAGCATGGTTATACGACTCACATTATGTATAAATCACTTTTAGTTTAAAACTTAACACTCTTCAACAGTTCTATTTTTACTAAATAGAACTGATATACACTACGTATTCTGGCTAAGACCAGGGTTTTCAAACAGAACCGTTTATGCAATGGTTTCACCTATAAAATACTTACACTTCATGATTAGTTTTAGCTAGTCACATGAGGTAGTATTTTCGCATATCACTACAGTTTTCAGTAACGAACATTCATGGTTTTACACGAAATCAATAACGCTACCATTTTCACTAAAGAAAATATCAGATTTTCTTGGAAACATACAGATATTCATGGTTTATTACAGAACTGATAACACTACATTTTCACTAAGGAAAATATCGGATTTTTTTGAAACTAATCAAATATTTTCCGAACTCATCAACGATTTTCACTACAAACCACCGCTTATGAACTCACCAGCTTTATACTGATACTCTTTTAAACTGCTTGTATTCTCAGGAAATCAGTAGACAGGTGCCTGCTGGGTTTTTAAAGAGTTGAAGCAATAAGAGTTTAATGTTATATTCATTTAAGTTATATGATGTAATTCAAAAAAAGGTTTCAGAATTTATGTAAACATTTTTACTTAAGTATTCACTGTAATGGTTGTGTTGCTATGATTGCTGTTATTCATTGGTTGTGATGCTATACATGACGTCCTCCGCCCCGGAACGTTTCCGCCATCGGTTTCGGGGTGTGACAAGTGGATACGCTAAGGTTATATGTAACTGAGATGTCATAGACTTAGAATCTGTAATATTTGCTTTACTCTCTGTTCCTTGTTTGGTTGTGGGTTTCGAGTTAGGGTCACTTATTCGAAGGTCTACCCTGTTTTGATTACATATAACTAGTATGAACTATACAAGTATTGAAGTAACTGATAAAGATCACCTTCTAATTATCTAATTAGTACGTCTATTAATTATTTCTTTACCCCTTTTCTCGCGTAGATATCATGGCTGGATTCCATCTTCCCGGAGATCCATACTTCCCAAACGAAGGCAATGCAGGATGGCTTGAAGAAGAGCCAGAAGATGATTATCCAATCCCTTTGGATGATCACCTCGTTGAAGGCTTTTCTGATGGTTCTGACTCCGAACCTGAAGTCAACAACCTACCCCCAGTAGCTCCGAACCCGAACCCTCGTCCAGCATTTCAAGGACTCACACCTCTGTGGGCAACAAACTTGAACAGATGGAGTCAGGAGCAGGGTCAACCCATACCCTACAATGGGGACCGAAGCTTCTACAATCTAAACGAGGGAGGTTCAGCTGACCAAGTCCTACCCATCATGGTTCGTAGGATTGCTCGGAACACCAAGCAAGGTCGAGCAGCCATCGACCGAGTTGTGGAAATTGACGCCAACTCTGGCGTTAACACAGTCCGCATACATCAGCTGGAGTCTGCTCAAGAAAGAACTCAGAACCAAAATGCAGCCCTGCAGAGAGAACTTGCTGAAACCCAAGCTGAAGTCAGGAAACTTCGAGTTCGTCAGGCAATGTCTGAAAGGCGCATGACAGACATGGAGCGCTGTCTGTCAGAGTCAAGGACTCATTCGAGTGGTTCTCGTCGTAGATAGAGCCTACTCAACCTTCTCTTTTGGATATAACTTAGTTATGTAAAACTCTAGTCTAATTTCCTATCTTTGTTAAAACTTGGACCTCTTAGGTCTTGATTAGGTCGTAGTTCTGTCAAGATTTTCCCACCTTGGTTGATGTAAGGCCTACTTATAGGTTATTTTTCCCAAACTTGTTACATCTGTAATTCCAGTATTATTGACAGATACCTAATCTCATGGAAATTATTATCCAAATGCTATCATCTGTTAGTACTAGATCTACACTCAATCATACTATTCAATTGTGTTGTTGGGCTACAGAGAGTTAGTCCGTGAGTCACTCTCATCAATTTCTCTATTCTTACCAGTATCGTCATCTTTGTAAACTTTTAGTTAAAAGATGCCTCTGCGCCGATCAACAAAACCCAATCCTCCGATAACTTCAACACCACCTACTCCTCAAATTGATACGGCAGCTCTAAATACTGCAGTAGCTGCGGCTGTGGCAACAGCCATGGCTCAATATCATTCTTCAAGTGCCACCGGAGGGGGGACTCCTGTTCATTCTACTCACGGTGAAGCCCCTGTGCACTTGAGAGAGTGCTCCTACAAGGACTTCACCAACTGCAAGCCACTGTCCTTTAAAGGGATTGGCGGAGTCATTGCCCTCTCGCAATGGTTCGAAAAGACAGAGTCGATCTTCGAGATCTGCTCATGCCCGGAAGGAAGCAAAGTCAAATTTGCTGCATGCACCTTCGAGGCAAAAGCCCTGACATGGTGGAATAGCCATGTCAAGTCACTATCTCTAATAGTGGCAAATGCCATGGGCTGGGAAGCCCTGAGGGAGCTAATGCTTGAAGAATACTTTCTGAGGGGCGAAATCCAGATTCTGGAGCAAGAACTGTGGAGCCTAACCATGAAGGGCTCCGACATAGTCTCCTACACCGCCAGATTCTGCGAGCTGGTGGCCCTCTGTCCCAACATGGTTCACACCGAGAGAAAGAAAATAGAGAGGTACATCTGGGGGCTGGTGCCTCCATTTCAGGGGAATGTTTTAGCCTCAAACCCTACTTCATTCGATAGTGCTAAGAGGTTGGCACAGAGGCTCATTGGCCATGGGGTCCGTACCCCATCAGCAACAACAACCCTAGCCATCTCAGAACCCTCCAAAACCGCTGATTCCAAGCGGAAATTTTGGGATGACAAGAAGAAGAACAAGGCTGCCAAAAAGCAACAGGTCATGGCAGTTCGTACTGCGATAGCACCTGCCGCTGCTGCTCCGGTCAAGCAGTATGCTGGAAGTTTGCCAAAGTGCAACAAATGCAACTTCCACCACACAGTAGCCTGCCGGGAAATGCAGTGCTCTAACTGCAACAGGAAGGGGCACACTGCCCGTTTCTGCAAAGCCCCGGCGAGGCCAATCAACCAAGTCCCCGGCGCTGGCGTAGGCCAAGCTTGCTACAGTTGTGGCTAGGTGGGCCATTACAAGAGGAACTGCCCGAAGGCAGGGAACGTCGGCGGAGTGGGAAGAGTTTTGGCTATAGGCCACAAGGAAGCAGTTGTCGAACCCACAGTGGTCACTGGTACGTTTCTCCTCGATAACTCTTATACATGCATTCTATTTGATAGTGGAGCGGAGAGGAGTTTCGTGAACCGTTCATTGTAGAAATGGCTAACGGAAAGACAGAGAGTACTAACTGCATATACATAGGTTGTACTCTAACCCTAGATAGCCACTCATTTTCAATCGACCTCATGTCGGTCTCAATTAAAAGTTTCGACGTCATTATCGGCATGGATTGGTTGAGTCGTCATCGTGCCGACATCATGTGTTATGAAAAGGATATTTGCCTAAATCTACCGTCTGGCAAAACTCTAGTAATCTACGGTGACAAACCCGACACTAACCTTCGCCTCATCTCGAGCATTCAAGCCTAGAAATTCTTGCGAAAGGAATGTCGCGCATTCCTTGCCCATGTTGTCGATGTGAATCAAGAAGCGAAATCTATTAAGAACATTCCAGTAGTACGTGATTTTCCCGACATCTTTCCAGACGAACTCCCAGGATTACCTCTGCAACGTCAAGTCGAGTTCAGAATCGACTTAGTTCCAGGGGCTACCCCAGTAGCCAAATCGCCCTATCGTCTAGCACCTACAAAGATGCAAGAACTGTCTGGTCAACTTAACGAACTGCTCAGCAAGGGATTTATAAGACCAAGCTTCTCACCCTGGGGAGCTCCAGTCTTGTTCGTCAAGAAGAAAGACGGATCGTTTCGTATGTGCATCGACTACAGGGAGCTCAACAAACTGACCGTCAAGAATCGTTACCCTTTGCCTCGTATAGATGATTTATTTGACCAACTTCAAGGGAAAACTTCTTTTCAAAAATCGACTTAAGATCCGGGTATCACCAACTATGAGTGCTAGGGGAGGATGTTCCGAAGACAGCCTTCCGAACTCGTTATGGACACTACGAATTCGTAGTGATGTCGTTCGGATTGACCAACGCGCCCGCAGTATTCATGGATTTAATGAATAGGGTGTGTCGTCCTTACTTGGATCAGTTTATCATCGTCTTCATCGATGACATACTTATCTACTCTCGTAGTAAGGAGGAGCATAGTCAACATCTGCGACAGGTCTTAGAAACGCTGCGTTCGGAGAAGCTCTATGCGAAGTTCTCGAAATGCGAATTTTGGATCCGAAGAGTCGAATTCTTAGGGCACGTGGTTAGCAAAGAGGGAAAACACATGGACCCTTCCAAAATCAAAGCCATTGAGAACTGGTCGGCACCGAAGACGCCTACAGAAATTCGTCAATTTCTAGGCCTCGCTGGCTACTATCATAGGTTCATTCAGAACTTCTTCCGAATTGCGAAACCCCTTACCACTCTGACCCAGAAGGGCGTAGCCTTTGACTGGGAAGAGAAGCAGGAGAGAGTGTTCCAAACGCTCAAGCGAGCCTTGTGCACCCCACCAATACTATCCCTCCCCGAAGGGATAGAAAACTTCGTTGTCTATTGCGATGCGTCAAATCAAGGGCTCGGCTGTGTTCTGATGCAGCGAGGTAAGGTCATCGTCTATGCTTCGAGACAGCTGAAGACACATGAGGTCAACTACACCACTCACGATCTTGAGCTAGGAGTAGTCGTGTTTGCTCTGAAGATCTGGAGACACTACCTATACGGTACGAAGTGCACGATCTTTTACAGACCACAAAAGCCTACAACGTATATTCGACCAGAAGGAGCTCAACATGAGACAACGACGGTGGGTCGAGCTACTCAGTGATTACGAATGCGAAATTTGTTATCATCCCGGCAAGGCCAACGTAGTAGCTGACGCCCTAAGTCGGAAAGAATACTCTGGTCGTAGAGTCAAATCACTGACTATGACTATCCATTCACACTTGTCCACGAAAATTAAGGAGGCTCAGCTCGACGCTTCGAAACATGAAAATGTGGCGAGTGAATCCCTGAGAGGGATGGATAAGAACTTAGAAGTCAAAAGTGGCGGAGCCTATTATTTCATGGATCGGATCTCGACACCGAAACACGGTGGTTTCAGAGACTTGGTCATGACTGAGGCGCATAACACTCGTTATTTCATCCACCCAGGTTCAGATAAGATGTATCTGGATCTTAAAAAGCTATACTGGTGGCCTAACATGAAAGCAGATATTGTTACCTTCGTAAGTAAATGCCTTACTTGCGCCAAGGTCAAGGTCGAATACCAGAAACCCTCAGGTCTTCTACACCAGCCGGAGATACCTTTATGGAAGTGGGAGCGGATCACAATGGACTTCATAACCAAGCCGCCCAAGACAACGGGTGGACTTGATACCATATGGGTCATCGTAGGCAGGTTAACCAAGTCCGCACACTTCCTGCCGATCAAAGAAACAGACAAGATGGAGAAGCTAACAAGAACTTACATCCGGGAGATTGTACGACTGCACGATGTTCCAATATCCATTATCTCTGATAGAGATAGTAGATTCACTTCGAGGTTCTGGCAGTCGCTACAAAGTTCCCTAGGAACTAGGCTGGACATGAGTACAGCCTACCATCAACGGACCGACGGACAAAGTGAGAGGACCATCCAAACCTTGGAGGATATGTTGCGAGCCTGTGTGATCGACTTTGGAAAGGCATGGGATACTCATTTGCCCCTTGTCCAGTTTTCCTACAATAATAGTTATCACACAAGCATAACGGCGGCTCCATTTGAAGCCCTCTATGGCCGAAAGTGTAGATCCCCTCTGTGCTGGGCTGAAGTGGGTGACACACAGTTAGCTAAAGGACGAGTTCCTGAAAGCGCTCTCACGGGTCTGGAAATCATTCGGGAAACGAAAGAGAAGATTGTTCAGATTCGTGAGCGATTAAAAGCCTCTAGAGACCGACAAAAAAGCTACGTTGACAAAAGAAGGAAACCGTTGGAATTCCAGGTGGGAGACCGTGTTCTATTGAAAGTCTCACCCTGGAAGGGCTTCATACGCTTCGGAAAGCGTGGAAAGCTAAATCCAAGATACATAGGGTCTTTCGAGATTCTCGCTAGAATCGGCCCTGTAGCTTACAAACTCAATCTACCTCGCGAACTCAATAACGTACATTCTACTTTCCACGTATCGAACTTGAAAAAGTATCTGTCCGACGAGACTCTTGTGATCCCACTCGACGAGATCGAAATCAACGAGAGCCTCAACTTCGTGGAAGAATCAGTAGAGATCATGGACCGAGAGGTCAAGCAAACGAAACAAAGTCGTATCCTGATAGTGAAGGTTCGCTGGAACGCCAAGCGAGGACCTGAATTCACTTGGGAGCGAGAGGATCAGATGAAACTGAAATATCCTCATCTTTTTACTTAGTTATTTGTAACTACTTATTTGCTTAAACTCTAATTTCGGGACGAAATTCCTTCTAACAGGGGGATAATGTGACAATCCGAAATTTCTAGCTTGTATAAACATTCAAATTTATCAGAGTTAGTCTTGTTTGTTAACTTTTAGCCCTATTTGGAGTCTATTCGAGTATTCTAAACTTAGTACACCAAAGGAATCAGTGTTAGGATGAATTGGTTGAAGTTCTAGTCAGGAAGCAAACCAAAAACCTCCTCAAAAAAAAGTTTTCGGTCAAGGAGACCGAAAACCCCATCCTACATATATATTTCATGATCATTTGGATCATTCTTTCCTTTTCAAAGCTAGAAACATCCATTCTCTCTCAAGTATCATCGAGTTCTTCATTCCAATCTTCAAAATTGTAAGAATTCCTTTCATCTAATTTGTTGATACAAAGCTTTATCTAGTACAACCCTTTGATTTCATCCATGAAATCATCTCTTTCGGGTTAGATCTTCAAGAACACCAAGAACACCAAAAACACCAAGAACACACACTAGTGCTTTGGTCCAAAATCAACTCTATTAGCCTCTAAATCGTAAGTATTACTTCCCTATACTTGTTATCTAGTTGAAACTCTTGATTTAGGGCCTTGAAATCGTCATTTATCCAAGAACAAAAGGTGTTTTCAGTCTAGTGCATCTCCTTAGACCGAAAACCCTTATAAAGGGTGCAAAATGACTTAATTGATTGTTGAAAGCCCTTGGAAATCACCTTATGCATCAAAGACCATGGGTTTTCGTTCAAAACCATTTGGACCGAAAACTCCAAGAAACATACCACTTGGACCGAAAACTCCTTTAAGTGGCTATACAACCCTTAGATGCAACCCTTGGTACTTCTAGCACTTGAATCAGAGTGTTTTCCATGTCCTAGGGTGTCTTAACTTGATTAATTAGTTGTTAATTGAATAATTGGATACATATATGTTTTATTATATGTTAAATAGGATCCGTGTGTGTGCTCAAGTCTTCACTTGACTCTTAGCATCCTATACCATCCGTTCTTCCAAACCACTCACTACAGGTGAGTTCATACCCCTTAATCAACCTTTTAAATGATTTTAAATGCTTTTACGGGGTGGGGGGGGGGGGAATACAAGTTGAACTATTATAGTTATTATATAAATCGCATGTGATTAATAACTATCGAACATATGGATTTTCTTACTTTTCAAGCTGTGTTATCAAACAAACTACTTCAAACTGTTTTGCAAACTCTTTTACATCTTAAATACTTTTATTAAACTCTTTTGAACTTATACTTTGTCAAATGTGTATCTATATAGATATAGTTATATAAGTAGCATTGAGAGGACTTAAGACTGATAGCTCACCTTACTTCATGTTCCTTGTTTGGTTGTGGACTTAGGGAATCTGTTGTTTGTCCGAAGGTCGTTTGGATCCTAGTTATATATTATGTATATGTGTAAAGATATAAAAGTTCCTTCATTCAGTTCAATACCTTTGGGTAGCAAAGGTATACAAACATGTTCATTCATACAAACAACATTACTAGTAAACTATAATAGGTATAGTTTAGGAAGTTACTAATACTATTTCTAGAGCAATGAAACATACAATGATTCAGTTCATACATGAGTCAATAACATACAGATAGAGAATACTGTGATGAGAAACAAACATAACATACTTTGATGAGAAACAAATAGAGCATACTATAATGAGAAACAAACAATAACATACAGAGAGAACATACATACATACTAGACAAAGAGAGAACATACAATGCAGCTAGTACATTCATTACAATAGTACACACAATACATATACAAGTACATTACAACAGTTATGTGAGCCACGTAACGGGGCATGGCATGACCTGTCATGACTCGTTTTGTATCCAGAGTCTCCTTAATTGGAGAGCGTTGAATTTGTGTATAGATCTATACTGGATTGACTATCCTACACCTTGTTGTTCGCTACAGTGGGACTTGCAAGTCTACGGCTGCCAAATGTCATTTCTTCCGACGTCTTTCATCGTCGTGTTTTTAGTCGGTAGTATGGTACAGGCATATCACATGTTACTTTAAATAACAATTGGTTTAAGGTAATTAGTACAGCAGTAGTTACTTAATACAACACTACAGTACTTTATTATTTCCCCATTGCATTCATTTTTTCACCTTCACACAATGAACAGCAATGTAAAAGCTATATTTTTGGTTAATGATAGTAATATTTGGGAAAATACACACTTTTACAAGAAACAAACATACATTTCATTTGATGCCTTGGTAGAAGTCTACGTTTAGTAGAAAATATAGGATTTTCTAGGAGATACAAACATTTACAAACATTTACAAACATATACAAACATTTACAAACTTATACATCAAGTACATACAAACACTTTCATACAAACAAGGACACTAAAATGCTTATGGACTCACCAGCTTTAAAGCTGATCAACTCTTTCAAAATAACTTGTATTCTCAGGTCATCAGTAGACAGGTACCGATGCCAGGTTTTGAGAAGATGGAGCTCGTTCAAGACTCATCTCTTATTTTTTATTTACATTTTGGTGTCTTATAAACTTCACAGAACACACTTGTATGAAATTATATTATTAATGCAATGGATGATGTTGTTGCTTGTTTACTACTATGCATTATTGTGATACTGTACATAACGTCCTCCACCCCCGAACGTTTCCGCCGTTCCGGTTTTGGGGTGTGACATTGTTGGCTTCCGACCATTCATTGCTTCATACTGTGTCATGTTGAGGCGTCGATTGATGATACTTCGATTCTGAGTGAAGCACGCAGTGGATACAGCTTCAGCCCAAAGATAAAGTGGTAGATTTGCGAAGTTCAGCATGGATCGAGCAGCTTCAACGAGAGTTCTGTTGCGTCTTTCGACTACACCGTTTTGTTGTGGAGTATAGGGAGCTGAGAAGTTGTGGTCTATTCCTTTTTCTATGAGGAATTTTTCAATGGTGGAATTTGTGAATTCCGAACCATTATCACTTCGGATTCTCCTGACAGGGAGTTTGATAAGAACTTCTATTCCTTTGATAAAATTTATGAGCTCTGATGCTGTTTCAGATTTCAGCCTTAGGAAGAAAACCCAAGTGAACCTTGTAAAATCATCAACAATCACAAGAATGTATTTCTTATGATGAAGACTTTCTACAGTGGATGGTCCACAAAGATCAATGTGTAGAAGCTCCAATCGTTCCGAAATGGACTTTTCGATGATGACAGGATGACCCTTCTTTGATTGCATACCACACTCACACGCAACACATAAATGATCATTTTCGAACTTGAGAAGAGGTAAACCTCTTACCATTTCGCCTGATACAAGATCATTCATGTACCGAAAGTTCAGATGAGCGAGCCTTCGGTGCCATAACCAACTGACGTCAGGAACAGCTTTGGAGAGAAGGCAGAGTTGCGGTTTGCCAATAATCATGTTGATGTCAAGCGGGTACATGTTCTTGTTGCGAATCGACTTGATTAAACATTCTCTACGATCTTCAATCATCGCATAGCTATACTTCTTGCAAAATTCCACACGACGACTTGAGTCAGTGGAGCAACACTTATCAAGTTATGTTTAAAATCAGCTACATAAGCAACATGTGAAATAGAGAAGTTTCCATTGGTGAGAGTTCCATAACCACGAATTTGAGAATTGGAGTTGTTGCCATATGTCACGTAACTAGCATTTGGAGAAAGCTTTAAATCTCGCAGAAAATCCTTCTTCCCCATCATGTGCATGGAGAAAGCACTATCAATATACCATATTGTTTCTTGTTCTGAAGCACAAAGTGCCTGCAAAGATTAGTGAGTGATGGAGTTTTTAGGCTCCGAATTAGATTTTGGGACATAGGCATGGGCTTTGGGCTTTGATTGTGACTTGGGAACAACTTTGTGTTGCTTGGTGACATTCTTGGTGATTTTTGGGAACAGACAGAAGGCCAATGTTTTTTCATCTATCCAATAGTCATATTCAATGACTTGGAGTTTCGGAATTGTTTGCTTCAGACCCTTGACTTTCGGAGTGGAAAGTACATTCGTAATCTCCGGAAGTGTTGTTTCATCGGTGGGAGTTTTGACTTTCCACACAAGATTTTTCTTTGTGGATTTTGAAAAAGATGTTTTCTTTGCATTTATGGATTTTCTTGATGGTACATTGGCTTTTGAAAGATTTGGTTTAAAAATTGTCCCATCAGATTTTGCAACAAACACGGATGAAACTGGCCGAGGGTCTGAAGTGTTTCGAATGATTTTGGCAGTTATATGAGATTGGGGCTGAGTAGATCTGATGACTTTCTTAGGTTCATCATGAATAAGAGGTTTGGAAGGTCTTTTGAGGATCTTCGTGGGAGCAAAGCAGGTTTGACTATGAGAATTTCGGGATGAACTTGGTTTGGAATTAGCAAGAAACCTGGAATTTTGTCTAGTCTTAACTTCCTTTTTGTGTGCATTTCGAGCTTCTACTTTAGGATCGACAATATCCTTCCTATTCAGCATAGGTTTTCTTCTAGAATGAGATGAGGATTTAGAGGTTTGTCCGACGGATGGGTTCTTAAACTTAGGAGCAATAGGAACCAGTTTAGTTTTTGAAACAACTAAGGAATCTGATTCGCAAGAATCAAAGGACACATAGCTTGAGACTTCTACTTTATCATCTAAGGATGCCCATACAACCTCAGAAGTGGTTTTAGTTGTCATCGGATTAATTTCTTCCATCACGCAATTGTTCATGTGATTGCTTTTAGGAACATAGTCTACACAGTTGGTAAGACTATGATGAAAATCCGTGGTCCAATTCAGGTCCAGGTTTATCAGAGGCGGAAGAGGCGTGGAATCAGGACACTTGACAACTATTGGTTTGAACTCAGGAATTAGGGACTCAAAATGATCTGGAGTCTCAGGAAGTGGAGACAAAGGAGAAACAGGGGTGTCCGAATGTTTGGTATTCGGAACCTCTCCCATGAATGTCAAATTCTGCAATTCCTTCAAGGGACTAACAAACTGGTTTCGGAAACTCGCTTCCGAGACCAGGTGCTTTAGACCAAGAATGACGAAAGTTATGAGTCATCCGAATATCTGCTTCGAGCATGTCTACTGAATTGGGCAAAGCATCTATTTTTGCATTGAGACGTTTGTTATTAGTAGTTAAAACATTTCGTTCAAAATAGGTGATTTCACATTTATCTTTCAAAATGATGCATTCATCGTTTGACATTACAAGTTCATGTTCTAAAGACTCGATTTTCAATTTCTTATCCTCAAAACGTAACCTAAGACGACTTCGTTCACAGTCCTTCTTCTCACTGGCTTCTATGGCAGACTCATAGGCTTTATAGTTGGCGTTCATATCTATTTGGATCTGGGTCAGATAAGGTTCACATAAAGTCAAATCAAAATTATTATCAGAGATCATATATTTTACCTGCTGAACGATGCTTCGACCTGGTGGATCCTTAGTGGCCATGTAACAGTAGTGAGGTTCAGCAACATCATCTTCATCTTCGGACCCAGAAGACCAATAACCTTCATCACAATCAACCGTTTGTCTTGCCATCAGACACATATTTCTTCCAGTCACCAAGTCATCATCATCTCCGGATGACCAATATCCTTCGAAATCTCTTGAAACCGTAGTAACAAAGGCTTTCTCACTTTCAGCCATTTCTTGTGCTCTTCGGACATAGTAAGCTGAGTCTTTGACTTTTGGTTTTTGTGGAGTATCAGCTAGAAAATCTTTAGCAAAGTGGTTTGCATGACCACATTTATGACACAATATCTTTGGTTTGTCCAATTTGGAATTTTGAGAAGATTCAGGAGCGGAGTTTGGTTTAGTGAGGTTAGGCTTGTATGCAAGAGGATTTTCGGAAGTTTGTTTCGGTTCCAAAGTGGAATATGGTTGAGGATGGGTTTGGTGAGGAGCACTGAATCTGTTTTGGTATGGTTTGTAAGAGGGATTGAAAGGACGTTTATATTTCATTGAGAGTAAGGCGAATTCTTGTTGGAAACGGAGTTCGGAATCCATGGTTTTGGAATCATCAGCAGTATAGATTTGTGTGGGTAAGGTAGGTAAGGATGACTGAGTTAATGGAACAGTGGGTTTGTAAGGTTCCAGAGCAGATGAGTTCGGAATGGTTGATTCAAAGGAACTGACGAGAGCAAGTGGACCTCCGGAAAGTTCCCTTATGGTTTGAGCAACGTTTGATCCATGTCCTTGAAGCTCATCAAAAAGTTGATAGAGTTTTAACTTTTTCAAGGAACCATTGCTTTGAAGACAGGACTTTACATTTACCCATCCTTTACCAAGACTGTTTATGAACTTAAGATTGTACTCGAGAGGAGTTCGAACAATCCCATGAGCAGTCATGTTGTTGACAACGATTCGGTAACGGTTGGAGGCTGAGGCTACAGATTCACCTGGAGTAGTGGTGAAGGTGTAAAAGTCATTGACAACCGAGGTGAGGCGCTTGTCCTTCATATTTTCGGAACCTTCAATCAAATCCTGAAGAGTGTCCCAAATCTCTTTGGCTGATTTGCATAGCTTGATATGCTTAAAGAGTGATGGAGGAACACCAAACACCATTTCTGAGAAGGCAACTTGATCAGCATGCAGCTTTTTAATATCATCTACGGTTAGAGGAGCTGGACGAGCTTCATCTTCTCGCATGAGCTGAGCAGCTGCATCTCTTACAACGGTTCTTACAGGAACATGAGGGCCTTCTTTAACGGATCTCCAGATTTGTTCACCCTTATCTTTGGCTAGTAAAACCCTTTCCATTCTAACTTTCCAATGATCATATTCTTCCACAACTAGCAATGGGGCACGTGTAGGGCCACCCACGCTATTTGCGATTTGTATTGAAATCATTTGCTGAGGATTAGAAGCAGCCATTGAAGTCAAGATATCTTCAAGCTAAAGTGGTATATAGAAGAACTTTTACCTTATCACAGAAATGGTTGAAATACCAAGGTAAATTCAAGCCAACTATAATATGATCTTATGGATTCAAAGGACAACCACTCAATCTCTGATACCAATTGTGAGAACAAGATCGATGCGGAGGGACAAGGTTTGAAAACTCAAACCTTGAGTGAATGCTTGAGATCAATGTCTGCTTGCTAATAGAGGTTCAAGTCAAGACTGGAAAGACCACTCAAGTCTTAGTAATAAGTTCAACAAAAGATCAAGACATTAATTGAAGAATGAGAGTAAATGATCAAGGTAAAGTTAATAAATGATGAACAAGAAGAATGTTTGAATGTTATAGAGTAAATGCCAGAAGTGAGTGAAAGATCCGTCTTTTACTTGTATTGAATGCTTCCCATATATAGGAGAGAGTGTTACATCGAATTAACTAAGTAACTTACATAGGACCGGACAATAGAACTATTTCTGACATTCTGATTGTCTAATATAACAAAAGTCTGAGTCCTATGAAACGTTACATCAATACAAGGATAATTAATGACAAAAGACAAAATAGCAGTCTTCCGGATCAGCATACATTCCGAACGTGAGGATCACTCCGGAATGTGTTCTTCTTCAAAATACTCCTCCTCTTCTTCTCTTCAGCTCCGGAGAGGTTCCGAAGCACTTTTCCCTTCGGAACCAACACACTTCGGAATATGTACTTAGGATTGCTAGAGGTTCACTTTCATGTTCCAACAGTAATAGCTTTGATCATTTCAGCACAACGACCTTTGAAATCAATAAAAACCTCTTCCACTGTGCGAGGATTATAGGGCGTTGCTCCTCCTCCATCCATCTAAATCAACAAACAATCGACGGAGAAAGATATTAATGGGATAAGAGGGAAAACGAGTTTATGTGTTGACTCCGATCGAAGAACGATCTAGAAACCTGGAAAGAAAAGCGATGTGGAGAAACGGGGAAGAAGAAGATAGAAAGAGATAACAAATAAAATAAAGAAGAAGATTAAAGTTGTGGATGTATTTCAGGTGGTGGAATAAACCAACGACGGTCAGTTAAATCAAACATCAACATGCATCTAGGGTTCCTGAGGTTGGAGCGGTGGGAAGCATCGAGAAGAGCGATAACTGGATAGAAAATGGTGGAAGCGGTACAACGAGAGAGACGATCAAGGATATGTATGGAGTTAGTGGGTGATAGAGGCGGTGGATCCAGATCGATTAAACTAACCCTATGAACAGTATCCTGGTCAGGTACTATTCGTAAGAGTGAACTTCTTTAATATATATATATATATATATATATATATATATATATATATATATATATATATATATATATATATATATATATATATATATATATTCATTTTATGAAAATAACCATTAAAACCGGTAAAAACGACATAACAATTAAATGCATAAAACAAAGAAGATCTAAAATAGACATACGCTCTAAACCGGAAAAGAATTACAAAATATAGGGTTTTTTTATGAAAAACAGAAAAATCAATTTAACTGTAGGTGATTTGCTGGGGTCTGAAATAACAAGTAACCAATAAAATTTGATTCATTTTGAAAAAAAAAAAGTTTTAGCACTAAAAAAAATCAAAATATAAAGTCCTTTTACAAGAAAAAAAATCTGTAATAAATAAACTATGTATTCAAATCATCTAAAAATTAGAAATCTACAATCATTCCAAGTATTAAGTAACTTCATAGACATTAAGTATTATTAACAATTCCAAATTCTAAATCTAAACCAAATAAAATTAGTAGTTACGTTTAGCTATTTCGGAATACTTAATCACTAAAAAGTAGATTTTTACCATTTTTCAAAAAAGGAAGTAATTCGTAAAACATCAATTTTTATTCATACATCTCAATTAATGTTTTATGGAGTTGTACAATACAATATTTTAATGTACAAATTGTTGTCTATAGAAAAAAAATTGTTGTGTACGAAGTTAATCGGTGATCGATCTCCTTTTGCAGTTTTGTGTTTAGCGTGATTTCTGATTTCATTTATGATTCGTGATTGGCGGCTGATTGCTATATCAACCAAAACATTGTACCAAATCATACTTAGGCCCAAATAAAATGACGATACCCCATTACTTATGAACAAAATCTATTGCCCCTTCTATCGTGATGAACTGGGCGAACGCCCATGTTGAAGTGGGCTTCGTATTAAAAATTACTAAAATCTAATTTCCTTCTTACAATATGAGCAACTCATTTGCGTTAAGATGACAAAAATAGCAAAAATTGAATTCTCAGCCACTCAATTTTAATGCAATTTATTACAAATAGAGATCATAAAATCTCGCTTTCTTATTGAAAATAATTTCTATGGTTACAGATAAAAAGGGCCCACACATCTAAATCATACCACTCTATTAACCGCTAACTTTACATCGCAACAACCCCATCATCAACGTACTTATTATATCAATAACTCAACAAAATTAAATATATCTTTGTTAGGAAGATGGTGACGTAAACGGCCCACCACCACGTATTAGAAAACCGACGACCAGCCACAACCATGAAAGGAACCAAAGGTTTAAAGAAAAGCATGAAAAAGAAAGAGTAAATTACACGAATGGTCCCTAGAGTTTGGGGTAATTTGCGTATTTGGTCCCTAACTTATTTTTTTAACTCAAAAAGTCCCTACTGTTTGTTTTTGTTACACCATTGGTCCCTACTGTTTGTTTTTGTTACGCGTTTGGTCCCTATCTTACCTAAAAATACTATTATTTAAATAGGAAAAAATGATGGGGTAGGTAAGGTAAGGTGAGGGAGATGAGGTTGGTGGTGTGTTTATTTAAATAAATTAAAAAATCAATGGCAAATAGGTTTTTTAGGTAAGACAAGGACCAAGCGCGTAACAAAAACAAATAGTAGGGACCTTCCAAGTTAAAAAAATAAGTTAGGGACCAAACACGCAAATTACCCTAAACCATAGGGACCATTCGTGTAATTTATTCAAAAAGAAAAGAAAAATAGTCATGTAAATGGAATGGAGTTGGGTTCTTATTGATTGTACATAATTTTTAGTATATACAAGCCGTGTGTTTCCTATATAAGTTTAAAATTAGTAAGGTGTAAATTTACACAGAATTTTTTATGATTTGTTTATACAAAAGAAGTCCATATAATTTGATTCTATTGACAAAAAAGTTACCATTGAATATTTTTTTGTAAATTTAACCATTGAAACCGATAAACACATGTAAAATAACCCTTATAACCGGTTAGTGTCGGTTTTAAGGGTTAAATTGCAAACAAAAAATCATGGATGGCCTTTCGTTAACAAGATTAAAGTTCAAGGACTTTTCTGGAGATTTTGCACCCTCTTAGCCACTCACCATTTCTATAAAAAGCCCGTATATTTACACATCACCACCACCACACTTTGTCACCACCATCACCATTTGCCACCAACAACATCATCTTCACCACAAAACACTGGTAGCCCCCATCAGACCATCTCCGACCCACCTTCTGCATTCTTCATCTCTAACCCACCATCGTCCACCTACTGTTCTTTCTCTTCATAACCTGATAACAAGCCCATAATGATAAAACATACATAAATATGAGACATTAATGAATACAAATTTAAACTTAGGACATAACCACACATTGCATGTAAAATATAAGGGCTTTATGGAAATAATCCTAATATAAGAGCTACAATTGTAATGCAAAACACATGTTAAATACAATTAATAGGACTTTTATTGAGTTGTCGTAAGGAGTGCGTTTCTAGGCCCCATATATCATGGAGCTCTGTTGGATATTATTCCTTTTATATCAGCTCAGATACCGATTCTTGGAAATATAAAAATCTGATCACCACAACAACAGGCTCGGTTACCAGTTACAGTGTGATAGATATATAAGTTAAAGATATAAGATGTAGATATATATAAGAATAATAAATGCGGAATAAGTATAAATATGAAAGCTATAAATGACTGAAAGCTATAATAATATAAATGACTGTATTTAAATGACGTAAAGCTATAAATAACATAAATAATTGTATTTAAATGACGTAAAGCTATAAATAATATAAATGACTATATTTAAATGACATAAAGCTATAATAAAGTATATAAGTATATAAATATATATCAAGTAGGTTCGTCAATAAATTGACTGAACTGGACTGATTGAACGACTGGTCGATATTTGAACTCTTAGAATGATTGGTCGATATTGGGACTCTTGGAGCGACTGGTCTATATTGGGACTCTTTGAACGAATAATCGATATTGGGACTCTTGGAACTACTGGTCAATATTTGTTCAAAGATCAATTCGGTGTTTGATAAGTAACAAAGAGTTCATTCAAAGCTCGGTTTTATGTAAAACAAGTTGTTTACAAAAGGGTACAAAATACATGAGTTTATGTATTTGTATTTGAGGTATTTTTAGGTAAAAACATGCACACGGGTCGTGTATGACAAGGCATAAGTGACACGGGTCGTGTAGGAAGGTTTAGGAGAGTTTTGGAGGGTTTTCTTGATGATGATGCTGAACACGGGGCATGTTGATTTTAGGCTTGTTTTTAACACGGGGCGTGTTGATGTACAGATGCAAACAGAGGGGTACACGGGGGGTGTCTGATATAAGGCATGCTGAACACGGGGCGTGTTCACGCAGCTGTCAATTTCGGGATTTTTGTGATTTGAAGGTAAGTTTTGTTTGTGATGTTTTGGCTAAGGTAATGGTGTTATGGTGTTTTGAGAATGTTTTCAAGGTTGTTTAGAGGTTGGAAGGAGGTTGATATAAGGTGGTGATGGTGGTGAAATTTCTATGAAGATGATGATGAATAGTGATGGGTTTTGTGGTTGATCTTGATGCAGAAGGTTTTGGGGTGTTTCATGGTTGTGTTTTGGTGTTTTGATGTAAGGAAAGTGTTTGGTGGTGTATGGTGTGATGAACAAAGGTAGTGAAGATGAAGAACCTTGAGTTTCAATGATGAAGATGAAGATGGTTGATGGTGTTCTTCATTTCATTGTTGATGATCTTGATGTTCTTCACTTCATTGTTGTTTGATCTTGGTGTTCTTCATTTTCTCCAGGGATTTATCTTGGTGTTAAAGAAGATGAGGATTGGTGATGTTCTTGGGAGTGTTTGTAGGAAGTGTTACAAGATAACAAAATGAACACACTCTATCATACATATAAACTCACGTATACATATATAAGTAAGAAATATCTTCATGCACTTGAGTTTAAGTGAAAGAGTTGGCTGCAAGTTGTGGTAGAGTAGGAGGCAAAAACGTGGGTGTGGGTTTTGCTTCACATTTCCATTGCTTTGTTGATTATTCCTTGTTGACTACTTCCACATTGTTGACTTTTTAACATACAACATACATATATACATATATATACATAGTACATATATATGTACATATATGTGTGTGTGTGTATATATATATATATATATATATATATATATATATATATATATATATATTGTTGAAACTGTTTAGTCGCACAGCTAAATTTTCTCGTTTATGTGTTTTCCGTCTTTCCCACGTTTTCGTATTTTCCGTTTTCATCACGCATTCATGCAACCTGAAATAACTGATAATATTTGTTAGATAATACAAAAAAAGTTCGTCTTATTTCAGTGATGGTCACATACAAGGTCACATACAAAAACATTTTTCAACAATTTCCCCCTATGTGATCATTGCTGAAATAAGGACAGGTATGATATAATCACATTGACAGTTTAACTTTTGAAGATTCGAGATAAAAGATTTGTCAATAGATAAGATATATATAAAACCATAGTAATTGATTTGAAATTTTGTGACTTGGTTTAACATATCTTATGTAAATGATTTTCAGAAATTTGTTTCCGAATCAAAGTCTCGGGTTCGGTTATCAAAGGGTAGCCATATATGTATCTAAAGAAATTTCCTAATTTTTTATAGCATTATTAATGACGACAAGTGGTCTAACAAGTCGATTCAGATGAACGCTCATAGGTATAGCTCACACTTCACTTGGGTGTCTGGTTGTTCTGGCAGCAGAACAGGTTAATGATCACTAAAAATGAGTGATATCTCTCTCTGACGACTCACACTCATATTGGAGGTGTTCAGCTATGCTTTTCCTGAAAGGTCACTTAGTCTCATTATTAGATAATCAATCACATAAGACTGGTTTCGGCATTACTCAGCGGGTTTCTTCATTTATGTCATTAACTTTCACTCTCTCTCCGTCGGGAAATACATGTAGAGGGTTTTAGCAATTTTCATAGTGCAGTTTGCAACTAAGAATCTTCAGTGATGAAGGCTACAGTATCCTGGGAAATCCAATGTTGTTGTAGCTTCTTCTTTGATGGTATTCTGTTTGTTGATCAATATCGATTTTTGTAAAAAGATATTTTGTTTTAGCATTGAGAACTTGCTACATTTGAGAAAATTGGGTTTTTGAGAGTGTCTGTCTTGCGGGATTAAGATATCTTCTTTTGTGAAAAATGGTTAAAAACAGATCACGGGATCTTATGATGTTTGTTTTGAAATAACCATTTGGTTGAAAAGTTTGTTTGAAAATACCAAATGTAGAGTATTTTTGTTTTGTTTGGTATTTCTTCGGTGAATTATTTGGCTTTCTTGTTGATTCGTCTTTATCTAGATTTGTCTTTGAAGATTGGATGTGGATAGATCTTTGTTTTTCTTTGATAAGTGATTGTTGAAATCCTTTTTGTTTCGTCTTTTCTTGTTGATGGATCACGGGATCTCAATAGTTCATTTTTGGTTGGCTTATATCTAGGTGGGGATTGGTGGCATAAAAGACAGTTTGTCTAGTATGTAAGAAATGAATGTATCGTCCCTGATCATTTTGATATCTAAGCAAAAATGAGACCGTGACAAGGTATAATCGGGTATACCTTGTAAGCAATAGTGACACACCTAAGCTCACAAGAAATGAATTCCACAGTGATACAGATTGACGAGGCACAAATTCTCACATGGGTTTTTGTTTTCATCTGAACCTCCTAACCTTATGTCCCTTGATTGTTTAAAATCGTCAATAATGAAATAAAATCGAAGGAAATAAAGTTATATACAATATGAAAAGTAGGAGATTTCAACCTTCACTCTAATTGAGAATCAATATGACTTAAAATCTTCATCGAGCATAAGCATCTGAAAATTAAGTCAAGAGACGATTAATCACAAGGTTCTATAAAAGCTTATTATGGTAAGTCTTTTATTATCTTTTTGAAGATTTGTTTATCTGGATGTTTTTGGAAGTATTGGTTATTTGAATGTTTTTGGTTTTTTTTTTTTTTGAAAAGAAAGCAATTTTTAATTGTTTTTGAATTTTCTTTTTGAATGAAAGTAAACACACTTTTGTACAAACAAAAAGTAAAAGTTTAAGGATGGATGTTATTTGGATTTAACATTCTTAGACGGCCTAGGAAGTATTGAAACTTTGTTTCATCGAGAGCCTTAATGAAGACATCGGCAATTTGATCTTCGGAGTTAATGAAGTGTAGTTCGATATGACCCTTTTGAATGTTGTCTTTGATAAAGTGATATCGAATGTCGATGTGCTTTGTCATGGAATGGTGAACGGGATTGTGAGAAATGGCAATTGCATTGGTTGAGTCACAAAATATGGGAATTTGTGAGATTTTGAAGCCATAGTCACGCAGTTGAGTTTGCATCCATATGACTTGTGAACAACAGCTGGCGGCAGCGACCTATTCAGCTTCTGCTGTTGATGTGGATACACAAGTCTGTTTCTTTGAAGTCCAACTCACTAGTCTACCTCCTAGGAATTGACAGCTACCAGATGTACTCTTTCTATCTAGCTTGCATCCTCCATAGTCTGAGTCGGTGAAAGCGTTCAGTTGAAAATCGGGTTTAGCTGGATACCAAAGGCCAAGTTTGGGAGTGCCTTTAAAGTATTTGAAGATGCGTTTCACAGCAACTACATGGGATTCCATAGTATTTGCCTGGTATCTGGCAGACACACATGTAGAAAACATGATGTCAGGTCTGCTGGCAATGAGGTATAAGAGTGATCCGATCATTCCACGATATCTTTTCTGGTCAGCGGGTTTTCCATTTAAGTATGCATCAATTTTGTATCCAAAAGCCATTGGGGTTTTTGCGGTATTGGATTTGTCCATTGAAAAGCGAGTGAGTAGGTTTTTGACATAATTCTCTTGGTTAATGAAAATGCCATCAGTTGACTGTTTGATTTGAAGTCCGAGAAAAATAGTCATCTCCCCAATCATGCTCATTTCAAATTTGCTCTTCATTAGATGTCTTTTAAAACCTGATTCTTCGAGAAAGGTTGACAACGTGGCATACCAAGCTCGGGGTGCTTGTTTCAAGCCATTGACAGCTTTCTGCAATTTAAAGCTGTGATCTGGAAATTTGGGATCTTCGAAACCTGGTGGTTGTTGGATGTATACTTCGCGATCTATCTCTCCGTGTAAGAATGCACATTTAACGTCCATTTGGAATACTTTGAAATTCTTATGTGCAGCATATGCAAGAAAGATGCGGATTGCTTCAATTCTGGCAACTGGAGCATATGTTTCATCGTAGTCGATTCCTTCTTGTTGTGAATATCCTTTGACTACAAGACGTGCCTTGTTTCGACAAATGATTCCTTGATCGTCAGTCTTGTTTCTGTATACCCATCTTGAACCTATAACAGTAACATCGTGTGGAGTAGGAACAAGATTCCATACGTCGTTTCTTTCAAATTCTGCAAGCTCTTCTTGCATAGCTTTTACCCAGTCTGGATCTTTTATAGCAGAATGTATGGTTTTGGGTTCAGTCATGGATAAGAAGGCTCCAAATAAACATTCATTTGTGGATGCGGCTCTAGTCTGAATGCCTGAGTTGGGATCTCCGATGATTTGGTCTGTTGGATGATTTCTGGTCCACTTTATTAAGCGATTCTCTTCCGCTATAATAATTGGAGTTTCAGTATCCCATTGTTCTTCTCCGGGTGTTTCATCTTGGAATAAGTTTGAAGGTTCCCCCATAAATGATGCATCGGGATTGTTTTGGCTATTTGGGGATGGGGTGTTCAAAGGAGGATTTGGTGTTTGTTCCAAAGAGGAAGTATGTGTTGGTGGTTCCCCCTCGAATTGATCTGCATCATTTTCGTTTGTTTGTGGAATAACTTCACTGGGTGTTCCTGTAGGGTCAATTGAAGTAGTTAGAAGTTCAGAATTGTAAGCAGTTTTTGGTTGTTCAAAAAGTAAATCAAGATCGATTTCAATGTCTATGTCAGGAGAAGGTGTTTGTTGAATTGGATTTTGAAAAATATTTTCAATCATATTAGAACCAAAATGTTCACGATCCAATTTCCTGATATAAAATTCATCAAAATGAACATCGGTACTTTCTTCAATTACTCTAGTACGTTTGCTCAGTACTCGATAAGCAGTTGAAGAAAACGAGTAACCAAGGAAAATTCTTTCGTCCGACCTTGATTCAAATTTTGAAAGGTGATCTTTATTGTTCTTTACGAAGCATCGACAACCAAAAATATGAAAAAAAAATTAATGTTTGGTTTTCGGTTGTTAATGACTTCATATGGTGTTTTATGAAGATGTTTATGGATTAAGGAACGATTTTGAGTGTAGCAAGTTGTGGCTATTGCTTCTGCCCAGAAGTATTGTGGCAGATCAGCAAAGATAAGCATTAATCTTGCAGCTTCACATAAAGTTCGGTTCCTTCTTTCGACAACACCGTTCTGTTGTGGAGTATATGGGGCTGAGAAGTTATGTTCATTTCCTTTGTCTTTGAGAAATGAATCTAGAGTCTTGTTTTTGAACTCTAAACCATTATCACTTCGGATTCTTCGAACAGGTCGTTTGAGCTTCAGTTCGATTTGTTTGATGAAGTTGATCATCTCTTTAGGTGCTTCTGATTTTAGTCTTAGGAAAAAGACCCAAGTAAAGCGCGAGAAACCATCAACGACAACAAGAATGTACTTCTTCCCTTGTATGGTTTGGGTTTTGGCAGGGCCACAAAGGTCTATGTGCAGCAATTCTAATGGTTCGGATACACTAGATTCTGAGATGCTTTTGTGAGTGGATTTGGAAAGTTTTCCTTTTTCACATGCGGCACAAAGAGTTTCGTTATCAAGCTTCAGAAGTGGTAGCCCTCGAACAAGATCATCGCCGATCAGTTTGTTGATGTACCCAAAGTTTAGATGGGAAAGGCGGCGGTGCCATAACCAACTAATATCTGCTGGGGCTTTAGATAGCAGACATATATCGGGTTTACCATAGATAAGATCCATGTCAAGTGGATACATATTTCCGGCACGGTCAGAATTAACTATAACATCTTTGGTTTTGGCGTTCATGATCAAGCTTCGTTGTTTGGTGAACAGAACTTCAAGATTGTTATCACACAGTTGAGAAACACTTATGAGGTTGTGTTTCAGGTCATCGACGAAGGCAACTTTATTTATGGTGAAATTACCATTTCTTATGTTTCCATAACCCTTGATTTTTGCTGTCATGTTGTTTCCGAAGGTAACATCTTGATTGGTTTGTATAGGTTTGAAGTCACGTAAGCAGTTCCAGTTTCCTGTCATATGCTTGGAGCAGCCACTATCAATATACCATGTATCATCATTGGGTTCTCCAGCATTAAGTACCTGCAATCAGACAGAAAGTTTAGGTACCCAAATCTGAATGAGTCCTGGTTTGTCAGTTGTTATTTTGGGTTCTTTGCTTAATGAATTTCTAGCATTTAACTTCGCGTTCTTGTAATAGTTTGGTTTATGAGGATGGAATGGTTGAGGTTTGATTTGATTTATCAAGTTTACCCAAAATGTGATTTGTTTTTGAAAATCTGTGGGTTGATAAGATCTGTGATTTGGTGAAAGATATCCTAGATGTGAAGGTTTGTTTGAAAAGTTTTCTTCATATCTGGGATGTGAATGGCGGTTTTGAAAAGCTTTTTGATGATGATGGTTTGAAACTTTCTGATGTGATGGTTTTTGAAAGTTCCTTGAATGATTAAAAGTAATATCTTGAAAGCGGTTTTCAAAAGGTTTTAGAAAAGGTTTTGGTTTTTGTTTGGAAACCAGTTTATGTGGTACAAAGTAGGGTTGAACTGGTTTCTTTGGTTTGTTTTCAAAAGCTTTTGATTTGAAAAGTGGGGTTTTGTTGACTTGAATGGATTTTTTGCTTGTTTGTTGTTTCTTGGAGTATTTTTGTCCCGGACTAGTCTTTCCAACATTTGATGAACTCATTGTAGGAAAAGCAGTTGGTACAGAAGTACTACCATCCTCATAAGAGGAATTTTCTCCATTCAAAAGGTTTTTATGTTTAGTGGTTCCGTCGGTATGTTTGATTTGGTGAGTTAAAGAACTAGCAGAGTCTGTTTCAAAATTTACAACTCTTTTGAAAGACTTTTTGGAAACAGCGAAAGTAGTATCATCTGGGCTACAGTTGATAACTATTTCGTCATCTGAATCTTCCTCATTAACAGATGTGAAAAGATCTGGTAGAGTGGATTCAGAGTTTTCACAATTCGTCATGTTTTCCTGTTTTGCTTGTTCAATTTCAAAGGATTCTCTTCCAATTCCTGGTCTGTAATTTGTATCAATTTTGCCAGTTCCTAAGGTGTTTGCCTTGGTGAAAATATCATCACTTAGTTTTCTAGCAACTTTGATAGAATCCATATTCCATATCAGTCTTTTATTCTCAGTTTCAAGAGAATTGATTTGTTTCAAAGAATCAGTCAGTTTTTCATTTAAAATTTTGTATTTGTGAGTTGATTCTTGAAAGTCTTGTTTCAACTGAAGGATTTCCATTTCTAAAACATCTTTTATTTCAGAAGAAATGACTGACTGATTTTTTTTGTTCCAAATCCCTTTTCTGAATTAGGGTCTGATTTAATTGTTCCAAGACGTGATTATAATCTTCTGATTTTCTTTCAACGTCTCTTTCCAATTTGCTTTTTGTTCTTGTTGATTCTCCAAATTTGAGTTGCAAGGTTTGTAACTCAGATTTGCAGATATCATAATTGACCATTGTGTCATGATATGTTTTGAGATCAACTTCCAGACTTTTCTCAATCTTGGTTATTTGGGACTCAAAAATTGTTTTGGAAAAACCAAGTTCAGAGATCATAGACCATACCTGTTCTATGACGTTGGGAGCTCTTGAAGGTATGTTAACACCAGCTACGAAGCAGAAGTTTGATTGTGTTGTTTCATTGTCAACTTCGTCATCAGAAGTTGACCAGTATTCCACGCTTGGTTCATGGATTGCCATCAATGCTCTTTGCTTTTCTTGGTTTTCCAATTTCTTCAATTCGTCGGCTCTTTGAGCATAGTATGCTGAGTCTTTGATTTTGGTTTTGTTTTTGGCTCGGCATTCTCTGGCATAGTGATTTGTTCCTTTGCAGTTGTGACAAATGATCACTTCTTCATCACTGTCATCCTTTTGACTCTTAATCGGAAGTCTTTCAGGTGCTTGAGTTTGGGTTTGTTGGGAAGGTTGAGAATGGTTTTGTTGGAATCCAAAATTTTGGTTGTTTTGAAAACCATTGTTTTGATTGTTGTAACCTTGATTTTGGAAACCTCTGTTTTGATTTTGAAAACTGTTGTTTGGATTGTGATTATGACCTGAGTTGGGATTGTTTTGAAATCCCTGGTTTAGAAAACCTTGGTTTGAGTTGTTATGGAAGGAAGGTCTTTGAGAATTTTGTCCAAAGTAAGGTCTAGGTTGAAAACCTGAGTTGTTTTGTCCAAAAGATGGTATGTTTTGAAAGTTTGGTCTAAAATTTGATTGACCTTGATTTGGGAGAAATCTCTGGAGATTTGTGTTTGCAACCAACGCACACAGTTGTTGATAGTCTGCTTCATCATTTGAATCAGACTGGAAGGCTTGGTTTTGAAAAGATGTAGTCTGATTAAAATGATTAAAGTTTTGATCATTGAAAGGTGTTCGGTTTTGAGAAGATGTGGACACAAGAGCAAGTGGTCCTCCAAAAGTTGAAGTGGTTGGTGGGTCAATCGAGGATTCATACGATTGAAGTTCTCCATACAAATTGTACAAAGTTTCAGTATGAATAGCTGGATTTCCCTGAATAATGAGTTTAACCATTTTCCAGCTTTCGAAAAGATTGTTTAAAAATTTGAGATTTATCTCATGTTGTGTCTTTTTGATACTCAAATTGTTCATTTTGACCATAATAAGATTGAACCTATCGTGAGCATCATGGATGGTTTCTGATGAAAGCATTTTGAAATTATCGAATTCATTCAAAACAGATGTTCTTTTGTTTCCGATAATTCTTTTATTTCCACAAAAACGATTTTTCAAATTTTCCCAAATTTGATTTGCGGTTAACAGTATAATGTCATCCATTTGACTTAGAATACTGTGAGGTATTCCAGATACAAGTTCCTTTTTGGCTTGGAGTTCCAACTTTCTTCTGATTTCGGTTTGAGTGGCTTTATTTGTAGCAAGAGTAGCCATATTTTCTGGAGTAATATATGTTCCTTCTACGTATTTCCAGACATCTTCATTTATAGTGTTAAGATGAAGATTCATACGGCCAACCCACGAATTATACACTTCAGGAATAAGTATGGATGCCCATGAACCAGATCCTAAGCTATTTGCAATGGAGACAGAGTTCATGTTGGAGTAATTTGCCAAAGACATTTTTTTTGAAAATTTTTTTGAAAGGATTTTGAACAAGTGATATTAAAATGAAATATTTAAAGAAAAGCTTATGGAAGGTTTATAAACGCTATAACCACACGTTTTTCGACAAAAATTTCAAGGTAAATCACACAAGCTCTGATACCAATTGTTGGATATTATTCCTTTTATATCAGCTCATATACCGATTGTTGGAAATATAAAAATCTGATCACCACAACAACAGGCTCGGTTACCAGTTACAGTGTGACAGATATATAAGTTAAAGATATAAGATGTAGATATATATAAGAATAATAAATGCGGAATAAGTATAAATATGAAAGCTATAAATGACTGAAAGCTATAATAATATAAATGACTGTATTTAAATTACGTAAAGCTATAAATAATATAAATGACTGTATTTAAATGACGTAAAGCTATAAATAACATAAAGCTATAATAAAGAATATATGTATATAAATATATATCAAGTAGGTTCGTCAATAAATTGACTGAACTGGACTGACGGAACGATTGGTCGATATTTGAACTCTTGGAATGATTGGTCGATATTGGGACTCTTGGAGCGACTGGTCTATATTGCGACTCTTTGAACGACTAATCGATATTGGGACTCTTGGAACGACTGGTCGATATTTGTTCAAAGATCAATTCGGTGTTTGATAAGTAACAAAGAGTTCATTCAAAGCTCGGTTTTATGTAAAACAAGTTGTTTACAAAAGGGTACAAAATACATGAGTTTATGTATTTGTATTTGAGGTATTTTGGGTAAAAACATGCACACGGGTCGTGTATGATAAGGCATAAGTGACACGGGTCGTGTAGGAAGGTTTAGGAGAGTTTTGGAGGGTTTTCTTGATAATGATGGTGAACACGGGGCGTGTTGATTTTAGGCTTGTTTTTAACACGGGGCGTGTTGATGTACAGATGCAAACAGAGGGGTACACGGGGCGTGTCTGATATAAGGCATGCTGAACACGGGGCGTGTTCACGCAGCTATCAATTTCGGGATTTTTGTGATTTGAAGGTAAGTTTTGTTTGTGATGTTTTGGCTAAGGTAATGGTGTTATGGTGTTTTGAGAATGTTTTCAAGGTTGTTTAGAGGTTGGAAGGAGGTTGATATAAGGTGGTGATGGTGGTGAAATTTCTATGAAGATGATGATGAATAGTGATGGGTTTTGTGGTTAATCTTGATGCAGAAGGTTTTGGGGTGTTTCATGGTTGTGTTTTGGTGTTTTGATGTAAGGAAAGTGTTTGGTGGTGTATGGTGTGATGAACAAAGGTAGCGAAGATGAAGAACCTTGAGTTTCAATGAAGAAGATGAAGATGGTTGATGGTGTTCTTCATTTCATTGTTGATGATCTTGATGTTCTTCACTTCATTGTTGTTTGATCTTGGTGTTCTTCATTTTCTCCAGGGATTTATCTTGGTGTTGAAGAAGATGAAGATTGGTGATGTTCTTGGGAGTGTTTGTAGGAAGTGTTACAAGATAACAAAATGAACACACTCTATCATACATACAAACTCACGTATACATATATGAGTAAGAAATATCTTCATGCACTTGAGTTTAAGTGAAAGAGTTGGCTGCAAGTTGTGGTAGAGTAGGAGGCAAAAACGTGGGTGTGGGTTTTGCTTCACATTTCCATTGCTTTGTTGACTATTCCTTATTGACTACTTCCACATTGTTGACTTTTTAACATACAACATACATATATACATATATATACATAGTACATATATATGTACATATATGTGTGTGTATATATATATATATATATATATATATATATATATATATATATTGTTGAAACTGTTTAGTCGCACAGCTAAATTTTCTCGTTTATGCGTTTTCCGTCTTTTGCACGTTTTCGTATTTTCCGTTTTCATCACGCATTCATGCAACCTGAAATAACTGATAATATTTGTTAGATAATACAAAAAAAGTTTGTCTTATTTCAGTGATGGTCACATACAAGGTCACATACAAAAACATTTTTCAACAAGCTTTATATATGATTTGTATTTATATGATATCTTTATGATTGTAGTAATGATATTTATTAAAGCGATCCATAAAAAAATCCCAAGAATGATATGTAACATCTGAATTCAGGTAATTCCTTTTTTTAAGTTTTTGAAAGTTAAGTTGGCAAGAAGACCCCCCCCCCCCCCACACCCACCCACCTCTTGTATGTTGGGCGTACGTGCATATACGCTTAGCGTAATGCGGCGCGCATGATCGGGCAGCTGAGCCTCGTACGCGGGGCGTATGTCGCCTGTGTCTAAAACTCTAATCTTAGGACTTGTCCCCTATTTAAACCCATTTATGGCCTTTAGACCCTCACCTTTATCAGCCTCCTTACCTTTAAATGTCCCTAAAAACCCTAAATAGCCATTAGACGTGATTTTGAGCTTAAAGTAACAAAATGAGCCATTTTTGGGTGTTTGCAAGAAGAAGAACTTGTGGTGCAAGTCTTGGACGTGGTTGAGCTTCTAGATCTAGCATCCACATCATCTTAGGGAGCTTTTGGAGGTATAAAGTTCATATCTTGCTTATATGTTGCTTAGATCTCTTCTTAAGCTTGTTTTGGTCCTTTTTGGTCCCTTTTGGTTGGTCTTGAAGAGTTAAGACCATTTGAGATGCCAATCTTGTAGATCTGGATGTTTAGTGGACTCCTTAAGCTTAAAGGTACAAACTTTATGGTGTTTGTGACCTCCATGCAAGTATTAAATCATTTATTAAGCTCTTTTGAGCTTTAGGACCTCATTGAGCCTTTCATGCATGTAAACTTGGCAACTTTACGTGATAAACCACTTCAAGGAGATCATAAGAGTCTTGGGGATAATGTCTTAACCAATTAAGAGCTAAAACGCAAAGTTGACAAATCTGAGGAGTGTGATGGCGTACAAGCTTGTACGCGCAGCGTACAGGCCCTTAAGCGTCTACTCTTAACGTACAAGCTGAGTACGCCCCGCGTACTCAGCAATGGGTTACGGTGTTTGGGCCTTCGGTCTTGGGCCTTGTTTTAGACCATAGGAGTTTAAGGTTGTGCGTTGGGCCACCAAAATATCGTTTTGGGCCTTGTGGGCCATAGAGCCCTTTGTTACAAATGGACCGATTATGGTTAGGCCCATTAAATGGAAAGGCTTTTGGGCCTCATTTTAGGAGTTTGGACTTAGGGGATTTGGACCCATAATTTGGGTTTTTGACCTAATTCTGATTAGGGTAATTTGCGTTTAGTCAGTGTGAGATTGTCAGATCGGTAGCCGAGCAGTTACTATTTATTAACAGATCAAGGTGAGTCTCTTCCCGGTATTACGGGTTGATGGCACCAAGGCCGGCCCATTATCCGGGTTGATTGGTATGTGTTATTTTGGGAAAACTCACTAAGCGTTAGCTTACAGTTTGTACTGTGATTTCAGGTACTTCCGGTTCTAAGGGGAAGGATCCGGCTTGATGGCGCATCATTCACTCTCCACCATTTTTTGTATTCACTGTTATTGTCACTCTGATGATTGTATATAATGATGATTATGTATTGGATTTTGGAATCAAACTTATGATTGTAAACTTTAATTAAAAATGAAAAAATTTCTCCTATTTTTTGGGTTGTTACAAGTTGGTATCAGAGCCTTGGTTTGAGGGATTCGGGCACACCCTCGGGTGTGTAAGAACTCAAACTGAGGAAATGCTAACCTTTTCAAAAGAACAAGAATCAAGTTTTTCTGAAAACGGGTTTCTTAAGTAAAGAGGGAGAGTGCAATGCATGCAATCGGCCGAGCTCAAGTAAGTTTTTCCCAAAATTAAACCATGCTTATGAATTGAAACTAGTATGTTAATATGTGAAGTGCATGCTAGAGTAGGGCTAAGGATACCTTCAGGAATTATGTGATAAAATTGCCTGATTTGTGTGATGCCTTGTAGCTTAGGAAAAATTCGATGCTATATATTTCTTAGAATGAATGTTGAATTTGTTATTTGCTAAGTGTATGCTTTCAAAGTTATATATGCTTAGGATTGCATAGACCTAGAATGATGGATTCTGCCTCATTTCATGTTCCTTGTTTGGTTGTGGACTTAGGGTAGAAACTTTATTTGATAGTCTATGTGATTTTATTTATGTATAGCTTGCATGCACATGGCAACTTGCGGTGTTGATTGAGGTTATGTTTCTATGAGGATTGAGAAATCCTAGAAGAGTCTAGGATATGCGTATGTGTTGTGTTATATGGGTCATGTTCTAAGTATGGTTGGGTGAATTAAGGTATCAGGTATGGGCTTGGGAAAGGTACATGTAGGTGTGGAAGGTAGTATTGGGCTCGTACTACTGAAAGCACAGGACCTGTACCCGAGACAATGGCAGACCTGGAAACTCTAAGGAGTCCGGTGAGGAGGAATCCCTTCGAACTTCCTTATCGATTGTTTTCTATGTTGTATTTTCAGTTTGAGGATGGTGATGGCTACACGAGGAGGTTCAGGTTCGGGATTGGGCTCAGGATCGGGTTTAGGTTTCGATGCAGAGCCGATTGATGAGAGGCTGTGCGAGCTTATCGCAGCCGAGGTTACTCGCAGCATCCTTGACACTACCCGATGATTTTCGGTACCGTCAAGGAGGGGATCATGGAGATTATGGAAGAGCAGCTTAGGTCTTTCTGAGCCGAGATCGTTGTGGGTCAGATTGGGACTCAAACTCCCTCATTCCGGGAGTTCAAGGCATGCAGAGCAACTGAGTTCTTTGGGGCTAAGGCCCCCATCGCTAGTCGCTGCTGGATCGCTGACATGGAGAATGCTGAACGCACGAGCTTTTACCCCGAGGTGGCAAAGGTGGGATTTGCATCCTGTATGCTGAGCGACCGAGTGCGGGACTGGTGGGAGGGGGTTACTCGTGAGGTAGGGTCGGTGCGTGTGGCAGTGATGGCATGGGATGATTTTATGCGGAGGTTTGATCCGGAGTTTGCACCGGTCATTGAGGTGCGGCAGCTGGTGAGGGAGTTCCAGGACCTTCACCAAACGACGGAGACTGTGGCGGAGATCACCGCCAAGTTCAAGAAGAGGGCACTACTAGTTCTGGAAGACGAGATATCATGCTACTAGTTCAAGAAGAAGGCCCGCGAGTGGGAAATTGAGTTGGAGCTCCGGACGACGCGGAAGCCGGAACAGGTTCAAATGGCAGTAGGTCAGGCTAAGAATCCTAACACCTCCGATGTTCACAGCAGAGGCCATCCGGGTCGGGGCCGGTGCGCTAAGTGCGGAAAGCCGTACGGTGGAGCTTGTCGATTTATGGGCTCTGGATGTTTCGGTTGTGGTCAGGCAGGTCACATGAGCAAGCAATGCCATAATAGGGAGGGATTTGTTTTCAATGCAACCAGACCGGCCATAAAAAGCCAATTGTCAGAGGTTGTTTGGTGGAGCAGTGGTCGTGCCTAAGAAGGCCCGCGAGCGGGAAATTGAGTTGGAGCTCTGGACGAAGCGGAAGCCGGAACAGGTTCAGATGGCAGTGGGCCAGGGTAAGAAGCCTGAGACCTCCGATGTTTACAGCAGAGGCCAGCCGAGTCGGGGCCGATGCGCCAAGTGCGGCAATCCGTACGGTGGAGCTTGTCGATCTGTGCACTCTGGATGTTTCGGTTGTGGTCAGGCAGGTCACATGAGCAAGCACTGCCACAATAGGGGGGATTTGTTTTCACTACAACCAGACCGGCCATAAAAAGGCTGATTGTTAGAGGTTGTCTGGTGGAGCAGTGGTGGTGCCTGTGCCAGCCATGTTGAGGATTACTGATGGACGCCAGGGCAAGGCGGAAGCTCCTGCGGTGAAGAGCAGAGCGTTTCAGTTGACCACAGATGAGGCCCGAGCAGCACCGGACGTAGTTACTGGAATGTGACCTAAACCTATCTTTTATTGTTTTCTTGTTATGCTTATATTTGTTATGATTCTTTATAGGCACCTTTTTGGTTAATGGATTGTCGGCTCATGTTTTATTTGATTCGGGGTCTACCCGATCCTTTGTATCTCTTGCGCTCAACAAGAAGTTTTGAGACACTCCGAGGAATTTGGATTCCCCTCTGGAGGTGGAGATTGCGGATGAGCGTACTGTGAGCGATGTGAGGGTATTTCGAGGATGTGTTCTGAACATGTTTAGTGAGAGGTTTCCTATCGACTTTGTACCAATTCCCTTGAGGGGATTGAAGGTGATCATCGGGATGGACTGGTTGGGACCCAATGGGGCCGTGATTGATTGTAAGCGACAGTTGGTGAGAGTTCGAACCCCAAGTGAGGGAAAACTAGTCATTACTAGTGAGAGAGCTTCGCATGGGCCAACTCCCTGTTCAGGCGCGAGGGCTAGGAGGCTTCTTCAGCAGGGATGTTCTGGGTTTCTGGCTTATGCCTCGGATTCACGGGTCGAGACCTCGACGGAGTTAAGCAGGGTTCCTATTGTGCATGATTTTTCTGATGTCTTTCCCGAGGAGTTGCTAGGAGTGCCTCCCGAGAGGCAGGTTAAGTTTCGGATTGACTTGATGCCATGGTCGGCTCCGACAGCCAAGGCGCCTTATCGCCTGGCACCGCCTAAGATGCATGAGATGTCTACACAGTTGCAGGAGCTGCTAGACAAGGGTTTTATCTGCCCGAGAAGTTATCCGTGGGGAGCACCGATTCTATTCATGAAAAAGAAGGATGGGTCACACAGGATGTGTATCGATTATCGGGAATTGAACAAACTAACGGTGAAGAACCGTTACCCACTTCCGAGGATCGGTGACTTATTTGATCAGCTTTAGGGTGCATCCTAGTTCTCCAAGATTGATCTTCGGTCAGGATACCATCAGATGAGAATCAGGGATGAGGATGTTCAGAAGACGGCCTTCAGAACTCGTTATGGTCATTACGAGTTCGTGGTGATGCCATTCGGGTTCACCAATGCACCTGCAGCGTTCATGGATCTCATGAACCGAGTTTGCAGGCCGATGTTGGATCGGTCTATAATTGTTTTCATTGATGATATTCTAGTCTACTATAAGACCAAGGAGCAGTATGAACATCATTTGTGAGAGGTGTTGGAGACCATGAGGAGGGAGAGGCTTTATGCTAAATTCTCCAAATATGAGTTTTGGTTGCATGAGGTGCAGTTTCTGGGGCACATCATCAACCAGGATGGTATCTTGGTGGACCCGGACAAGATTGAGGTTGTGAGATTGGGAAGTTCCAAAGAATGCATCTGAGAACCGGAGTTTCTTGGGGCTTGCGGGGTATTAATGAAGGTTTATTCAGGACTTCTCCAAGATTGCAGTACCTTTAACCCACATGACCAAGAAGAATGTGACCTTTCGGTGGGGTCTAGATCAAAAGTTGTCCTTCGAGACTCTGAGGCAGAGGTTATGCGAGGCCCCAATTCTTGCGTTACCCGAGGGATTGGATGATTTCGTGGTGTATTGCGACACTTCTATTTCGGGTTTGGGAGCTGTACTTATGCAGAGAGGGTGTGTAATTGCTTACGCCTCGAGGCAACTAAAGCCTCATGAGGCGAATTACCCCAAGCATGATTTGGAATTGGGGGAGGTGGTGTTTGCCCTCAAGATCTGGAGGCACTATTTATACGGGGTTCGATGCACTATCTACACTGATCATAAGAGTTTGAAGTATTCGATGGATCAACCGAACTTGAATATGTGGTAGCAGAGGTGGTTAGATGTGGTAAAAGATTACGACTACGAGATTTTGTATCACCCCGAGAAGGCCAAATGGTGGCCGATGCTTTGATCCGTAAGGCGATGTGCTCATCTCTCTGGGATATTTGTTTGAAGATGATTGTTACTTCACCCTTGTTGGATTTGATCAAGGAGGCTCAGGTAGAAGGATTGAAAAAAGGAAAATTGGAAGGCTGAGCGGATTAGAGGGCAAATTCCGTTCTTGTTAGAGACAGTCGGGGATTATTGACTCAGTGTGGTATGGTTTGGGTTCCGGCATCTGGTGCCGCGAGGCAGACGATTTTGGAGGAGGCACATAAGTCCAAATTTTCTATCCATCCGGGGGCCACGAAGATGTATCGAGATTTGAGGTTGAGCTATTGGTGGCCCTGTATGATGAGGGAGGTTGCTTGGTTTGTTGAGCAGTGTTTGACTTGTCGGAAGGTCAAAGTCGAACATTAGAGACCTTACGACAAGGTGCAGCCGTTACCCATCCCCATGTGGAAATGGGAGGAAATCACTATGGATTTTATCACCAAGTCACCGAAGACGGCACGGGGTGTTGATTCTATATGGGTTATTTGTTGGATTAGTGTCTAAGTCCATAACTATAATTGGTATGTACTTGACCCGACTCGGCATGGTCCATTTGGGTTGCATGGCATCGGAACATTTGGATAGACCGTTTGTGAGGAGAAGACATTTTGTGACATATTAATATACTATAAGTTCTAATATATTAATATGAAATCATGTTATTTAATTAGTATTGATCAAGAATTAATTTGGACTTAATTTAGTGATCAAAAAGAGACTAATTAAATATATGGGGATTGATTGTGTAAATCATTCATTCTTATATATGTGGGCTTATGATCCATGATTCCTTATGTTGGGCTTAACCCATGTGGTGATCCATGGATACTCCACGGAGGTTAAAACCCATGGAGCATAAGGAATGGGTAAAGTCATGGGTTACATGGAGTAACCCTAAGGTGCACACTATATAAGGACCCCTTAGCTCAAGAAATTGGCATAAGTGATACATATGTGAGGGCTAGTAAATTTGAGCTTGGAGTGTCTTCTTCTCTTGGTTATTCCAAGTGTTCATGATGTTGTGTGAACCATTTGAGGTGTCACACTTGGGGCACTAGTCTCTCAAGCTTCATGGAGTCAAGCAACAACAACAAGGTATGTATTCTATCTATTCTATTACCCTAGTATCAATGTTTTGGTATGCTAGTTACGATAATACCTTGGATATTCATATTTGCATGTATAATAGAGAAAAAATAGATCCAATGTATTTAGGGTTGCATGTACACTTCAGAGTGTTAGAATGCTCAAAACCCAACGGTGGTATCAGAGCCTAGGCTTGTTTTCTTGTTATACTTGCAAAAATTGTTGAGAAATCGAAGTTTTCTGCTGTCTGCTCAGCAGAATCGTCGAGTCCATGAAGGGACGCGACGAGTCCAAGGCTTAAAAGTGTGCAAAACGATCCAACTCGCCGAGTTGGTTCATGCACTCGACGAGTTGGACCCCGTGACAGCATATCTTCGAGTTTTTTGGCTAGAAATGGACTAGGAACATTACCATAAGCTGTTTTTGAACCTATAAATCTGTTTTTGATGTGGTAATGTTCATGTTAATCCAATTTCAAAGATAATTATCAATAGATTCATGTTTTGTATTAGTTTAATGATTAGGCTAATTACATGAAAGAAGTTTGAATGAATTATCTTGTTCTTATGAGTTGCTTAGGTTAATAGGAATGTTATGTGAAATTGTGGTTTTCAATCCAAATTAATCTAAGAGTTGATTCTAAAATGTGTTTTTCATAACTTGTCCTCAAGTTAGATGAAAAGTCACATTTAAGAGTCGAACTTATAAATATTTCCATAGGTTATGAATAAAGAAAAGTCACATTCTTTAATGGTTTAAAGTCTTCCATAACTTGTCCTCAAGTTATGGAACTTGAAGAGTTTGTTGAATTAAAACTAATTTAAACACATAAGTTATGGAATTGAAAAGTTTTTGAATAGTTCAAAACTTGCCCTCAAGTTTTGGAATTTGAAAAGTTTTCTTTCATGAATACTTTAATTCCAAATTAAGCCCTTAGGATTTTAAAAGTTAAAATTCAACCCTTATACTTTATAATATTATAAGTTAACAATATATATATGTATAAGAGCAAGTCAGTCTTACCGTTTGTAGGCCTCATTCACGAAGCCGGTCTATAAGGGGGTATAAGGTTACTGCCTATAAAATGGCAGTTTAATGTGTGTCCACTCTCACCCACCGCTTCCTTGAATGTTGGAGGGTCGTTAGCCGAACGAGTAAGACAAGGACTATAATTCTCCCTTCATTAAAAGTATTAATGATAAACACTAAGTAACTAAACTTTTATAAATTCCCAATCTTAGTTAATTAGGAAAATGTGAATAAGGTGCTAACCCATGAAATTACACTTTGCACTTTGCTTAAGTCGATTAGTGGAGCGTGTGTGGTTAACCGGCACACTAGCTTCATTTAACAAGGTAGGAAAAGGGTTTCTTAAAGTTTATCATAGGCCGGTGGAGCGTGTGTGGTTAACCGGCACATCAGTTGGGTGATAAACATTTAAGAGTACCAAGTAATTTGCATGGTTACTTCACACCTTGTTTTGTGATCCTCGGCATCCCAGTCACAAAACCTGAACGGCACACTCGAGATTGAAACATGCCATTGAAAAGTTCAATGAATCTCAAAAGATCTAGGAGTTTCAAATCCAATTAAAACCTAATATTTCTATTTCGTTTTTCATGGTGGAAATTGGCGAATCGTCATTCGCCTACCTTCAAATATTTTATAGCTTGGATTACGGCATCCCTCTTCCAAGTTATAAAATATTGTGTTGGGTCCTAGCCTTAATATTTCATATTGGGTGTTATAATAAGGACTTTAAATCAACTATCTTGAATATCTCCCAAAAGATGTCTAGTTCAGACATCTATGATCTTCGCAAATCTCTTGGAACTTCACTTCCTCCATCTCCTCCAATTATTCTCCCAACCCACAAGTTCAAGGTCACTCAAGCCCTATTGGAAAGCAAAGTCTATGTGTGCTCACATCTTGGAGATAAAGTCACATATTGACAAGCCGGGAGAGTTGGGTGTCAAAGTCTTAAGAAAGTTGGATGTTCAATCACTTTCTAAGTCACATGGTGAGATCCTTTGGGACTACTATGAAACAGACTATGACATGACCCTTAATGATCTTATATATTTGCTTGGTGCTGCTGAATCAGAAATGATTTGAGGAATAGTAAAGCAAGTTTGATTAAGAAGATCAACTTCCCAAACCTTAAATGGACATTGACAATGGTAACATTGGATGTCCAGAAAAAGCTTTCTCTTCCCAATGGAAAGGGATCGGCCATAGTCAACTCGGTTAACCAAATGGTAAAGAGAAAGTCTAAGTCTGTGATAGTCTCGTGTACCATTTCCATAGAGTCCATATGTTTATATTGCCAAAGGAAGGGGCATTGATTACAAAACTGCCTATTTACCTGAATGATCATAGGGTTGATCAAGTCAAGATGTTTGATTCTACTTCAGGTGAAGTCCACTATCTAACTCTGTTAAGTTTCTATTTTGAGATTCTCATTACATGATGTGACTGGGCCACATGTTGTTGTTTAAGAATCAAAGAAAAGTGAAGAAACTTAAAGGAAGTGTATGCTGATTCTGATCACGATGATGGATCTCGATTGCATGGTTCAGTGATCAGAATTTTGAGCTGTTAACTTAGGAGTTATGATATATTGCTTAGGAATAGATAACAAGTTTTTCATATGCTTTTGCACTGTAAGGATAAGTTTTCCGCAAAGTTTTAAAATTAAAGGATTTTTTGATTTTATTTATTCTAAGTATCCTTACAATGGCATTTGTGAAAAATTGTTGCTTATATGATTCCATTGATAGCAATATTGGAAAAATGGATTTGTTTCTTCCATTTGTGGTAGTGTCTAAATTTACCAAATAAGTAAAGATTCTCATCACCCAAGGTTTCAGTTGGATAGAAACTTGGAAATCATGCAAGTTGTATAGTATGATGAATGAGAATTCTCATCTTTGGAAAATTAAGATTAATTCCTTGTTTACATGTATATGTGAGTCAAGTGAAGGACTAAGGGATCGAGTACACATTCTGGTGCACTGGTCAAGTCCACCACAAAAGATCGATAAGACTATTCGTCATGATTTACTAAAGTTTAGTAAATATGGTTATACTTACAGGCTTAAGTATAATTCTGAAGCATTGGAAAATTTTCAGTGTATGGCAGAACGAATGAGAAGAATCAAATTAGGCAGAAGGATAAAATTTTCTCAAATCTGAAAAGATGGGAGAGTACTTTAGTATCATGTTTCGTGATCATCTTAATGATTTAGAAATCATGTCACAATTAGTCCTCTAAGGACATCTTAGTGCATTCTTATGACTAAGAAGAGGAATCTTGAATTGTTGGAATGGTTAAATCAAGAAGATGAGTCATACTTCGTTCCAAAACAAGTCTTAGAGTCATACTCCAAGACTGTAAGATGAGTGACATATCTTAAAGAAAGGTTTATAACACTTGTCAAATGTAAGAGTAAAAGTGTCCTACTCTTGTACATTTGAAATTGGTAAGTTGTGATGTTTTGGATAAAACAAAGACCAACTTAGGCCAATTGTGTAAAGTATTTGTCTTGATAAAGAATCCGCACTATCTCTTGAATACTTGACAAGTGAATCTGATATGTCAAGAGGACAGTGGGAGTCTTAGAGATCTTGGAAAAGCTTCAAGATCTAATCAAGAATAAAAACCTGTAGTTCATCACTAGCACACGACGTGAGGTTTATAACCTATCCTGTTGACATATTTCTATTTCTGTGCCATTCCAGTTAAAGTTGGCTTTGCATATGAGTTCTGAGAGTTCTCAATTGTTTGCATAACAACATGGAAGCAATGGCAGACCCTTGTGCTGCTAGGTGGCAAGAAATTAAGATTGAGTTCAGTCCATATGAGCTTGGATTTGTCATTATCCTTGTCTTGTGATTATGGTTTTGACAAATTCACATGGATAAGAACACTTACAACATAAACAATCTAAGTGTCATAAGGTTTCTCTCCGATTCATGAAAATGATGGTGAGGAAACACTTTCACTAAGTAGATTTTAAGTAGATAACAGTTGTGATATTTGCATTCACAAAGTCGTTAGTGGAGCGTGTGTGGTTAACCGGCACACTAACATGGACTAGTGAGGAATGGAAAAGGTCTAAACAATTGAGACTATGATTACAGCATCCCTTTTCATAGTTCTGAAATTGTTTAGAGACACATGTGTGCTATCTGAGGAAAGGTGTATGATTTTGATGAAGTTTTATCAAAAGCATATCGTATCAGAAATCTGAACTTTGGTAAGAAAGTCAATAAAGTATTATTTTCTAGAAGTCCAGCTGATTTCTGAGTACATGTCAAAGCTAGTGGGAGCATAAGTGTTATGCTAATAATTTTCATGTTAGTGGGAGCATGATAATTATGATAAGTATTGCAAGTTAGCAATGTTAATTATAGAAACAAAGTTTCAATTCGTGAAGTTGCAGGGGTTGAAAAGTTGTTTTGCTATAATTAAGGGAGAGGAAATTATACTTAATTTCAATTCTAAAAGCTTAGATTGAGGTTTTAGTCGTCTTTAGTCAAGGTTATATATATATATATATATATATATATATATATATATATATATATATATATATATATATATATGAATTTTATGTTGGAGTGGCTCAACATAAGGAAATTCTATATATGGGTTCATTATTTGCGTTCTAAAATTCGATTATGATTACGGCATCCCTTTTCATAATCTGAATTATGAGAACTTGGCAAATAGATATAGAAATATTATAGCAAAAAAAAAGACTGGTCTAGTATCATGTCTTTCTGTGAGACATCATGATCATGTCCCATATGCTTCGGATATAGGATCGATTGCATGTGCTATAACAATTCATCCTTTCTAAATTTTCCAAATGCTCTAGGCGTTAAGGGGGAAAATCTAGAATTGGATATGACTAAAATGATTAAGCAATTGTCGAGAACAATCTAAGGTTTACCAAAGATTGGTTGCTCAGGGACAGTTGGAAGTATAGTGTTAAATTTTGGAGAGGACCTTATTGACATATTGTGAAAAGAGGCAACTCTTGTTCAGAAGTGATAGCCAAAATGGGAATATGGAAATGTTTCCACAGGTGGAAATTATTCAATCTGTGTAAGATTAGAAAAAAAACTTAATGCAAGAAGGATATTTCCATGGAGTTGATCTCCATTAGAATACTCTGTAATGTCTGTTGACAAGTCTTTGTGACTTTGTGCATAATCATTACAAGAGGGTCAGTGCATATAAGTTTAAAATCTAAACAGATTTTGATGAATGATAAGAATTTGGAATTCTTACATTTACGATATGGATTTGGGAGTGTGAAATTAGGATCATTGGAATTATGTTCAATCGATCTATTTCACAAAGTAAAAGATCATAGACAAACTTAGTGTGCATACTTGGTGTATGGCATAACTAATGTTTAGAAAAACATAGTGTGCATACTTAGAGTATGGCATGACTAGTGTTTAGAAAACATAGTGTACATGCTTGGAGCATGGGACAACTATTGTTTTAATTCAAGAATAACGTTGATAGTTGAAACAGTATACAATGAATAATGGGTAATCAATATGGTGATAAATAAAAGGTGTTTTATTTATATTCATAAGTTCTGAGACCATATTGGATTCGATTATTCTTGTGTTTCATTTTGCATGTTTTGACTTCCAGAATAAACTAGGTCATTCTTCCCGAATGACTAAGTTATTCAAACCATCCACAGTCGGTCATATGTTGGAAGTAGGTATGAATCAAGACTGTCATGAGTTGGCTTGTAGAGGTCTAAGATGTTGGATAAAGCGGTGCTACAACACTCATGAGTACTCATAAGTTCTGAGTATTGGATTCAACCCGCGATCATTTGAATCACTTCATGGATTTTATCACGAGTGATCATGAGACGATAATATCTTATATTCTTCAAACCTAGAGATATGAGTTGTTACTATGAGTTGGTTGTACATTGATTGCGCGAAAACGCATTGATAACTTGATGTTATAAAACGTGCCTTTGTGTATGATTCAACAAGTAGTAGAACAAGCCATATGAGTCGAAGTTTATCCATTCCTTTTACCTTCGGGATAAAAGCGATATATGTGGTCCCCTCGATGATTTAGTGATGAGAAATGTAAGTGCTCGGCCGGGCCTGGACTGATTTGATTTGTTCAATTAGTCAGTCGTCATAAATCGGAAATCGGGAAGCAACAAATGGACAGAGAAAATGATTTATAATCCATGTCTCAGTCCATATGATATCTAGAATGGAGGAATATATGATCCCTTATCTAATGGGCAAGTCATTGACAAAGGTTAGAGTTCATCGACAAGGTCATAGTTCGACAGCGGCTTTTGAGAGCTACGATTGCCAGTTGGTTCCTGAAGTCATATGCAATAATAGTTTTAGACTTATCCAAGTGGGAGACTGTTGGATTAGTGTCTAAGTCCATAACTATAATTGGTATGTACTTGACCCGACTCGGCATGGTCCATTTGGGTTGCATGGCATCGGAACATTTGGATAGACCGTTTGTGAGGAGAAGACATTTTGTGACATATTAATATATTATAAGTTCTAATATATTAATATGAAATCATGTTATTTAATTAGTATTGATCAAGAATTAATTTGGACTTAATTTAGTGATCAAAAAGAGACTAATTATATATATGGGGATTGATTGTGTAAATCATTCATTCTTATATATGTTGGCTTATGATCCATGATTCCTTATGTTGGGTTTAACCCATGTGGTGATCCATGGATACTCCATGGAGGTTAAAACCCATGGAGCATAAGGAATGGGTAAAGTCATGGGTTACATGGAGTAACCCTAAGGTGCACATTATATAAGGACCCCTTAGCTCAAGAAATTGGCACAAGTGATACATATGTGAGGGCTAGTCAATTTGAGCTTGGAGTGTCTTCTTCTCTTGGTTATTCCAAGTGTTCATGATGTTGTGTGAACCATTTGAGGTGTCACACTTAGGGAACTAGGCTCTCAAGCTTCATGGAGTCAAGCAACAAGAACAAGGTATGTATTCTATCTATTCTATTACCCTAGTATCAATGTTTTGGTATGCTAGTTAGGATAATACCTTGGATATTCATATTTGCATGTATAATAGAGAAAACATAGATCCAAGGTGTTTAGGGTTGCATGTACACTTAGGAGTGTTAGAATGCTCAAAAACCAACATTATTGTGGATAGACTGACCAAGAGTGCGCATTTTATTCCGATTTCCGAGAGCATATCCTAGAAAAGTTAGAGGATATTTATGTTCGGGAGGTGGTATTCAGGCACGGGGTGCCGAAACCCGTGGTCTCAGACCACGATGTTTGTTTCACCTCGAAATTTTGGAGGAAGTTCCATGAGGAGTTGGATACTCAATTGCACTTCAGTACAGCTTACCACCCACATACCGATGGGCAGAGCGAGCGGGCGATCTAGATGCTCGAGGATATGCTTCGGGGTTGCGTGCTAGACTTCGGAGGGAGTTGGGATACTTACCTTTCACTAGCAGAGTTATCCTACAACAACAACAACTATCATGCTAGTATCAACCAAACTCCATTTGAGATGCAATATGGAAGGAGGTGTAGGACTCCGATTTATTGGGGAGAGGTTGGTCACCGAGTCATGGGAAGCACCGATGTGACAACCCGAAACTTCTACCCGGTACATCTAGTCAGTTAATCTAAGTTAAAGTCGTTTATGTTAACTCCTAGCACTGATTAAGGGTTCGTTTAAGCGTTCTAAGCTTGAGTACAACCAAGGTCGAGATTAGGAATGAGTGAGCAAGTCGTATAGGGACGAAATCCGGCCATACACCCCTTTTGGAGGAGTGTGCGGCTGCACACATGGGTGTACGGCCGTACTCAAGACTCATGGCCACACACCCACCCCTATATAAAGGGTAGACCCCTTTCCTTTCATTCCTTTAACATCTTGGCAGCACACAACACCATTCCTCTCAAGCTTCTTCAACCACAAACCCTCCCAAGGCTTCAAAAACGTGAGTAATCCATCCCTTAGCTTGTTGTACTTGAAGAACCACTTAATCTAAGCCTTGAATCATTGAGTCCCGTCATGTTCTTCATCTCTTTGAAGGAGTGCGGCCGCACACCCACATAAGGTGGCCTCACACTCCTAAAAGACCCTCCAAAGTGAGAGTTGGACTTCTATATTCGAGTTGGACATGAACCTAGATTTGCTACACCTTAGAATTGGCTTTTTGGGACATCATCATGTAGGTTGTACGGCCGCACACACCCTTGTGCGGTAGCACACTCCTTGTGTGCGGCAGCACACTCCTTTGTGCGACCACACACACACACACCCTAGGACCACAAACCCATTTCTAAGACCCTAAACTTGTACTACAACTTAGTATGAACCTAGTACACTTCATGGATGCAAGTATGGACCTTGAAAACACCTCAAAAGTACCTTCCATCATGAGTGTACGGCCGCACACCCATGGCCGTACACACCTTTAAGGTGGCCATACACCTCCCACATGCAATCCTTTAAGGTCCTAGCACTTAGTGTGAGTAGTCCCAAATTCTTAGAGTGGTTCTCCATCACATTTAGTAAGGAAATACCTTCATTTGACTCCTTTATGTGTCATTACATGTTAATTAGGATCAAATCGTGTTCAAGGCTTCACTTGAACATCCCGCATTCTGTATCGATCTTTCATTCGAATCGCCCGAGGTATGTTCATACCCCTCCGTTTTTCCGAGTTTTTCATGTTTTCAGGGAGGAATACAAGCAAAATTACAAGGAAACTTGTGCTCAAAGTATATTATTTTGTATAAGATAATTATATTTTCAATATGCTTTTAACACGGAAAACAGTTTTACCAAACGAATAAGAAATCAACTCGTGGAAACAGTTTTCAAAACTAGGGTAATGAACTTGTGAATCATGTGGTAAAATGTGTTATTTTATAAAGGATTCATGCAAATCATAAACAGGATTTTCAGTATTATTACTTGTAAATTTGTTAGTCTAAGTTGCAGACACCTCCTTGGTAACACTCCCACAGAATCAGAGTGTAGGACTAGCACTTGTAACCAGAATCTCTTGTAGGGAGAGCGTGACTGTTGTGTATAGATCTATACGGGACTGACTATCCCGCACCTCGCTGCTAGCTACAGTGGGACCGGCAGGTCTACGGGTGACAAAGTCATAAAGGATACTGGCCCCGATACGTGCCATATCAAGTTAATGTATGGTTATAAAACTCACAACCTAGATAGCAGAGATTTACTTTTGTAATAATGAATCAAGTGAACTAACCTCAAAGCAATAACCGATTTGATTACTAGAGGGTATTAATAATACCTTCAAGATTTAGTTCATCACGTTTTTATTAGTTTTATTTATGTAATAAGGCTAACATACCTCACTGGGAGTAACCAGGGTTTTTCAAAGGAAACTACGTTTAACGATATAAGTATGGTAGATACTTGTACTGTTGGTGCATGGAAATGCTCCACAAATAATGAGTGTTTATTAGGTTGTATTTTCCCTTTATTGTATTTATGGTGTAAATACTCTCCCTCCTATATAAAGGGAAAGTTGGTCATTTATTACTTTAGTTAGCTCACTTTTTCTAAGTTAGTGATTACTTTTCTTACAATGTAATCTAGAGAGAGAGAAAGTTGGTGGGTTCTCCCACCCAGGGAGAGTTTCTCTCCCACCATGTTCTTCATGAATATTATTATTATTCTCTCTTGTTCTTAGTCTTCTTCAACGAACTCATAATATGTTCTTCGTGTTCATACTTACAAAAACACAATTAATCTCGAGATATCTTACTTCCGCATTCACCGTTCGTTATAAAAATGGGTCTCTACAATTGGTATCAGAGCCGTACCTTGAAGATCTCACGATTAGTTCAAGGGAACGACTCCCGTTCGGTGATTATCTTGTGATTTTTCCGTGTTTCTGCAAGAAAAAAAAATTCGGGTTTCTTTCCGGAATTGTTTTTATGAGTTCGTTCTTACTTCTATTTTCTGGGGTGATTCTATCTTAGTAAAATAAATTGTTGCTGCTGCTGCTCGTTCTATTTATTGCTGGAAAAAGATGTTCTTAAAAGTTATTATTTTGTTGCTGTTGAAGAAATGAAGAAAAAAAATGGGAGAAGAATTAATTTTGTTGTCTCTTAAAAAGGTTGAAGATGTATTCCAGGGAGTTATTTTTTCCTTGGATGAGAAGACACAAGATTATGGGCTTATTTTTCTTGAAGAAAGTGGAGAAAAGCATTTCTTTTTGAAGATTTTTCTTTCCCAGCAACTTTCATCATCATGAGGTATGAAGATTTTTGATTCTCATGTATTAGTTGCTGTAGATCTCAAATTGAATTGTTTGGACGTGATAATTTGTTTGCAATAAGTCAATTGTCCTTGTTACTCTTTTGGGTAAAGAGTATTCCACTATTTGCTCCTTCAAAAAGACAAAAACCATGTGACATTGTCCTTTCCCATCACCTTTTGTCCCTAAAAACCCCCTGCACACTCTTATTTTTGCCTTCCCAATACCCACATTTGACTTAGAATGCTTTATAAAAAGATTCTCTCATTAAAATATGAATAAATGGCCTTTGCGGTACCATTTTTCATGAAAAAAATAGCATTTTTCGTCATCTTTTCAGCCCCTCTCAGCCCCCCGAACCGCAGCCAAAAACTGCCTACCGGAGTCCCCTTAGAAGCCTACCTGCAGCCCCTCTTAAGCCTTGATCCGAAGCCTCTTGACCGCAGCCTAAACCCCCCTTGCTGATAGACCGAAGTCCGGACTCCCTACCGTAGCCATTCACTTCTTCCGGATCGAAGTCTTCTTGCTCGGACCGCAGCCTCGGACCGCAGGATCCCTTCTCGGTTCGGACCGCAGGCGCTCCACCGCAGGCTCGCACAGCAGGCGTTCCACTGCAGGCTCGCATCCGAAGTCCATTGCCTCCTCGCCTACCGCAGTCAGCCTAGCCCGTCCGCACCCAAGACCCCCCTTCCACCGCACCCACTTCGTCCGCAAGCACCTCCATCCGCAACCAACCATGACCCGCAGCCACTCACCCCGCCTCCCTCCTCTCATCCGCAACTCCTTACACCATCAGCAGCCTCCCCCCTTCCCTCCTCCTTCTTCTTCCTTCAGTCCCTCCCGCCTCCTCCTCCCCCCTCCTTTCCTCCTTCTTTTTCCTCCCCTCCCCTCCTTTTTTTTCCCCTCCTTTTTTTTAAAACCCTCTTTTTTTCAAGACTTTATTTTTTTTATTCAGATTTTTTTTCTGCATTATTTTTTTTTTCAATTAAATTTTTTTTTCAGCCAATTTTTTTTATTTAGCCATTTTTTTTATTATAACCAATTTTTTTATTAAAACCAATTATTTTTATTACACCAATTATTTTTTTAACACCAATTTTTGCTACAACCGAACCTTGGATTGTCACATTGGTTCATTTAATGCCGGTTATTATTGGAAGAATATTCCTACTGCAGTCGGACTTCATATTATTTTTGTGATGCTTGCACTGCAACGGCGATTGATGAACAAAGTTGTTTCGCATTCTTCACATTATGGGATTTTATGGCTTGTCGCTCTTGATTTTTGGTTGACGAATCATGTATCTTGAGCATGTGGACTTTATTCTCTATTGAACACCACTTCAAGTGTTCCGGCACTGTAGTTTGGATATTTGGATATATTTTTGGCACAACAGATTATTCTCAGCACAGCTTCAGCAACTATGTCACCCGCCTCCTCATGACCGCAAGAGTATCTCTTTTACTCTGTCTCGTTTCTTATCGAGACCCTTCATACATCTAGGGAGAGCTTCTCTATTAGATCTTGGTATCCGACACTCTCCATCCGATGATTTGTTGATTTTTGATATCTGGTCATTGGTTATCAAAAATAGGGAGAGAATATCATCCGGATTTGGTTATTATGATTGTTTGAGTTTGGATTTTGAAGACTTCTGAAGACGATTATTTATTTAGTGATGCGATGTGGCACTTCTTTTTGGTCTTTACGGATCAAATTTTTGGCATTACTCGATGTTTTCCGATTCAGATTATTTATTATTCGGACTCTACCACAGGATGATTTTGTGTTCGCATCCGGTTCAGATCTTATGGTTTCACGAGTTTGGATTTGTGATATGTTGAAGACGAAGATTATTTTGGCAATGTGACGTGGCACTTATTTTTGGTCCTTGGATCAAATTTTTGGCATTGCTAGACCATGTTTTTGGACTCACATTATTTTTATCCGGACTTCATTTTATGGATGCTTCACATTTTTAGCAGGTTATTCTTTGAAGAATTTCAGTGTATTATGATTCGAGAACTCGAGATGTTTTTCAGATTTTTGAAGCCGAAGTGTTTCTTTTATTGGATCTTCTACTTGCTCATGGTGACCTCCTTCTTCGGGTCATTATGACTGGTTTGAAGATTTTGATCTTATTTTTTCTGCTTCATTGGTTGTGCTTTGAAACCGAAGACCTTCATTTCAGAGATTCATGACCAGTTTCAGACTTCACAGACACTTCAGAGTTTCAGAGACATTTCAGCACTTGATTTCATTTTATTACCACACTTGCTAGTCGGATTACTGTATTATAGCCTTATATCACTTATTGGATCTCTCATCATTTGTAAGCATTTAGGGAGAGAATGTTGGTGCATGGAAATGCTCCACAAATAATGAGTGTTTATTAGGTTGTATTTTCCCTTTATTGTATTTATGGTGTAAATACTCTCCCTCCTATATAAAGGGAGAGTTGGTCGTTTATTACTTTAGTTAGCTCACTTTTTCTAAGTTAGTGATTACTTTTCTTACAATGTAATCCTAGAGAGAGAAGTGGTGGGTTCTCCCACCCAGGGAGAGTTTCTCTCCCACCATGTTCTTCACGCAATATTATGATTATTCTCTCTTGTTCTTGGTCTTTTTATGAACTCATAATATGTTCTTCGTGTTCATACTTACAAAAACACGATTAATCTCAAGATATCTTTCTTCCGCACTCACCGTTCGTTATAAAAATGGGTCTCTACATGTACACTTCATTTTAGAACGGATAACCAACCATCAACTTTTAGGGAAAATATAGGATTTTCCCGGGATAACTCGGCTTTTCATAAACGGATTGTTTAACATGTAACTAACGGATATTCATATTCATTCCACGACTCCTTGGATTGTACATACCTTGTATGAATCTGGAAGTCATGGAAGGAATGGGTTTTCAAAGGAAAATATAGGATTTTCTTGAGGAACCCTTTTCAAAAGGATCAAAGAAACATTTTCCATCAAAACTAAATGCTTATGAACTCACCAGCTTTATGCTGATATTCTTTCAAAACTGCTTGTATTCTCAGGGGATTAGTAGACAGGTACTTCCAGGCTTTTGGAGAATTCGGCACGTTAGAGTCACGTCTTTCGATTTTACTTTTGTTATGAACAAAACTTTGTATTCAGACAATGTAAACCTTTTTCATATATGTATTCAATGTTTGGTTGTGTTTACTATGCTTGCTATGATACAACTGTTGTGATAGTACGCATGACGTCAACCACCCCCCGAACGTTTCCGTCGTTCCAGTTTGCGGGTGTGACAACCGAGGAGGTGCTTAAGACCACTGAGTTGATACAGCAAGTACGCGACAGACTGAAGGTCGCATAGAGTCGTCAGAAGAGTTATGCTGACCGACGCCGTTTGGATCTCGAGTTTCAGGTGGGAGATTCTGTATTACTGAAGGTGTCACCTTGGAAAAGTGTCATACGATTTCGGAAGAGGGGCAAGCTGGGCCCCCGATTTATTGGTCCATTCAGGATTTCTGCCCGGGTTAGCAGAGTTGCATATCGTTTGGATCTTCCGGATGAGCTTACTCAGATCCATAACACTTTCCATGTATCTTAGTTACGGAAATGTGTCACCGATGATTCTGTGGTGATCTCGTTAGATGACATTCAGGTGGATAAGCGTATGAACTATTTTGAGAAGCCCATTGTGAGTCTTGATAAGAAGACTAAAACTCTGCATAATAAGGTGGTGAATTTGGTAAAGGTGCAGTGGCAGCACTGAAGAGGTTCCGAGTGGACCTGAGAGCCGGAGGACGAGATGAAAGAGCACTACCCAGATTTATTCGAATCAGAGGACTTCGGGGACAAAGTATAATCCAAGTGAGGGAGAGTTGTAACATCCGAATTCAAGCAATTCCTTTTTTTAAGTTTTTGAAAGTTAAGTTGGCAACAAGATCCCCCCCCCCCTCGTACATTGGGCGTACGTGCATGTACACTTAGCATATTGAGGTGTACATGATTGGGCAGCTGAGCCTAGTACGTGGTGCATACGACGATGTATGCGGGGCGTACGTGGCATGTTCCTAAAACCCTTATCTTCACGACTTGTCCCCTATTTCAACCCATTTATGGCCTTTAGACCCTCACCTTTATCAACCTCCTTACCTTTAAACGTCCCCAAAAACCCTAAATAGCCATTAGACGTGATTTTGAGCTTGAAGTAACCAAAAGGAGCCATTTTTGGGTGTTTGCAAGAAGAAGAACTTGTGGTGCAAGTCTTGGACGTGGTTGAGCTTCTAGATCCAGCATCCACATCATCTTAGGGAGCTTTTGGAGGTATAAAGTTCATATCTTGCTTATATGTTTCTTAGATCTCTTCTTAAGCTTGTTTTGGTCCTTTTTGGTCCCTTTTGGTTGGTCTTAAAGATTTAAGACCATTTGAGATGCCAATCTTGTAGATCTGGACGTTTAGTGGACTCCTTAAGCTTAAAGGTACAAACTTTATGGTGTTTGTGACCTCCATGCAAGTATTAAATCATTTATTAAGCTCTTTTGAGCTTTAGGACCACATTGAGCCTTTCATGCACGTAAACTTGGCAACTTTACGTGATAAACCACTTCAAGGAGATCATATATGAGTCTTGGGGATAATGTCTTAACCAATTAAGAACTAAAAAGAAAAGTTGACAAATCTGAGGAGTGTGATGGGCGTACAAGCTTGTACGCGCAGCGTACATGCCCTTAAGCGTCTACGCTTAACGTACAAGCTGAGTATGCCCCGTGTACTCAGCAGTGGGTTGTGGTGCTTGGGCCTTCGTGTTGGATTAGGTGTCTAAGCCCATAACTATAATTGGTATGTACTTGACCCGATAATAGCATGGTCCATTTGGGTTGTAACACTCTAGAACAATTTGATAGGATGGATACTTGAAGAAGAGGTTATTGTGATTTATTAATATATTATAAGTATAATATATTTATTGAGGAATCACATTATTTAATTAGTATTGATCAAGAATTAATTTGGTATTAATTTAGTGATCAAAAGAAACTAATTAAAGTTACGGGGACTAATTAAGTAAATCAGTAATTCTTGTAGTTGGACTCATGACCCATGTTGATTAGAATTGGATTAAGCCTATATGCAAGTCCATAAAGGTTTAGCCCAAAGGGCCTATGAAATATGAAGGGTCATGGTGGGCTAGGGTTTGCATGGATGTAAACCTAAACTATATAAGAAACTCCTAACACCTAAAATCGGTTACCCCATGCACACTATGAGTTGCTAGCCAATTTTGAGCTCCCAAGCCTCTCTTTCAAGTCCATTCTCTTGTTCTTGGTTTGTTATAAGATATTTGAGGCATTACACTTGAGGTTCTAGGCTCCTAAAGGTCAAAGACAAGATAGCTACTACACAAGGTACTCTTCTAACTGTTTTTTTTTTTATTTAAATGTTACCTTGCATGCTAGTTTAGGCTTTATGATTTGGAAAAACAATGTTGCATGTATAATTAGAGAAAACTTAGATCGAAAGCATTAGGGTTGTATGTGCACCATAGTAATGTTAGAGTACACAAAATCCAACAGTGGTATTAGAGCCTACGATGTTTTCTATTGTATTGATGCAACCGTGTAATTTTCAAAGCTGAAAAAACTGCAAAACTAGATTCTGTCAAGGCCTACTCGACGAGTCCATATATGAACTCGACGATTAGGTGCCTTATGATGATGAACTCGTCAAGTTCATAAGTGCACTCGACGATTTGGACTGTCTGGGGGCAGAATCTTCGAGTTTTTGGCTTGTGTTGGATTAGGAACATTACCACAAACTATTTTGGTTCATAAAATTCGATTTTATTGATATGTTAATGTTAATCCCCATCCAATAACATGATGTTTGTCAAATTCTAATATAACTACTTGATTTTTGTGAAATACTAGTTATTTGTAAAATTTGAAACTACCTTGAATATGAATCAAATTAGGTCAAATTGGTAAATGATCATCATATCATAATTGGACTAGTTAATTTGATCCATATGTGTTCTTGAAAAGTTCCATAACTTGTCCTCAAGTTATGGAATATGAAAAGTCTTTATTTATGAAATCATTAACTAATGAAAGTGATAGAATTCAAAGAGTCTTGAAAGGTTTCATAACTTGTCCTCAAGTTTGGAATTGGAAAGGTCTCATTCATGGAACATAAAAGTCCATAAGTTATGAATTTCAAAAGTCTTGACAAGTTACAAAACTTGCCCTCACGTTTTGGAACTTGAAAAGTTACATTAATGAAAATTTAATTCCAAACCCTAGAATTTTAAAAGTTTAAAATTCAACCCTTATACTATTATAATATTAAAGTTTAATACTTATATATATATATATATATATATATATATATATATATATATCTATGTATAAGACAAGTCAGTCTTACCGTTAGTAGACCTCATTCACGAAGCCGGTCTATAAGGGGGGTATAAGGCTACTGCCTATAAAATGGTGCTTTAATGGGTGTCCAATCTCACCCACCGCTTCCTTGACTGGTGGAGGGTCGTTAGCCGAACGGGTAGGATAGGACATTAATTCTCATTAATAAGTATAATGATAATTATTAAAGTAACTAAACTTTTTATAAATTCCCAATCTTATTTACTTTAGGAAAAATGTGAAAATGGTGCTATTCCATGAAATTGCACTTTGCACCTTGTTAAGTCGTTAGTGGAGTGTGTATGGTTAACCGGCATACTTATTTGGGACATACAATGTGTTGCAAAGGGTAGCTTGATGTTAATCATGGATCAATGGAGCTTGTGTGGTTAACCGGCATATTGATTAGATGATTTGTAACATTAAGTGTACCAAGCTAATTTGCATGGTTAGTCATACCTTGTTTGTGATCCTCGGCATCCCAGTCACAAACTTGAAGGGCATAATCGAGATTTAAACATGCCATTGAAAAACTTCAATGAATCTCAAAAGAATGTAGGAATTTCAATTCATTTAAAACTTAATTATCAATTTCGTTTTTCATGGTGGAAATTGGTAAATCTTCATTTACCTACCTTCAAATATTTTGCAATTGGATTACGGCATCCCTCTTCCGAATTGTAAAATATTGTGTTGGGTCCTAGCCTTAATATCTCATTTTTGGTGTTATATTAAGGATAATTATCTAATCTAAAATTTGTCTTTCTTTTCAGATGTCTTCCAACACTGCTTCAAACTCAACTGCTTCTGGCTCTTTCTCCCTCATGAACCTATGTGGGAGGGTCATATTTGATGGATCGAACTTCAATGATTGGATTCGAAACATCAGAATGGCCATTCGCTATGAGGACAAAGAATATGTCCTAGATAAAGAGCTTGAGGAGATTGATGAATCTAGCGCTACTCCCGAACAGATTGTTGAGTTCAAGACCCATGAGAGGGACGCGACAAAGGTGTCGTGTATTATGATTGCAACCATGACTACTGAGCTTCAGAAGTCCTATGAGGACTTTTGGCCTTATAAAATGCACCAGGATTTGATGGAAAGGTACCATCAAAGTGCTCGGCAGGAGAGGTATGAAATCATAGCCTTCATGATTACTACCAAAATGAAGGATTGAGAGTCCATCACGGCCCACTTGCAAAAGATGCAAAGGTTTGTGGACCGCTTGCTAAAGCTGAATGTCAATTTCGATGAAGAATTGGCAATTGAAATTATCATACACTCTTTACCTCCTTGTTATGATCAGTTTCGTATGACTTATCATATGAACAAGGAGGATGTAAATCTAACCAAGCTTCAAGGTCTTTTAACGACTGCTGAAAGTAGTCTTTAAGGAAAATCTGTTGTTTCTACTCCTACTGCTACTGCCCCTGTCTTGGCAATTGGACATGGGAAGGGAAAGAAGAGGAAAGCTTCCTCAAAGAGCCACAAGGGAAAGTCCCATGTTTCATCCTCTTCTAGTGGGTCCAAAGATGGTCCTGCTACACCCTCCTCAAACCCAAAGGAAGCAAAGTGCTTCCATTGTCATGAAAAGGGGCACTGGAAGAGAAGCTTCCCTAAATACTTGCAGGACATCAAGGATGGGAAGATCAAACCCTCCTTCGCATGTATTTATACTATTTTGTCTAATAACTCATCACATGCTAATTCTTGGGTCCTTGATACAAGATGTGGTTTACACATTGGTTCTTATTTGCAGGGTCTAAAAAGAAGTAGGGATGTGGAGCACGGGAAGATGAACTTAATCATGGGGAATAGGGGAAAGTCGCCTGTCACCAAAATTGGAGTTTATTCTTTATTGCTTAGTAATGGTTTAAAACTAGATTTGAATAATTGTTGCTACTCGTCTGATATGGCGAGAAATATTATTTCTTTTCACAGTTTGTATGAACAAGGGTTTAAATTTTCTTTTAATAATGAAATTGGTTCATTAAATGCTTATTTTAATGGTGTATTTTATTTTGAAGCATTACCTTGCAATGACATATATGAAATTGTGATGGTTGTAGATAACTTACAAAATAATGTACTGCATATTGATTCATCCAATAGTTTGGATAAAGCATGCTTATGGCATTGTCGCCTTGGACATGTTAACAAGAAGCGCATAGCCCAACTCCAAAAGGATGGAGTCTTGGAGTCATTTGACTTAAATTCGGATGACACTTGTGAATCTTGTTTACTTGGAAAGATGAAAAAGTCACCCTTCACTGGCACTTGTGCAAGGGTGAGGGTCTGTTAGATCTCATACATACTGATGTGTGTGGACCTTTCAGAACCGCCACAAGGGATGCTAACCTCTTCTATGTGACTTTTACTGATGATTATAGTAGATATGGGTATGTCTACTTAATCAAGCATAAGTCAGAAACTTTTGAAAAGTTCAAAGAGTTTAGGCAAGAAGTGGAGAATCAATTGGGCAGGAAGATAAAGATGCTTCGATCCGATCGAGGAGGAGAGTATCTTAGTATCGAGTTCCACGACTATCTTAAGGAATGTGGAACTGTTTCACAGTTGACGCCACCTAGGACACCACAGCTTAATGGTGTGGCTGAGAGGCGCAATCGAACCTTGATAGACATGGTTCGTTCTATGATTAGTCGAGCTTCGTTACCTATCTCATTCTGGGGGTATGCCTTAGAGACTGCCGCCCATATCCTTAATCTAGTCCTAACTAAAAAGGTTTCCAAAACACCTCACGAGATGTGGACATGGAAGGTTCCCTCATTACACCACATCAAGGTTTGGGGTTGTGAGGCTTTTGTGAGAAAAGAAACTCACGATAAGCTCGAACCTCGTAGTGAGCGATATATTTTCATCGGCTACCCACAGAAGTCCTTTGGATATCTCTTCTATAGACCGAGTGACAATGTTGTCCTCGTTGCGAGGAGATGAGTCTTTCGCGAGAGAGAGAACTCATATGCCAAGAGGACAGTGGGAGGCAAATTGACCTTGAGGAGCTTCAAGAGTTAAGTGATGAAGGAACCTCAAACACTAGCACTCAACCCGAGGAGGAAACTCCTATTGAACCAATTGATGAGTCCTTACCTTTGAGGCATTCAAGTAGAGTTAGACAGGCACCTGAGTTTTATGGTTTCCATATTACTACTGAAGGTGACACATTTATCAGTGATACACTGGTAAACTTGGATGAACCTAACAACTACAAGGAAGCCATAGCGGGCCCCAATTCTGCTAAATGGAAAGAAGCAATGGACATCGAGATTCAGTCCATGTATGACAATCAAGTTTGGAAGTTGGTTGAAAATGTACCAGGCCGTAAGACAGTCGGGTGCAAACTGATCTTCAAGAAGAAGACCGACATGGATGGGAAAGTACACACTTATAAGGCGCGATTGGTTGAGAAAGGCTTTACTCAAACTCCTGGAGTTGACTATGATGAGACCTTCCCACCAGTGGCTAAGATTAAATCTATAAGGGTTATGCTAGCCATAGCTGTATTTCATGATTATGAAATATGGCAAATGGATGTCAAAACCGCTTTCCTTAATGGGAAGTTGGCTGAAGATGTTTACATGAATCAGACAGAGGGTTTTGTCAATGCAAAGTATCCTTATAGAGTGTGTAAGCTTGAGAAATCCATTTATGGATTAAAACAAGCATCTCGCAGATAGAATCTTTGTTTCGATGAGAAAGTCAAAGAGTTTGGATTTTCGAGAAGTGAGCATGAGTCCTGTGTATATGTCAAAGCTAGTGGGAGTATAGTTAGCTTTCTCGTGTTGTATGTGGATGACATACTGCTCATAGGAAACGACATTCCAACCTTGCAGGAGGTTAAGTCCTGGCTTGGGAAGTGTTTCGCTATGAAGGACCTCGGAGAAGCTGCTTACATTCTAGGGATAAGGATATTAAGAAACAGGAGTAAAAGACTAATAGGACTTAGTCAAAGTACCTACTTGGAAAAGGTGTTGAAGCGTTTCAGCATGGAGAATTCCAAGAGAGGATACTTACCAATCCAGAGCAATAGCAAACTGAGTAAGACTCATAGTCCGAGTATAGAGACTGAGATAGCATAAATGAGTCGAATACCATATGCTTCTGGAGTTGGCTCGATCATGTATGTTATGACTTGTACTCGCCCTGATGTGGCCTTTTCTTTGAGCATGGTCAGCAGATATCAAGGGAACCCTGGTAGAGCTCATTGGACTGCGGTAAAGAACATTCTTAAGTACCTGTGGAGGACTAAGGACTGGGTCCTTACCCTCGGTGGGAGTGATGACTTAAGAGTAACAGGGTATAGTGACGCCAGCTTTCATACCGACAGAGATAATTTCCGCTCTCAGTCGGGATGAGTATTTACCCTTAATGGAGGAGCAATAACTTGGAAAAGTTCCAAACAAGAAACTGTGGCTGATTCAATGTGCGAATCAGAGTACATAGCAGCAAGCAAAACAGCAAAGGAGGCAATATGGCTGAAGAACTTCATTGGAGACCTTGGAGTTGTACCAGCTGTAAAGGAGCCTATGGATATTTTCTGTGACAATGAAAGTGCAGTTGCCTTAGCCAAGGAACCAAGGGATCATGGCAGATTCAGGCACATTGACATAAAATATCACTTTATAGGACATCAAGTAGAAGAAGGATTACTCGTAGTAAAGAGGATATCGTCAGAGAAGAACCCAACAGATCCCCTTACAAAGGGACTCAGCAAGGAAAAGCACTTGCTGCATGCAAGGAGTATTGGGCTGAAGGACGATATTAGTTTTAATGATTAGATAGATATCTAGAAACTTGTAATAGCTAAAATGTAATTGACATTTGATGATTGAATAAAAGGAGTTTTATTTGTAAGTAAAGTTACTATCTTGTGTCAATTATTTACTATTGTTTCATTTTGCATGTTTTGAATTCCAGAATAATTAGATTATTCAAACTATCCACAGTCGATCATACTTTGGAAGTAGGTTATGTAAGTAGATTGTCATGAATGGGTTTTGTAAGATTGTCTAAGGAGTTAGACATTGCAAAGGTTTGCTACAACATTCATGAGTACTCTTGAGATAAGATTTGAGTATTGGATCAACCCACTCACATGAATCACTTCATGGAATTTATCACGAGTGATTGTGAGATGATAATATCGTATAATTTTTAAACCGAGATATATGAGTTGTTGATTATGAGTTGGTTGTACATTGATAGTGCAAAAATGCATCAGTAACTCGATGTTATAAAATGTGTTGTTGTGTATGATTTAACAAATAGTTAGTACAAGCATATAAGTCGAAGTTTATCTGTTCCTTTTATCCTAAGAGGATTAAAAGCGATATCTTGGGCCCCTCGATGATTTTGTTTTGACTTATGTGTCGGGCCCGGTCAGGACTAAATTGATGTGTTCAATTAAGTTCTATGTTAAACATATCAGAAATCGGGAAACAGACTGCTGGACAATAAGCATGACTATGTTCCATGTATTTGTCCGCATGATATCTTGAAGAACAGAGGATTATATGATCCCTTATCTAAATGGCGCGTCAGGATTCAACATTGGCTTTTAGAGAGCTACGATTTATACTCGGGTTTTGAAGAACATTGGCAATTATAGTTATTAGACTTATCCAAGTGGGAGACTGTTGGATTAGGTGTCTAAGCCCATCACTATAATTGGTATGTACTTGACCCGATAATAGCATCGTCACTTTGGGTTGTAACACTATAGAATAATTTGATAGGATGGATACTTGAAGAAGAGGTTATTGTGATTTATTAATATATTATAAGTATAATATATTTATTGAGGAATCACATTATTTAATTAGTATTGATCAAGAATTAATTTGGTATTAATTTAGTGATCAAAAGAAACTAATTAAAGTTACGGAGACTGATTAAGTAAATCAGTAATTCTTGTAGTTGGACTCATGACCCATGTTTATTAGAATTGGATTAAGCCTATATGCAAGTCCATAAAGGTTTAGCCCAAAGGGCCTATGAAATATGAAGGGTCATGGTGGGCTACGGTTTGCATGGATGTAAACCTAGACTTTATAAGAAACTCCTAAGACCTAAAATCGGTTACCCCATGCACACTATGAGTTGCTAGCCGATTTTGAGCTCCCAAGCCTCTCTCTCAAGTCCATTCTCTTGTTCTTGGTTTGTTATAAGACATTTGAGGCATCACACTTGAGGTGCTAGGCTCCTAAAGATCAAAGACAAGCAAGCTACTACACAAGGTACTCTTCTAACTGTTTTTATGATTTAAATGTTACCTTGCATGCTAGTTTAGGCTTTATGCTTTGGAAAAACAATGTTGGATGTATAATTAGAGAAAACTTAGATCCAAAGCATTAGGGTTGTATATGCATCATTGGAATGTTAGAGTACATAAAACCCAACACTTCGATCTTGGGCCTCGTTTTGGACCATAGGATTTTAAGGTTGCGCGTTTGGCAACAAGAATATCGTTTTGGGCCTTGTGGTCCATAAATCTGTGTGTCACGAATGGACCGGTTATGGTTAGGCCCATTAAAGGGAAAGGCTTTTGGATCTCATTTTAGGAGTTTGGACTTAGGGGCTTTGGACCCATAATTTGGGTTTTTGACCGAATTCTGATTAGGGTAATTTGCGTTTAGTTAGTGTGAGATTGTCAGAGCAGTAGTCGAGCAGTTATTATTTATCAGCAGATCGAGGTGTTTCTCTTCCCGGTATTACGAGTCGAAGGCACAAAGGCCGACCCATTATCTGGTTATGTAGTATGCTAGTTGTTGTGTGATACATGTTGTGATCGGGTTGAAACACACCCCAAGGCAGGGCCTAATATGGCATGAGGAGTTGAAATATACCCCAGGGCGGGGGCCCACTGTGATATGTTTGGGTTGAAATATACCCCAGGGCGAGGCCCCAGGGTGGGGCCCATACTTGCTTTTTGGGTTGGAATGAACCCCAGTGTTGGGCCCATCTGTTTGATTGGTATGTGTTATTTTGGGAAAACTCACTAAGCGTTAGCTTGCAGTTTGTATTGTGATTTCAGGTGCTTCCGGTTCTACGGGGAAGGGCACGGCTTGATGGCACATCATTCACTCTCCACCATTTTCCGCATTCACTGTTATTGTCACTCTGATGATTTTATATGATGATGATTATGTATTGGATTTTGGAATCAAACTTACGATTGTAAACTTTAATTAAAAATGAAAATTTTTCTGCGAGATCCTTTACCATCCGGGTAAAGTGAATGTGGTGGCTGATGCCTTGAGCCGCAAGTCGACTGGGTCTTCAGATGGGGTATCGTGTATGAGGATATCAGTGGATTCCCTGCTTTTGGGATTGATTAGGGAGGCTTAGGCCGGGGGTGTTTGGGAAGAGAATTGGAAGATAGAGAGGATCAGGGGTAATATTACCAAATTTGTGCCGGATGGTCGTGGGTTGTTGACCCGATGTGGCCGGGTCTGGATTCCGATGTCTGGTGGGGTCCGACAGATTGTATTGTAGGAGGCTCATAAGTCTTGTTTTTCTATCCATCCGGGGGCCACCAAGATGTATCGGGATCTGAGGTTGATCTATTGGTGGCCGTCTATGAAAAGGGAGATCGCCTGGTATGTGGAGAGGTGCATGACCTGCAGGATGGTCAAGGCTAAGCATCAGAGACCGCATGGCAAGCTGCAGCCTCTGGAGGTTCCCATATGGAAATAAGAGTAGATTTCAATGGATTTCATCACCAAGTTGTCAAAGACGGCAAATGGTTTTGAAGTTATTTGGGTCATCATGGATCGTTTGACCAAGAGTGCCCACTTCCTGGCAGTCCGGGAGAGTTCTTCGGCCGAGAAGTTGGCCGATGTTCATGTTTGCGAGATCGGTGCTCGCCATGGGGTTCTGGTCGCCATTGTTTCAGACCGTGATGCTCGGTTCACCTCCCGTTTTTGGCAGAAGTTCCATGAGGAACTCGGCACGAGGTTACACTTCAGCACATCTTATCATCCGTAGACTGACGGCCAGAGTGAGCGGACGATACAGACCCTTGAGGATATGTTGCGGCCTTGTGTCATCGATTTTGGTGGGAGCTGGGACTCCTACCTACCTCTTGCGGAGTTCTCCTACAACAATAGTTATCACTCCAGCATTGGTTCTTCGCCTTTTGAGTTCTTGTATTGGCGGAGATGTTGTACCCCGGTTTGCTGGGGCAAGGTTGGTCACAGGGTTATGGGGAGGACCGAGGTGGTCCTTCAGACTACAAAGATGATTCAACAGATCAGACAGAGATTGAAGACTGCCCAGAGTCGGCAGAAGAGCTATTCCGACCGACGACGATCCGATTTGGAGTTTTAGGTCGGCAACATGGTGTTACTGAAGGTCTCACCTTGGAAAGGTGTGATTCGCTTCAGGAAGAGGGGGAAGCTGGGTCCCCAGTATATTGGGTTGTTTCGAGTGATCTCCAGGGTTGGCAAGGTTGCTTACAGATTGGATCTTCTAGAGGAGCTCAGTCAGATTCACAACACTTTCCATGCGTCGCAGCTGCGAAAGTGCGTATTGGATGAGGATGCGGTGGTTTCCTTGAATGATATTCATTTTGATGAGCATCTGAACTATGTTGAGAGGACAGTAGCTATTCTAGAAAGGAAAGTAAAGGTTTTGCGTAGCAAGGAACTACCTTTGGTAGAGGTACAATGGCAGCATCGGAGGGGCTCCGAGTGTACCTGGGAGCCGGAGGCTGAGATGCGGGAGCATTATCTGGATTTGTTTGCGACAGTAGACTTCGAGGACGAAGTCTAGTTCAAGTGGGGGAGAGTTGTAACATCCCGTTTTCAGGTATTTTTAAATTCATCCCTCAGTTTTAATTTTTGTCATTTTGGTCCGTGTATTGGAAGGAAGTAGCCACAAGAAGCCCTAGTGGCAAGATTGTAATGTTGGGGTAAAAGGAGTACGCTAAGCGTACATGTGGGTACGCTAAGCTTACTAGGGCGCACCCTAGTATGCTGGGCGTACACATATATACGCTGAGCGTACTCATGTCTGAAAGAAACCCTAAGTTTTAGGGTTTGAGGGGTAGTTAAGCATCCTTATGGCTCATTTATCCTCACCTTTTCAGCCTCCAAAGCCTTGAGTAATCCTTGCAAAACCCTAGTCCCTCAAGTGTGTGTTTGAGCTAAAAAGTGTGTTTTGGTGTGCTTAAGGAAGAATGTGTTGCATCAAGGAGCATAGTAGTGAAAGCAAGCTTGTGGATCTTGGATCATTACCTTCTTGAGAAGTTCCAGAAGGTAAAAAGTCTTCACCTTGATGCTTTATTTTATTGGATCTCATTTTGGTAACCTTATGTTGTTCTTATTGTCTCAAAAGTCCCATTTCATGCATGTTTGATTTTAAGACGTTTTGAGTTGTCCTTCCAGACCCTAGGAAAGGTCCTAAGCCATAAAAATGAGGTCTCTTTCGCTAGTTTGGCTCGATGCATCTTGTAGAAGGTATTAATGGATTAAGGCCTTGTGTTAAGGACTTTATGGACGTGTAGAGTCATAAATTTGGAAACTTTATGACCCTAGTATGCCTCTGGACCTTGGATCTGAAGTGTGAGTTTAAGTGATGAAGCCATTAAGCACTTAATGAAGAAATTGAGGTTGCAAGGGTACGCCCCGCGTACCCGGTCAGCCACCCCGATGGTGGTTTTTTGCAAAGCTTCGTATACGTTGAGCGTACCTCCAGAGTACGCCCTGCATACTCGCATGGGTCAGCCCATGTTAAGTTAACTCGGTTGGGTTGACTCGACTGGGTTGACTCATTGGGTTTATTGATTTTGACAAGTTGACTTTGAGTTTGACTAAGTTTGACCATGTTTGAACAACTTTAACTTTGAGGGTATTTTGGGATTTTGATGGAATTGGTCACTTAGTGGTTGTAGGCATCGGGTAGAGAGCTGAGATTCGAAGTCGGGCCTTATCAATTCTGTTCAGCTTGAGAGGTGAGTTTTCCTCACTATACTTTCGGTTCGAGGGCACCAAGGTCGGCCCGTTGGTTTGATAACCTAATATTGTTGATATGTTGAGTATGGTATAGATATGCATGCTAGTTTTGATATGCTAGTCTGGTACATCTGTAGGACTACCTGTGATACTGTCCGTTATCTGTATATGATATTATATGTTATATGTCGACATATTGTTTGGGTTGGGTTGAGGTTGTACTACTCCATACCGTAGCCAACAAACCCTAGAGCAAACCTGATATGAGCTGTGGGTCGGGGAGGACATGCCAGACTCATACTGATGGCTCATGAGCATTCCAGATACGAGCTGAGGTTCGGGAAGGGCATGCCAGACTCGTATTGAGGGCTTAATGGTATTCAGTCCAAGGGC